>NC_068355.1:175770181-176110181 GCF_020536995.1 Dreissena polymorpha
AATTTTTTTTGTTTTCATTAGAGATTTTAATATTTAGAACACTTTGGGGGGGGGGAAGTAGGTATTTGTGGCCTCACACAATTGCCCTGAACACGCGCCTGGTTTAAATTTAATATTTAAGTAGAGTTGTGTACCGGTACTTTTGCATGCAACTTTAAGTATTGAAGTATTCTTCAAAAAGGCTGGTCACAAGTTAAGGTTTTGGTAATAGTGACTGGTATATGGACCATGAAACTTCTGTAAAATTTAGTTATGTGTATTTTGATCTTTTGCAGTTTTAAACAGTATTTCAGTCATATCATGGCGGTAAGTTAACTCAAATTTATCTTGGGCTGGTTTATGCCATTAACTGACCACTGCTGTACTTAATTTCAGAGGTAGGAGAATGGCCGCAGAGAGGATTTCAGGACCAATCCCCACACAATGTGACCTGGCCAAGGATCAAACCTGGGATCTTAAAATTTGTTAGTCCAGGGCTCAATCAATTGAGCTAGCCGGTCAACTTGTATTAAAAAAAAATCTGCATTATACAAGTTATTAACTTGTTGCACACAAACGGTGACCTAAATTTTCAAAGTTCAAATGGGGATTAATTCAGCTCAATATCAGATAAGTGACAAGCCTTGGTAAGCGACCTGTACAAAGTCAAATGAATATCATAGTCTAAAATTTAAACACTAAGGAATATAAAACTTTCAAGAATATAACACAAAAATAATTTATTATAGTATTTAATGCAGCATAATTGCACAAAAAGGACATGTCTGTCCGAGCATATCAGCAATTTTTTAATTATAGCATTATTTTTGGTCCTTAAATATGATGTCCATAACAGTTCCCATTTTCTCTAGGATATTAATCATGACGTTTATACATGTACCATGTTAAAAACACCAATAGTAGTTTCACAATATGAATGTTTATTATATTTTTTTTTCACAAGAATAAACATTTATGATAATTCACACCTTTATAATAAAATATCATATTTTAATCAACAGTCATTAAAGAATTATACTTTAATGCTCGCCCAAAGAAAATGGTATATCTAGCTACAAAAACATGGAATATTCATCTTCAAGCAATTCAAATGTCTAAAAATTTTGACAATAGAAGTGCAAATAATCATCAGTATAGCGTATAACCAGAAATCGATTTCTTACTTAACAAACCATGTTCAGAAATGAAGTAAAATCATAAGGTAATAAGAATGTTAAGCAACAGAATAATAAACATAAAAATAAAATAGCTGTCTCTAAACAGCGGTTTTGACTATTCTTCCACTTTGATAGTATAATGTTAACTTTGTGTCGGTCACCTCATATAATGACCACAAAGACATGTTTGAAGTAAAATCTCTGTAGTAGTTACATACTGAACGTAAACTAAAAGCTGAAAATTTGTAAATGCAAACAAGAAATGTGACAATGGCAACAAATGTCATTTTTAAATCTCATTGACATTACATGTTTAGTTACAATGACCTTGACCAAACTGGCCCCAAATATAATCCCACCTTAGGTTTGCCTGTAAGCTATCTGTAACAAAATACAGATCAAAATACCTCCATCCAAACTAAAGTTTTCAAGCAGAGCTCTTTTTCTATTCTTTATTGTTTTCTAACCCTAACACTACTACTTTCAAGTTAAACTCAAAAAGTACTGACAAAAATGAAACAGAACATTACTTATTTTTACATGATGGTAATTTTTCTATAAACTCCTTAAATATAACCCATGACAGAATGGTGATAAAAAAAAATCAGACATCTTTATAACAATCAGTTAGAGCTCTTCATAACAATCAGTGAGAGCTCGAAATACAAGTGTGCAGTAAGATACATAGTTAACAAACATTTCATACAATAGAAACAGCAATACAAGCTACAACATTAAATGCAACATATGCATGTTAACAATGTACCGGGATTAGTGATTGAATAAGGCTGTTTTATGGCTAATAGCAAACATAACCATGCAATACAAAACCGTGTAAAACAAACATGAATGTCAATCTTAAAACAAAGCTGAATGTCAATCTACATTTTTACAGTAGAATATACTTATGATTTAAAATGGTTTCTTATATTTCTTCAATGTGTTTAATTGAATTTCTTGTTTTCTTGTAAAACCTAATGTGGGTTTAAAACAAGTAAACTGAATCAATACTTTTTAATATAACAATGAAAAAGCATAATGAAAACATAAAACATACTTTAGTACAATATAATTGAAGCACCTTGTAAAAAAAACTTCAAACTTCCCTTATGCAAAAGCTATGTATATAACTACATATATGTAAAATCATATATTTAATACTTGCTAAAAGCATAATACAATTTACATAAAAAATGCTGGTAAAAAATACAACAGGTAGATTTTGAAACATCATTGTTTAATCTCTCAATTTACACAACAGAAAAGTCCACTGATTATGGGTTGAAAGGGAAGAAAACTAAAAAATATTAATCCGAACACTCTGTTAGCATAAATTTTACTTTGGAACAGTTCCGTTCTTTAGTTTGTAGCCTGCTTTTCTTGCATAAGATAAAATCATATGTACCCATATTTAAGTTCGTACCCTTAAATATTAATTTAAGTTTGTGTACAGAAATTAAAACATGCATTATAATACAAGTTCAATATCTAAAGGGTAAAGTGTCATGACTATGTTTCTGAGCATAGAGGTCTTGCGATCAATAAAAAAATAAACAAGTTGTTCAATTTTCTTATTGGGCATTTAGTGCAAGGGAAACCATACATTTGGAATAAAATTTTCATTCCTATATGTGACAAATAAATTTTTAATGATAGCATAAATGGTTCGCATGTAAATACACATCATCGAGAGGCATTATGGTCCCATAGAATATATAAAATCATCTATTTATACTCAAACTAAACAGTTGGCTGTTTCCAATACGAGATAATTAATAATTTTTTTTATAAAACAGGTAAACTGACACAAAAGATGTAATATTTATTCTTCCAAATAAATAACTGCCTAACAATTCCAAAAAAACATAAAGTCTAAAAGTAAAGCTCTTGCATTCTGAGTACAGATCACAAAGTCTAGGGTACCCAACAATACTGGACTTCATCAGGGCCTGCAAGATGTGATGGATTATACCTGAAGAATTAAAGTTGTACATGTTAATGACAGCCAAACAAGCACACAAAAATTGCATAATTACCCGTATAGTTTGGGAAGGAAAAATACATTTTTCCGCTTTTAGAATTATGAAAGTAAAAACAAATAAGATAGTGAGGAGAAACTGGTCTATGACCAATACAAAATTAAACATTCTTTAAGAAATATATCCACTAAAGGATTCCACAAAAATCTGATTATCTGAGATTGTTTAAAATTATTTACATAATTATTATGACTTGTACCGTTATCATGTATTATCCATAGTGCAAATGACACACAACAAATGGAGCCAACTGATAACATTTCATGAAATATTAGCTCTGAACTATCACCTTCATGTATCCTGATAAATGAGGTCAAATGACAGCAAATAGCATACAATGCATATCATGTTAGAATGAGATTAGACAATAACTTAGTGGTACATGAATCATTAACATTTTTTAAATTTACACATATTTGTAAATAGGGTATGAAAATTGAAAGTTAAAAGAGGCTCTTGAGATAATGTTCTTTCAAGCATCAATGTAATGCTTTTGAAAATATACAGGTGCCAGACAAACGGTTTAACTGTTCTTTCTTTATTCACTGATACTACTGTACTGCAATAACTAGTATAGGTGACTATTAACATTGCTATATATCAAATTATTTACCAGTATTTCAAATGAAATTTATATTCTCATTTTTTTCTCAAATAAGACAAATGTTTTTAAAAGCATGCATTTAATTAGAGTTAATATTTTTTTAACCGATTTCAAAAACTCCTGAGTGGGTACAACAAAGGGCAATAACTCTTATTTAAAATGTGAAGGGTAATGGTTCTGTGCATGGCACTTCTTATTAATATCTATACAGCCATGACGTTTCAAGTTCAAATATTAACTAGAATCGGATATATAGTCCTGAAAAGTTACATCATACAACAACAACAAAGGGAAATAACTCTTGTTTAAGAAAGTGTGGGGTTATGTTTCTTGTGCATGGCACTTCTCCTCATTGATATCTCTCAACCCATGAAGTTACATGTAAAAAAAAACTTGCCAAGTATCTGAGATACAGCCTAGAAAAGTTATCATACAAAAACAACCAAGGGCAAAAACTCTTATTTAAAAAAGTGAAGGGTTATGGTTTCTGTGCGTGGCACTTCTCCTCATTGATATCTATACAGCCATGAAGTTTCATGTTGAAATCTTATATAGTATCTGAGATATAGCCCTGAAAAATAGCTACATACAGTGTTACAATATCCCATAAAATAAATGTGATTGTCAGTACTATTTTTATAATGTCCCTGTCTACGAAATCGACAATAAAAGACCATGAAACTGGCCTTCACTTTCATTGGTTTTTCCAGACAGAGACTGAAATTTAACAGTTAGAGTTTCAGTACCTGTGTAACTATTCACAGATCTTATACCTAATTTCCCAAAATGAGTTCTTCCACCCCTACAATTTAAAACAAGAGTGTACACTTTCCCTGAATGTAGTTGTATCCTTCTTTTAAAGGGAAATAACTGTGTATTTTCTTCAAAAAAAATCCAACCTACGTTGCACACATGCCAATAAGTGTTTCTTTCAATATCGTGTAGGGTCAAACTAACATCAAAAGATTTATTTTTTGATCCATACAGATCCACAGCTTTAAAAATACATCAGCATTACACTGAAACTGAATGCGGTCACCCTCTAGAAGATCTGGTACCCACTCAGGAGTTTCAGAAATTTCAGGACAAACGCATAACGTAAACAAAATATGGATGGTTTACTTCCCTAATTGTTTGACACAAGTGAGATAGTTCACCCCATTTGACATCCAGATTTGTTAAATACATTAAAACTTTGTTGGTTGATTCCTTATTAAGAATGTTTAAAGGAATACATTTAGACACAAAGAAGTCCAAACTCATAGACTGGAATCGGATACAAGTTGCTAGCTTAGACTTGATTAGCTTAGATTCAGATACATTTAAATTGTCCATATTCCTATCCAGCCATGACAAAATTTGGTCAAACAATAACTCTTCATCAACACATAATGATTGGCGTTGGACAATTTGAAAGCACAATTCAAAATTTAATGATAAAAATCATCATTCTCCTCGACAGCATGTTCAAAATGAGCATCAATAAAATGAAGGGCTGTTTGTTTTACAATCTCCAAACAGTATCTTTCAGCAAGACTTAACACAATAAAAATATTTTCAACTTTGACTACTGTTTTTTAGATAATTGCAACATTCTTGGGTCAACCCTTCACACTGGAAATATGTAGAACATTCTAAATAATGTTCAATATCTGTTTCATTTAAATTTAGAGGAATACCGTAAAGAAAATTTATAAAATGGTTAACCGCATCTTCATTCAACCTTGTACATCAATTTTTATGGGAATCTGTGGCTCTAACCAACGTTCGGACAACAAAGTTTGCACAAATATGCATGAAATACATAAAATGACAGAATGACAATTAATAACTTTTTTGGATTGTAATTCTATGGTGACATCACAGAACTGATTTTGTTTAAAAGCATTTTGGAGTTTACTAGTTATATCAACCATTTTGAAAAGTGCAAATTATTTACAAATCAAAATAAGACTTCAATCAAACTGAAAAGGCATTGACACAATATAACACCTGTCTAAACAGTCAGTGCCACAATATTAAAATGTTATTCGCATATCTGAGTATTTTCAATGAGTTATTAGCACTTCAAACAGACATTTTGCAGAGTCCAAATCTTAAATATCTTCAGGAATGGCAAATTAAGAGTATTAATAATGCACTGAACCACTGATAATAGATCAGTATCCAATGTATCAAAGTCGTGTGCGTTTGTACAGTACTGTTGTAATACTGCCAACTGCTGAGGATTTATTTGTGATCCAAAGTTGGTTGTGCCTGAAAAAGAAGAAGGTTTTGACAGTAATATAGAGAATACAAGAGTCTCATATAAGTGATAATCCCTATCAATCAAAGATAGTGCATCATAACCTTCATATGACCATCGAAGTGTTCATGAGACAATCGATTGTTGAATTAATTTTTCACAACAACATGCATTACGCCTGATGTAGAATTACCACAATAGCTTTCCTTGAGCCAAAATCATGGGAAATAAAGTGCAAGTGTTTTCTAAAAGACACGATGTCATATTTGTTTCAGATAATAAAAGTACTTTTACTTATAATATATACACTATAATTATATGCATACTTTGAATTGTAATCTCACTGCCTATTGGTAATACTGTAAAAATCCAACATTTGTTATTAACAATAACTTCTTTATGGGCTTAAAGTCTACGTAGCATATAAATTAAAGATTCAAAGCGTTCTGAAACTACAAGGAATACAGTTACGTATTGCAAGACACTTTGTGAACTTTATTTCATATAGTGCATTGACCTTATCATATTCAACATGTCATTTTCAACATATTAACTTTCTAAACTAACTTTAACTCATAATACCTGTCAATTCAGGACAGCTATGCAGTATATTTGGAATGCCACTAATTATATCCCCCTTGGTTTGGTTTCGAATCCTATGCGAATTCCAACTACCACAACTTCAGCCAGTTGCTTCTTAATAAACGGTAGATAACTGTACTGAAGGCAAAACCTTAAAATGAGAAAGCATATACATTTTTTAGCATAAACAATTACTAAACACACAAATTTTTGCACAATGAACAATAAAATGGCATTTCTGTTTAAAGTCAATATTTAGTAAACTCACTGTTGTACTTAGTGTTATGGTAATAGTGAAATATATGGTCAGGGCCTTTTCCGCCCTATGTCACGCCCCCCATTACCAATGCAAATCTGGTTGCTTTCTCCCCAATGGAAAAAAATTCCCCCATTTTTTTAACCTATAAATGTATAAGTTAACCTGATCCAGTGTAGAAAATAGAAAAATATTGCATAATTAAATTGTCTGTTGCCTTGAATTTTTTTAAAAACATTAAAATATGTTAAATTGATTATTTAAGACTTTCCTTATTTTCCCCAAAATCCGGCGTTTGGTGTGATTTTTTCCCCTCAAAAAAGACCGCGCACTTACCTCAAAATCAGATAAAAAAAACCTGCACTTATCACACATGTTCATAATATTATGTAAAAGTTTAATCATATCTTATCAAAATACTCGTTATTTACCAGTTATTGGCTTCTTTGAAATATAAGAAACACTATTTATATGCGATTATTTTTCCCAATTGAGCCAGTTTTGCAATTAATTTTTTCCCCAAAATGGGGTTTTTCACGACGCGAAATTCCCAAAATTCCAGTGTGGCGTATTCCCAAAATAGAGCGGAAAAGGCCTGATGGTTGTCCCATGATCTGATTAAAAGATAAACTAGCAACTTATGAGGCCCAAACTAACTCTACTGTGTAGATCAGTATGGGTTGTCATTGTGGTAAGGTTTCACATGTATGCATATCAACGTGCTGGATGGTCCATTGAATATGGTATTCATTGGTAGAGGCTTTTGATCTCTTCTGTAAGATTGTTAACAGTAATTATTTCTACTTAAAAAATGCTTCTTGTTTATGAATTTTTATTAAAACAAGAGCTCTGCAGTCGGAGACTTATGCCACACAAACAGGATCTTGACAGGATTTTTTGCAACAAAGCTGACCATAAGAGTTAATCTTATCATATAAGTGTGATTTAGCCATTAAACAAGAGATGTGTTTGTCAGAAACACAATGCCCCATACTGCGCCGCATTGATTTATAAATTTTTTAATCATTTGGCAGGTACAGATAATTATCTCCCTTTGAAGCTTATTACTTACCTTGAATTTGTTTTTTTGACCTTTTAAAATAACAAACAAACTTAATGTCTTGTGCCTTGACCTTTGAACTACTCCTCTTCTAGTGACTCATTTTCTATAGGAGTCATCTACTGCCCAAGGCCCATGTGAAGTATCAAGTCAATCCGTTTATTCGTTGAAGAGTTATTGATCTGAAACGATTTCACACTTGGTGTGAAAGTGACCTTGACCTTTGACCCCAATTTCAATACGGACCATATAATGTCCAGCGCCAATGTACATGGGAAATATCAAGCTAATCAGTCCCTCCGTTCACAAGTTATTGATCGGAAACGAATGGGTCTACCAACATACAGACCGACTGATATCCAGCAAAACAATATACCCCCTCTTCTTCGAAAAGGGGTGGGGGCATAATAATGCACTTTTTACTCTACCTGTGAATCGCGTTGCTCTTATCGAGGACATCAAGTGCTTCAAGGCTCTTAAAACAAAAAATATGCTTACATTAATGATTATACACATTTATCTTTAAATAAAATTCCTTTAAATAGATCTGGAAAATATTCATTAACATTGAAAGATGACTTTAAACCTTTAATAGTCAATGTGGCGTTTGACTGATGTGGATGGTGCACAATACATCCCTTGGTCATGGGGAAAAAATAATTGGAAGATATAATAATATCCTGCCAGGTACTAAAATTTTATATTCATGATACCTGATTAAGATATATCATCTAACATGTTATGAAATATAATACCTTGAAGTGATCAATCCAGAAGTCAGCTCTGCTTTGTCGTAGATATCCCCACCATCTTTCTATACGCTAAAAAAGAAGAGCTTAAATTAGGCTTTCATACTCACTATTTAACTTTTTATTGTAGTCCCAGCATTAAAAATAAACAGGTTTTTTCTGGAATGCTACTTTAGTGGCATATTAAGTGATAAATGCATCTTAACCAGAATTTCATCTTGCAGGAAAAACCTCATCAGACATTTAATACAAGAAGTCCAAGATGGCCCGTTATTGCTCAGCAAAATAATTATTTTTAGAAAAGAAGATTTATCGAGTTATCATCCAATACAAGTCTATTTACTCCTATTGACACCCCCTCGAATCGCCTTTGGTTGTGGCTTATTTTGGCACCTGTTGCATGAATTGAAACAGGAAACATGTCAATCTCCAAACCAGGTTTTTAACATTTAAATATAATTTTAACAATAGTGCAATATAAGTCTGCATAAAGGCTACAAACACTCAATTATTTAACAATCACCACATTAATAACACTAGAGCCAATAAGAGGAAGCAGTTAATATTTTTAGAAAAATCAAGAGCTGTTTCCATATGACATATGCCCCCAATAAACGCTTTGATAGAAGTTATGAGCATTTTTCGAAACCTAAACACAGACCCTTAGTTCAAGGTCACGGTCAAAGGGGTCAAAATTTGTGTGCGTATGGAAAGACCTTGTCCATACACACATGCATACCAAATATGAATGTTACATCTGAAGTGACATAGAAGTTATGAGCATTTTTTGAAACCTAAACGCAAAGTGTGACAGACAGACAGACAGACAGACAGACAGACAGACAGACAGACAGACAGACAGACAGACAGACAGACAGACGGCCAGTGCAACCATATAAAAATGACCTTGATCTCACATGCCCCAAATACAATCCCAAGCGAGGTCTCCAAACAAGCTTTCTATATCCAAAGTTTCATCAAGATTGGTGTGTAAACAAAACTTATTGACCTGAATCCCATTGGATTGAAACCCCCATGTTTGAAGCCACTGTCCCATCGCTTGGCATACTTCCATCTAATAAACAGGACTTTCAACTTATTGAAAGCCTGGAGAAAAACTTGGTAATGGACCATTTTACAATGGTACAACACTTATGGGCCCGGTTGTTTTATTTAAGATGTTTTACAGCTAAAATATACGATGTGATTAACCACAAGTATATCTAATGTCACATATTAAACTATTGTTTTTCATGAACAAAACAGCACTTCCATATTATAGTTGTCGGAGAAAGAACAGGATTTTCATAAGTTTCATTAACCTAACTTAAGTATTTTTAGTTTTACAAGTATAGGATTTTAGTTTATAACTTTGTCCCCAGGGGCATCATTTGACCACTCTGAACAGAACACAAATAAAGAATGGTGAGACATATCTATAAAAAGAAGACAAGAGTTCTTGACTGTGAGCCTTAACCAAGACATTGTGCTAACAAGAGACGAATGGGGGAGTAGCAAAAGTTAAACTATTGGATGAATAGTGAGCTAAAGAAAGTTTCTTCCATGAAAATGCATTTTTCATCAAGAAATGGAAGAACTTAACAAACCTGATTACTTGTGGACGATCCACACACATATGCTTTTTCGTTTGGTGACAACTCTTTTTGGATTCGTGAGATGATCACATTTTCCGTTCCAGGGTCTGTCCTTAGTTTCACAGGATAACCTGAAGGAAATATTTTTAAATGACCTTTCATGTATTGGCAAATTTTCAAATTCATAAAGCACTCATCTGGGACCCAATAAACTTAGCTATCCTAAGCAAGTACCATGGTTTCACAAAAACTGCAGCAACACCTGTCAGGATGCTTTTATACAAACCACATATTAGATGATATAAAACTACAACTGAATCGAGGCAAGTGTTTATTCTCTTAATTTCATTAAGTTCCCAGATACCAAATGGAGGACCAACAACAGGAAACAAGTATTTCTTTTGAAAATGCAAAGACGAGTTATGCATTTATCCTTCCAAATGTTTTATATGCACTGATTTGCAAGTTATTTCCTTTATTATTGTTTTTTGTGTGCAAATCTGTTACCAGAATGTTTTTTTGCAATGCATTGTACTTGTGTATTATTATTTGGCAAGATTGAACAGTTTTTAATAAATTTATGGGCTTTTCTGCTAATTGTCCTTGCTTGACCAGTATTCAAGAATGGCATACTTCCACGCACATATGCTTACATGTACCTTCTATTAACACCGCATTGATGAAGTAGGTTGCAATAACCTCTGGTCGTTTGTTTGTGATATTGGCCTCTAACCAAAGGATTTTTCGACTGAACCTGAAAATACATTAAAAATGTGCTCAGCACAATTGCTAAGACAATTTATAAAACATTATATAACAATTTTAAAACCACTTTTCTATGCCAAATGGTTCTTATCTTGTATCCATCAGTCAAGAATCTTTCTGTATTTTTTACTGATCATTCATTAATGGTCCTGACTGGCCAGATGGCTGCAAAACCATTTTACTCAACAGTATCAATAAAACAATATTCTATTTGGAAAAACGAATATGCTTAAGACAAAGTACAGCAGACACTGATTTGTTCAGTTCGGGAAACTATGATATTTTAACTATTAACACATGTAAAATTTTCAATAATTTTCAAGCTTATAAAATTAAGATATTTACGAACGAGGTGTTGCTTACCCATCTATACATCCATGTATGCAGATGCCGTAAGGAGTCAATTTGTCATAGCCATCTGTAACAAAGTTTGATCTCATATCTATGTTCCAGTATCTATACATTGTAGCCGTTATTTCATAATTATACACATGCACCTGCTTTATCTATGTTTAGAGGCCAATAACTAGGTATCCTCTGCACATGTAGTTTCCCTTTAAAGGGACTGGTTAAGATTATTGTTTTCAGTGTATGGATTACTGGGGAATACAAGTGTCTTACACATTCACACTTCATATAGAGGCAATAGTTGATATTTTAGTGTAATAAGTGTAATTTAGTGTAACAAGAGCACCGCATAACGGGTGCCACGCTCAGCTGCGAAAGCTTGTCAGATTATTTTTTTTAGAGGTCAGTGACCTTTGACCTAGTGACCCAAAAAATGGGTGTGGCGTGTATAACTCATCAAGGTGCATCTACATATGAAGTTTCAAAGTTGTTGGTGGAAGCACTTTGATTTTATAGCCATTTGTTAAGGTTTAAGCACGACGCCTGCGGACGACACAACACGACGAGCTGGCTATGACAATAGCTAGACAATTTGCTCCGAAAATAGCCTCGCTAAAAATGTGGAAATATTTGGCTCCAAAATTTACAACATTTTATCCTATTGATAAGTTCAATGGCATATATCTAATTAACATGTAGATTATAGAGCATGAACAAGAACAAACCTCTCAGAAGATTTGGTAAAATATTAGCATTTCTCAACATAACATAGTTGGTTAACCCAACAATACAACAGGAATCAAAACCACTGAACTAAGTGTTGTATACAGACAAATTGATTGCTTTATATTGTGTCCACTTTTATTCAGTTCAATGTTAAATTAATTAAATTTCTTTTATATTTTGGTTATTATTGTCATTTTTACTCAAATACTGATGATGGAGTGATGATAAAATATTTTGTAACTATTTTCAAATTAAAAATTTACTGACCAGCATGCCAGACATAGTTGGGCCCTTTCGAAATGTACTGTCTCCTTCTCAAACGTCTTCTAGCTCTTCTTTTAACTCCTTCAGAGTCCAGAATATGGACAACCTCTCTTGTAATTGCCCTGAACACATAAAATATAACTATATACTTAAGATAATTTAAAATGCATGAAATAAGTAAAACATTAATGCACGATAATAATATTCAACAGTAAAAAAAAGCAAATGAAACAAGATATGTGTTTGTCAGAAACACTTTGTCCCCTTTTGCTCCATGAGATTCACATGCATGCCAAATATCAAGTTGCTATCTTCAATATTACAAAAGTTATTGCAAATGTTAAAGTTGGCGCAAGCAAACAAACAAACAGACACACAAACAAACCAACAGACAGGGCAAAAACAATATGTCCCCCACTATAGTGTTAGGGGACATAAAAATGTTCTTTTCCAAACTATTCGACTAAAAATTATGTGCAGTTATGATTAATCTCGAAGCAGTTCAGAAGGGAAGTTGTTAAAAAAATGTTATGCATGTGAGACTGCTGGACAATAGACAACAAGGCATCCTAAAAGCTATCCATTATTACTATGTGCTCAGGTGAGCTAGAAATCTGCCAGCGGTTAGCAAATTTGTTTCAGTGAACAGGATAAACAGGACTACCAAAAGCATATCACAAAAAACTGTTCATCTCCATTAACCAAAATGAAAAACGAACTGGCAAGGATGCCTTCTCCAAATTTTCTACAAACAATTTTCAGGGTTCTATTTTATTTATGATGTTTTTGCATTCTCACATTTAACATTGTAAAATGAGATACCTGTACAAACCTCGAAACTTTAAAACCATGCTTTATTCGCAGCACTTTTCTCAGCTGTTCAGAACCAGAGCATCCATTGTGTATCTCGTGCTGAAAATAAAAAATAACTGAATATACAGAAATTATTTTATTTTCTATGTATTTTCAAATAGTTGTTGATATTATTTAAAGCTTGACATATGTCTTTTATTATCAAATATCACTATAGCATATCACAATAGTCAGGGTGTTAGCACAGCTCATCTTTACCAGTATTTATTAAATTGATGCTAAAATTGCCTACAATTCATGGATGCAGATCATATACCCAAAATAGATATTTAAAAAAGTCTGAAAGTGTAAAGTACTTAAAGATTTGTTTGCATTGTGCAGCACTCCATCTCATCATGCTTATATTTTATTAAGTATTTGTATCAAATATAGGAGCATGAACCCTTTAAATGAGACTTAGACTTTATACCTGGGATTTGGGTTTTACACATTGCTTTCTCATAAAGGATCGCCCTTAAATTATTTGAAAATCCATGTGTTCTGCTTAGAAGACCTTGTTCTGCTAAAAACCATACTTTACACTTATGTCAAGTCATTAGAAAATCAGTCCATACTGGACAGACACTCTTTGCAGCCCACTTGTTTAACACTAGCTTAGATGCCCGCCTGCACGCCAATAAATGGTGTTCCAGTAATAACAAAAAAGAGATGTGTTTGTCGTTTGTCAGAAACACAATGCCTCCTACTGCACTGCTTTGTATTATTATCCCCGCCATAGGCGGAGGGATGTTGTTTTGGCGTTGTCCGTCCTTCCGTCAGGAGCCATATCTTGGAAGTGCTTTGGCGGATTTCATTGAAACTTGGCATGAGTATATATATGGATAAGAGGATGATGGATGCCAAATGGGTTTGTTCACCATCTGATAATAACGGAGTATTGGCCTTTGCATCTTGAAAAAATGCCTTTTTTAGTGTCAAATATAAGACTTTTGAGTCCAGAAGCATATTGGCAGGGGATATCAATTCAAGGAATTTACTTGTTTTTTTATTATATCCCTTTAACAAATATTACTTCCCTTGTTAAAATGATCTGTACCTGCCTGATGATAAATATAAATTATCTCCTTTTTAAGCTTGTTATCCCTTGGATTTGTTTTTATTTTTAACTTTGACCTTTTAAGGATGACTTTGACCTTTAATCACTCGAAATGTGCAGCTCCATGAGATACACGTTAGTGCCAAATATCAAGTTGCTATTTTCAATATTGCAAAAGTTATGGCCAATGTTAAAGTTTTCGGACGGACGGACAGAGGGACTGACGGACAGTTCAACTGCTATATGCCACCCTAAAGGGGGCATAAAAATAAGTAGCATATTTACATTTAGGAAGTCTTACCAATGACTTAATGACTACACATTCAAAACAAAATTGGCGCCTCCTTGATGTAAGGCTTGGAAACACTTTTCTTTTGAGATACTCAAAACTGGAAAAAAAAGCACATTATCAGATGCTTTTTTTATAAACAGTGGTACTTATTCACCAGCAATACATGGTACACACCTTTCTATAATTTAGGTTAAGACAAGGCAATGGATTTTTGTTGTTTTTCTGTGGTTGTCTTGTTTTTGCTATGAGCAAAATGGCCCTTTATAATTCATATACATAATTTTTTAATCGAAAAAAGTAATCTAACAAAGTCAATATTAACTAGAGCGTAAAAAATGTGAAACACGGAGAATAATTTTAACAAGCTAAGTAAGGGCCATCCCAAAAGCTCCCCCATAAGCATTGCAAGTTTTAGCAAACAATTAAGTAAGCATACAAAAACATAATTGTTCTATATTTACTTACCATGACCTTGACCACATCTGCATCATATGCAATCCAATGCAATTTGATGCTAGGAAAGGATACTATGTATTTATATATTTTTGTAATTTGTTCTCCCTACATTTGATTAATTGAAATCCATGTTTTGTATTAGTAACCAATAACCTTGACCACACTCATCACTTATGCATTCCAAAGGGGAATGATACAAGGCGTCTATGAAGTAATTGAAGTTGGGTGACAATAACTGTTGCATTTTCTTCCAAGACACTGGCAGTTGAATAAATACCTTACTATTGTTTAATATATACTATTTTAATTTTTAATATTTTATTTTAGACAACACTGACAATATTCCATTTATATTAAAGTTTAAATTTTTGCTGAAATATAATGCTGAGATTTATAATACTTCAACAAATTACCGGTATATAAAGAGCAAACAAACCTGTAGTTAATGTTGTGCTGTGCCCTTAACAGGTAAATAATTAACTTTTGTTCGTACCCAAGACTATGGTAGTGTCTTATTATCCGCTTTGTATCTGTTTAATTTAAAACAAAATGATGCATATTTACTATTATTACATTATAATGTATGTCTTGCTATTTTTCCAGTAGACATAAAACTACAAAATACTGATGAAAACACAAGTACTACACCTAAGCATATAGCAACATATAAATACTTATAATTTTATTTGTAAAACATTTATTTAATTGATTATATTTAGATTTAGCACATGGCCCTCAATCTATCAAATCTGAAAAGTATACTTTTTCCCCTTTTGGGAGGAAAAATTCCCCCTGATTTAAAAAAAATATATATTATTTTTTTTTAAGATGTGTGACTGTCTCATGATTATTATTTCACAATTCTATTCCAATTTAATCTTGTCAAACATACTTAATTATGAAAAAGAAATGAATATAGTGCAAACATGTACAAATGTAATAATGAGAGAGTAAGTAAAAACAAGCCCCCAATAAGGGAAACGCAGAATCAATATTTTGTTCATTTGTACTTCGGTCATCATTCAAACAAGATGGATCCTGTTGTCATGATATTAAAGTATTGCGCTACTATTGGATAAACGAAAGCGAAAAAAGAAGACATTTTGGACAAAACAATGGTTCCAGCACAAAAAGAATTTTGCTGATTCAGGAGGACCACCGCAAATTCTGCAAAGACTGTTTTACACAATAGTTGAAACTACAGCAAATATTACTTCAGTATATTTACTTACCATCAGAAACCATTGTTTATGGCTCTAACACAGACAACATGAAGGATGGCTGTAAAGAGAACAAAACCAATGCAATCCAATAAATGGACATTTATATATCGTAAATGAAGAAGTGACATGTCTCTAAAAATATTTTTGGGAAATTTGACACATCATTAAGACTTTTTTCAATTTCAAATAAATAAAGTTGAAATTGGTCCATAGACCTTTAAACAAAATAAAACAAATTACCCATGGGAAGTTAAATATGTATCAGAGCTTTTTAATACTATTTGGGAATAAGACTTAAACATATAAAAAAAATGGGAATTTTAGTAATATCATTGACAGATAATTGGGTAAAAACTATAAAATTGTTGGATACAATTTGGATAATCATAACTTAATAATCCTGAATGTTTCTATGTCTACACAGAAAACCTCAACATACAACCAAAAATCAAAACATCAATTTGGAATTGATTAAACTGGTTTTGGAAGATACTTTTAGCAAAAGGCAATTTAAATCAATAACAGTGATAAAATCAGCAACAAAAGCCCTGACACAGACAATCAAGAAACATTGAATACCTTTAAGCAACAAAACATGCCCCGATTCCAAAAATAAATAACATCAAATTCAATTTTGAAATGCAAACAAGAGATGCGTTTTTCAGAAACTTTTAAAGGCAGGGCTTTTTTTCCTGTTTTTGTCATGTGAAGTAGCCTTGGCCCCCAGATTTTGTGAAAAATGAGTTGCGAACTGTTCAAACTTGTGAAAAAATTATTCGCAAAGTGTTCAAAATTGTGAAAAAATGAGTCGTAAACTTTTTAAAATTTTGAAAAATTGAGTCGCGAACTTCTTGAAATTGTGAAAATATGTCGCGAATTCCCCAAATTTGTGAAAAACAGCCATTCTCACAGAAGGAAAACAAGCCCTTGAAGGCTGACCTTGACCTTTCAAAATGTGCAGCTCCATGAGATACATATGCATGCCAAATATCAAGTTGCTATCTTCAATGTTGCAAAATTTATGACAAAGGTTTAAGTTCAGTGACAGACACACACATACATACAATGAAAGACAGACAGGCCAAAAACAATATACCCCCGATCATTCGATCCGGGGGCATAAAAATAGGGGCATAACACAAGTCTAGAAACAACAAGGGAGTATTATTATTTAAATACAAAACAGTTACAACCCTACTTTACTATAACTTTTTGTCAGACGGATTGGATAGGCACCAGAGATAACCGGACTTGTAAATTATCTTTTCATTAATGCAATTATTATTTAAAGCCACATTAACAATAAAAAAAAAATTCAAAAAATATTTATTAAAATAATGTTAACACATTAACAAGAGCTGTGTTTGTTAAACACAATGCCCCCTACTGCGCTTTGAAGCCATATATATATATATTTGACCTTTGACCTTGACCTTTTACAACTCAAAATGTGCAGCTCCATGAGAAACACAGTGACATGCATGACAAATATCAAGTTGCTACACATGTATAAAATATTCATGTAGCACACTTTCATTTTAGCATTTCATTGGATTTTTATGGTTGTCTATGTGTGTTGTTTGATTTATAAATAAAAATTTATGATATAAAACTATATTTTATTAAGGCTCATGAAGATTCATCTTAAATAACGGGAAAGTTGAACTGACAATCGTTTTTTACCGTTATTTTACGTCGCAAAAATCAATGAAGTGGCGCCAGTACTGACGGGGGGGGGATCAGTAACCCATGATGGAGCGAATCAAGTCGCACTATTCAAAATAATCCAACTGGAAGCTTCTGACCCTCCTCATCAAAGCTCAACGCATTCACAAAGAACTATTTTCCAAATAGCTGCAAATCGCCGAATGGGACATTCAACACGTGTTGTTCACTTACCATTAATATAAAATCCTGTTCAATAGTCCTTTTTGTGAAAATGAACTAACCTTTTCTGCATAATATAATTAATATTCACATTTAGTTATAATATGGCACTTTTTAAATATATAAAGTAGAAAAATAACTTACCTGCCATTAAAATTCAATTACCAAACCGCCTTTCGCACGCAGATACACAAAATGGAGGTTGACATTATGTTGCATTTGTTACAAAGTTTCTGATTGGTTATTTCTAGTTCTCGGAACCAATCAAATTACAGCGGGTAACTAAGGATGTAAGCCCTAACAACCCGAGTTTTGTGCAGTAATTCAATGCTTTATTTTTCGCGGACGATATTAGTGCTCCGCGCTTTTTGGATCTGGTATTTACTGGATTTTCTCTTTGTAGCGCTAGACTTCTAAAAATAGATATTCGACAATCTCCGCCCGATTTTTAAGGTAGCTATTAGTGTCCGCGCGATTTATTGAGCCAGCGTTTTCTACAGGGTTGAAAGTAAATTGTTCCGACGGAAAATAAATGAAAGTTCCGCGCTTTTTAGATTTCTATTTTTGTGTAGAGTTTTATGGCCAATTGTTCCGACGGAAAAAATTAAGTTCCGCGAAAATGTTGATTCCGTACACCTAACTGGCATTGGTTTTTCGCGGAATGTAAAAGTCCCACGAAAAATGACAATCCCGATATTTACTATATAAATATATGTATTTTAGCGGGGGTCCCCTTTGGCTTTCCATTGTTTTTCAGCATCAATGCTCTTTCAGCTGGCAAACATGATTTTTAAATGAAAGTCAATAAACAAAAAAATAAATAAAAACAACAATCCAATGAATGACGGAAATCATAAAAAGGATGTATGAATGAAAAGAGTGTTACGGAGAATACGTTTTGGATACAACATATTTTTTTGAATGTCATAGAACGAGTGTTTGTTAAAGGGATTCAACTTGCAAATAATTCTTTGTTAGTTGTTTATGAAAGAAAATTGAGATATAATAATCATGAGACACTCATTGCTTTTGGGATCTGGTCCGTTTTATGGACTTTTTTAATAGTAGAAAAAAAAAACTCAGGAGTATTAAATATTGTTTTTCAATGTGGTTATATGAACTGACCTATAATGCCAGGTGACAAAGTAATCCAAGTTAACGCTAAGTCAGTTTGGACTGAACATAAAATACAATACTTAAAAATGTTTCAATGTATCTACATATAATATGTATATATAATTGTCATAAGTGCATGACAGCTGAGACCAATGCTCAACAAAAGATAATGTATGATAAGAAGTAGTTCAATGTAGTACATCTAGTAAGTACAACAGTATAATATCAAACATGTTAGTGCATCAAATGAAACAAGAAACTGTTGTTTAATAGGAGAACACAGCCTCTTAAAGAGTAAAGGCTCAGGTTCATGGACAATTGTGTACACATAAAATGGAACACTAAAAGTGCATTGATTTTGATAGTTGAGCGTGAACCGTAGTTTTCACTTAATAATTATATTCTAGATACAATAGTCTTGCATTAAACCCTTCCTTTACAAACTAGTTCACAAAGTGTTTATGACATTTATGTGCAATTATTTGAAATATTAATTGACTTGAATTTCCTCACCACATGTGTATTGATGACAGTTAAATGACATCCCACTGGACAAACATGTACAATGACCTACGTCACTGGACATACAGTCATCACACTAGACATACAATGGCATACTGGTAATACAGTCATCATACTATAGACATACAATGACATACTGGACCTACAGTCATCACATAAGACATACAATGACATACTGGACATACAGTCATCACACTAGACATACAATGACATACTGGAAATACAGTCATCACACTAGACATATAATGGCATACTGGACATACAGTCATCACATAAGACATACAATGGCATACTGGACATACAGTCATCACACTAGACATACAATGACATACTGGACCTACAGTCATCACATAAGACATACAATGGTATACTGGACATACAGTCATCACACTAGACATACAATGACACACTGGACATACAGTCATCACACTAGACATACAATGACATACTGGACATACAGTCATCACACTAGACAAACAATGGCATACTGGACATACAGTCATCACACTAGACATACAATGACATATTGGACATACAGTCATCACACTAGACATACAATGACATACTGGACATACAGTCATCACACTAGACATACAATGACATACTGGACATACAGTCATCACACTAGACAAACAATGGCATACTGGACATAGTCATCACACTAGACATACAATGGCATACTGGACATACAGTCATTACACTAGACATACAATGGCATACTGGACCTACAGTCATCACACTAGACATACTGGACATACAGTCATCACACTGGACAAACAAAGACATACTGGACATACAGTCATCACACTGGACGCACAAAGACATACTGGAAATACAGCCATCACACTAGACATACAATGACTTACTGGACATACAGTCATCACACTAGACATACAATGAAAAACTGGACATACAGTCATCACACTGGACAAACAAAGACATACTGGAAATACAGTAATCACACTAGGCATACAATGGCATACTGGACATACAGTCATCAAACAAGACATACATTGACATACAGTCATCACACTGGACAAACAATGACATACTGGACATACAGTCATCACACTAGACATACAATGACATACTGGAAATACAGTCATCACACTAGACATACAATGGCATACTGGACATTCAGTCATCACACTGGACAAACAAAGACATACTTGAAATACAGTCATCACACTAGACATACAATGACATACTGGACATACAGTCATCACACTAGACATACAATGACATACTGGATATACAGTCATCACACTAGACATACAATGACATACTGGACATACAGTCATCACACTAGACATACAATGACATACTGGATATACAGTCATCACACTAGACATACAATGACATACTGGACATACAGTCATCACACTAGACATACACTGACATACTGGACATACAGTCATCACACTAGACATACAATGACATACTGGATATACAGTCATCACACTAGACATACAACAAAGACATACTGGAAATACAGTCTGCATCATACACAATTCACTGACATTTCTGGATTTTTCTCGAAGTCTGCTGGCAGTGAGTTTCATGATCTGGCTATACTGTAGCTATACAGTGACTTCAGAGATTCAAGCTTAAGAGTGGATAACTCAAAATTCAAGCTAAAGTCATTCAGTTCAAGACCTGGCTATACTGTAGCTATACAGTGACTTCAGAGTGGAAAACTCAAAATTCAAGCTAAAGTCATTCAGTTCAAGACGGTAGCTACACATTGACTTCAGAGTGGACAACTAAAAATTCAAGCTAAAGTCATTCAGTTCAAGACCTGGCTGTACTGTAGCTATACAGTGACTTCAGAGTGGACAACTCAAAATTCAAGCTAAAGTCATTCAGTTCAAGACCTGGCTATACTGTAGCTATACAGTGACTTCAGAGTGGACAACTCAAAATTCAAGCTAAAGTCATTCAGTTTAAGACCTGGCTATACTGTAGCTGTACAGTGACTTCAGAGTGGACAACTCAAAATTCAAGCTAAAGTCATTCAGTTTAAGACCTGGCTATACTGTAGCTATACAGTGACTTCAGAGTGGACAACTCAAAATTCAAGCTAAAGTCATTCAGTTCAAGACCTGGCTATACTGTAGCTATACAGTGACTTCAGAGTGGACAACTCAAAATTCAAGCTAGAGTCATTCAGTTTAAGACCTAGCTATACTGTAGCTATACAGTGACTTCAGAGTGGACAACTCAAAATTCAAGCTAAAGTCATTCAGTTTAAGACCTGGCTATACTGTAGCTATACAATGACTTCAGAGTGGACAACTCAAAATTCAAGCTAAACTTATTCAGTTCAAGATCTGGCTATACTGTCTATTGGAATTTATTTTACAGTGTGTGTTTTCAGCCTAAAGAAGTTATATTTACATGAGTAAAGGAATAAATATGTGTTCAAAATACCAAACAATAATTAAGATTAAACAAGAGCATTGCATAACGGGTGCCACGCTTGGCTGCGGGTGCAGTTTTGAATAAATGAAAGCTTGTCAGAATTTTTTATTTTAATTTTTTTTAGAGGTCACACTGACCTTGACCTTTGACCTAGTGACCAAAAAATGGGTGTAGCATGTAGAACTCATCAAGGTGCAGCTACATATGCAGTGTCAAAGTTGTAGGATGAAGCACTTTGATTTTAGAGACAATGTTCAAAACCTTAACAAAATGTTAAGGTTTGAGCACGACGCAGACGGCGGACGATGAGCTGGCTATGACAATACCTCAGGTTTTATCGGATATCAGCCGAGCTAAAAAAATGAAAATATGGATTTTCATTGCAAAACTATTCTATTAGAATAACCATTTTGCATTTGTGAGTTACATTACAAAATACAAATCAACAACTGACAGTTCTGACTCGTCTTGGCGCTCACTTAAGCTTATAGTAAAATCAAATTTGGTACGTGCTATGACACAAAAACCCTTTCAAGAATACTGATATAAATTAGCTCTCCGCCTATGTAGAATTAGAGGTTTAGTTCAGTAAAGGATAGACCACTAGTTGCAGTGGTGTTTGAAAATTATCCCAATACAGACGATGAATGATATTTCCTTTACATTTGATCTGTAGACAAAGAATCCAGATGATCAACGTTTAGTTTACCGTATTTAAAAAACACTTGCCGAAGACATTATAAGAAAGATATGCTTTAAGTGTTTAACATGCAAAATTGTACTTATTAACATACAATGTAACGACATAAAATAACCAGACATTTTCAATGATAGCCCATCCCATTCTTGACAAAATAAAGATATCATTACAGTACAAACACCACTCTCCGTGGTGTTCATCTCGCTTTCCAATATGAATCATTACTGTACATAAATAATGCCGCACTTCGTTGCACCATCATATTATAGCAACGAACAAGCAAGATGAGGCCTATGATTTTTGGTAATAAGCCATTAGTGGAAACAATAGATTTTGTTTAAGAGGAACCCATTTACTTTAACATTGAATAAACATATGTTCACAGTTATTTATTTTAATTATTACAATTGCAGCCACATTATCAATCACAAAAAGTGCCACCAAACTAATTGCTTCACGTATAGCACTGAAAGTGTCACTAACGAATTGCTTCATGTATAGCACTGAAAGTGCCACCAAACGAATTGCTTCACGTATAGCACTGAAAGTGCCACCAAACTAATCAATTGCAGACACATTATCAATCACGTATAGCACTAAAAGTGCCACCAAACTAATCAATTGCAGACACATTATCAATCACGTACAGCACTGAAAGTGCCACCAAACTAATCAATTGCGACACATTATCAATCACGTATAGCACTGAAAGTGCCACCAAACTAATCAATTGCAGACACATTATCAATCACGTATAGCACTAAAACTGCCACCAAACTTATCAATTGCAGACACATTATCAATCACATACAGCACTGAAAGTGCCACCAAACTAATCAATTGCAGACACATTATCAATCACGTATAGCACTGAAAGTGCCACCAAACTAATCAATTGCAGACACATTATCAATCACGTATTTATTTGACCTCTTATAATGGCATTGACCTTTAAGATAGCCATTTTGGTTTTCTGTGCACCATTACACACTTTTCATTATTCTTAAAGGCATGTTATAGACTATAGGCACAGGTGCTTCATTTGATTTTTTACTACCAATAATTTGACCTAGACTTTGAATATAACCATGTGGTATTAACAAATAAAACCTGCATGTTGACCTAGCATGTCACTGTGATTATTTGAATAGTTATGAGTTTTTGGAATGGATACACAGGTTGGTGCTAAAGACAAATATGTATCCTTCTTAAGAGCCTTCAGGGTTAACGAGCTGATCAAACCGATGTTTTGAAAAATAGATTCAAAAGATATGATTATTCAAGTCTGCACTAAATGAGTCCCGGTTTTGACCAAGAGTTTGTTATTGAAGAAGTGTATCTTTAACATAATCAACTCCAATGCTATTTCTTCTGTGATCTTTTATCTTTTATTCAAATCAGACATTACACACAGTATGGCAGGTCATTCAGCAAACACCCATTTAGAGTATTTGCTTTTGTCTTCAAAACTAATAAACAAAATACAAATGCAGAGCAGTTATGTATCGTTATCCTGATTTAACGAACACCAAAGCAGGATGATTTATTTCAAAGCTTCACATGATAGAGATCTAAACACGCAATGGGAATATTTCAAAATAAACTAGCAAACCACATGAAACAAAACCTGCCTATCCATGAACAATCATGACAACTAATGCACAATTTTATCTGAAACATCAGGAAGTTAATATAAATTCCTTTAGTTGAATGTTTTAAGACCAAACACACTTAGACCGCATGCTTACGTGAAAGGTTTGGAATAATCAAAATATGGTGCTTAAGTAATTAAATTTGTGAGTAACCTACCAGTGCACCTTGATGAAGTGAAGATACAGTGAAAATAATACATACTGCCCTCTTGCGGTACTACTACAAAACTCTTGATCAGGAATGACCAAACAAGTACTGTTTAAGAAGCAGTTAACAAATAAATTTAAAGAAGCATTGTTACTATAATTGCGCCAAACAATTAAATACCAGATTATCTGACTACCATTGTTTTTTTATAAACTGATGCATGTATTTATAATAATTAACTTTTAATTTTGTTAAATACTAACAGTTATTATGCAGTACATCCCACACTTTAAACAGGACATGCATGCCCCCCAAATGGGCTGTCAGTAATCTAGTGGCAGCCATTGTGTGAATACGTTAAGAGTATGATTGGCAATTTAAACAAGAATTTCTGGCGTGACACATGGAGTTACTGATGAGAGTCTGTTGTTTATTTGTATAAACAAAACTAGAAAGAGAATAAATAATATATTTATTTCTTGCCTGTTTATAAATGATCTGACCATAATTGTCCGCAAAAGCATTCATATCTTATCATCCAGGATAAAATGACCGACAGACAATGACTACACATCGCCACCCTTTTGGAACTTAAGGCCTTTAGCATTCTTGAGTTATCATCTGGAAACGATTTTACTGTTTAGAGTTACTGTGACCTTGAACTTTGACCTAGTGACCTCAAAGTCAATTTGGATCATCTTCCGGTCATGACCAATGTCTCTATGAACTTTCCTGATCCCAGGCTTTAGCGTTCTTGAGTTATCATCCGGAAACCATTTTACTATTTCGAGTTACTGTGACCTTGAACTTTGACAAAGTGACCTTAAAGTCAATTTGGATCATCTGCCGGTCATGACCACAGTGCTCCAGATATGGTTTCGGTCAATTAGTTTTCACTACAAGATTTTTTTTGCAATTAGTTTATTTTCCCCAAAATTCATCATTTTCAATAAGAAACTAATCTTTTAAATCCATAGACCTTTGCATGAGCTACTGTGTGCATACGGGTCTATTTCTGGATTTAAAAGCCCTATCTCACGCAGACGCCACATTGTGTTAAATAATAACATTTCAAATGAATATCGGCATGGATCCGAGCCTTCAATCTGTAACCAGTGATAGTCATTTTTCCATGCCAAGATTTGTTTTTGCGTGAGTTCGCAATGTTTGGACTTCGAGATCGTCGATTTCACCTCATCAACCGCGTTTGACACTATATAACATTATAGACTGCCAACAATAGACTTTGGACTTTGTTCTCGCCGTGAAATGATACCAAGTATACTTGGCGCTGTCGCAGAATGAAGTTTCTTTTGAACTCGTCCACGCTTTGCAGCCGCCCTGTTTAATTTTGTAAACAGAAGAGCGGAAACAGAAATGCAAATTGTATTGGTTACAATCAACTAATTCACAGATCCGGTATCGGAAATCTCGTTATCATTTAACTTTCGCTGCGCAGAACTCAGAAATTCCGTACGATCAAACGGCCGGTCATAATTCGGATCCGTCTGTCTCAATTCGTTTTGATACGATGGATTTTGATTTTCTTTTCGTTTTTCTTAAAAAACAAATCGTAATAACGATAAAACGATGCTTATCTGGAGCTCTGCTTGAAAGGCAATTGGCTAAAAGTAAAACAAGAATATAGCCGCGGTACAGACACACTACTTTTATCATGTTAAACGCAATAAACCATTAACTATGTGTATTCCTTCAAAGTAGTAGGTTTCTTAAAGTGTTTATTGTTTTTTAATTGCCTTAATTTATAGGCTTCCACCACCGTGAGCAACGAAAAACTTTTTTGCCATCTTTCAACAGTTGTTTTATTAGCGTTTAGTGTGTCCTTTTTTAAGGAGGCGGAAAACTACAACGGGCGAGGCATGGTCAGGGGTGATAACCCCCAAAAAAGGGTTAGGGTAATGGTTAGGATTAGGGGTCGGGTTAGGGTTAGGGTTGGGTTTAGGCTAACCCAAACCCTAACCCGACCCCTAACACTAACCCAAACCCTAACCCTAACCCTCTAACCCCCCCTTGCGCAATACCATACCATGCCTCGCCCGTTGTAGTTTTCCGCCTCCCCCTTTTTTATTTGAAAACAGAGGAAATTAAATCATTCAGTATTGGCAGTACAATGTTTTTACTTGATACAATTTTTGCAGTATAAAAAGAATCAAAATTACTTTAGGAAGCAATTTGTTTTGGCTTTGAAGAAGTCATGCTGACCTCTTCATATAACGTAATAAACACATAAGCGCTTGACTGTCTGTTAAAAAATCAATACTAAATTTACCATGCTTCTAGATGAAACAGAGTAAACATACCGACTGGCTAACTATTTCTTCAATCCAGCGCACAAATTAGCTCTAATTATTACGATAACCAGTATAATATTTTGGCGAAAGACAATCAGCTGTTTATATTTTTGTTTACGGTATACGCAGAGAATTTACATTATTTGCGCAAGTCCAGAGTGGCTTGCTTAAATGTATGCATGGAAAAATGATAAATTGAGCGTATCTTGATATTTCTATTGCGTATATTACGCTGATATGCAGCTTATCTAGAACACTGTAATATGAAATAATATTATGTAACATAAGCTGTCATTGTTTGCTTAAGGCTAAAGACTTGAAATTAAGATGACTGGGTATGTTGTAACAATAATATGTTAAATTGACATTAATAGTCTTTATAACAACACTTCAGATTAAACAATTTTACATTTAAATTAAAACTATATTTTATTTTAACTTAGCAGTTAAAAACATTTTGTATTAACATATAACTTTTTAACTTAAACTAAATATCACTTAAATATCATAACTAAATAATATTTTAACTTTAATAAAATTATTGATTAATCATTATGTAATGTGGGGTGCATAACAGTATGCTTAATTACCCTTCACATTGTCCAAGGACATTGAATTTGAATATATCAATATCAGGGAGGTAACCCATGACAAACCAAATAATTCATTCTTCTGTCTATCATGACTAGTCTCAGTTAAGGGAGAAAACTCCTCACAAACAGAGTGTACCATATCTTAAATACTTGTCTTAAATAGCATCTTAACCCAGTGGGCATGCAACTGTGTACCATCAGGGATGGAAATTCAGGGTTTTTTTTCCTTCTTTGTGACCCGCCGAATATCGGCCCTTTCCCCTCGGATTTTTTTCCCCTAAGCAGGTATATTTTCCCCCAGATTTCATTTCCCCCCCCCCAAAAAACATTTTTTTTTTCTTTTTAAACATTAAATGCACAAGTTAACCTGATCCAGTGTAGAAAATAGAATATTGCATAATTAAATTATCTGTTGCCTTGAATTTGTTTTAATAACAGTAAAATATGTAAAATTGATTATTTAAGACTTATTTATTTTCCCCCAAAATCTGGCGTTTTGCGTGATTTTTTTCCCCAAAATCCAGCATTTCGCGCGATTTTTTTCCCCTAAAAAAAGGCCAGGCCCTTTCCCCAAAATCAGATAAAAACTCCTGAAATTAGTGGTTTCCTGTGAGCCCGGGGCAAGTAGATTTTGGCCTGGGCAACTCAATTTCAAAAGTTGGTAGTCCGGCCGGGCAACTTGGTTTTTTAAAGCTTAAAACAATTAAGTGCAATAAAAATTGAATAACAATTGACCACCATGGATCAATACTAGTTAAATAACATTCATTATTTAGGAATAGGAAATGATTCAATTCAGGCTCATAATAATACATCATGCATTGAACATGTGTAATGTCAGCAATTTTATTTAATTATCTTTTATTTTATTAAAGAATGTATAATATACACATGTACATATTTCTTGGCTCGTTATTCTTTGTCTGGACCACCAAAATACTAAAGATGGTTGCCAGTGCGGGCAACCAATAGTAAGAAGTTAGTTTCAATCCCTGACCATGGAAACATTTTAATGAAATAATAGCTTAACTGTTTAAACACTGGTCCTTAAAACTCACCTAAAACTACTCCTATGCTGTTAAACATTATGTATGACTTGTACCCAGACGGCACTTTTCAGTTATATTTTGCAGACTTGGGCCTTATTGCGTGAACTTTCAGGCAATAATATATTTATGTGTTGTTTTTATGTTTTGATTGTGCCATTCTTATTAAGACTGAATTTTGTTGACTCACACTTCTATAAAGGGTATGATATTCTATATAAGCATGTTTATAAGTTACCAGGACTCTACTTTGTGGTAAACTTGTTTGCGAGTGACTTATTTTTTAATCAGTTAAAGTTGGGTTTTAATAGCTTTTTTTATTTATGTATTAGCAAACTCTGCTAAATGGTGCTGAAACATTTGTTTCTAAATCTTGTTCTTACAATAATTAAATGTATTTATCTTATATACTTGTAATATAGTATACCTACTATTAAATGTAGAAGAGTCTCAACAACAGCCACTAGTCAGGACCACCCATATATGTGATATACCTAGTCTTTACAGCCCTATATATCATGACCACCCATATATGTGACATGCCTAGGATGTATGGCCCCATATATCATAACCAAATCAACCAGCATAAAACCCTTAACAGCAAAATAACGTAAGAAAAAGAACATGTTGGTAAACATTTTTCAACCTGCTAATAAATTCATGCTATTGTTGAAGTATGTGTAAAAAACAGCTTGGGAATAAAGTTTGTACACATACTGACATTCATTATTACATATGCCATGTTTCCAAAAGGACCAGCTAGATTGACTTAGGGCTGCTTACCTGTTCACATTCATGTTTATCTCTCTTTGAAATAGGTGGCAAAATTTAAACAAGAGATGTGTTTTTCAGAAACACAATGCCCCCTACTGCGCCGCTTTGATACATGTTTTTTTTTACCTTTGCCCTTGAAGGATGACCTTGACCTTGACTTTTCACCATTCAAAATGTGCAGCTCTATGAGATGCACATGCATGCCAAATATCAAGTTGCTATGTGAAGGGACATAGAAGTTATGAGCATTTTTCGAAACCTATACGCGAAACCTAAACTCAAAGTGTGACGGAAGGACAGACAGACACACGGTCCGATCACTATATGCCCTCCTTCGGAGGCATAGAAATGAAAGGTTACAATATAGTTCTTAAATGACAGGTTGCGATGTCAATTTTTTACTTGCAATGGTTTGTGAGAAGCATCATAGTTTTTGCAAAACTGATTTTGTTATCCCATTTTGCGAGTGTACACGTTTAAATTAAGAGCCCTTAATGACTTCCTTAACACACACTGTAATTGTTAATTTGTTACTATATCTGCATTATTTATTTTAAGAAAAACTGGATCACTGCACATTCTTAAACTTAACTTTTTAACAATTGATAATGATACATTCTATGTTCTGCAGTTCTACCAGTACACACGTACATGTTACAAAAGGATTTATATCATATTGACGCATGTGCGCAGCGGGTAATCAGATTGCGCGCTGCGGGTAATCAGATTATCACCTTCAATCGGAGGCGATTTAATTAACACCCGTCTGATAAGATAACATGATTAATACATTCAATCAGTTGTGATGTAATTAAAACTCCACTGATAGTTTATCTGTGCATTCCGTTGATATCATGTAATAAATGAAACACAAGTTAAATGCCCCGTCTTATATATTTCTTTATAAATTTTAATGGTAATCATACCTGGAGATTGCCACTCTGCATTTTAACGAAAAGTTCTCTGAAGATCTATCAAGTTAAATTTTACATATATTCAATGATAATAAAAGTAATTAATCAAAGGACAATAATCATGTAAATATTGAAGACAGAGTTTTAAAACTTTTACTCTGCACTTCATCTCAAAGCCTTTAATCATTCAATATATGAAATGTCATTTGATTCAATCCATTCAAACTATTTCATCTCAATACAGTAAGTAGCTATGCTCAGCACATGTAAAAACAAACAAAGGGTAATAATGTTACGTACCTCTGCTTTGAGGTATACCGTATTAATGACTTGATTACTTATAGCTTTAAAATAGCTGTTAATATAGTGTTACGCTTGTTCCATCCGTTTTGAAATATGACACAAGTCCATAGTAAACGTTTAAACAATAATTTATTCATGCGAAGACAATAATCGCAATAAACTTCGTGCGAAGACAATAATTGCAATAAACCACCCGTTAGACAGCAACACAATGTAAGTGATTCCTAACCGCCAGCTTCCCGGTAATTACACTAGGGTAGTATTTACAAAGTTAATGGCGAGTGACGCACAATCAGTCAGTTCTGCGTTCTTGCAGTATTTATTTGTAAATAATACAATAAAAGTGTTAAAATGCTTCCAAAATCAGTGTTACTTAATGTAAACAATCTTCAATTTACTGGATTATTATTATAAAACATGTGATAACGACTAAAAGGTATTTACTTCGAAAAATGAATGACTCTTAACAAAAATTACGTCTATCCTAGATCTTGACCAAAACTCAACTGTTTACTGTTTTTACTTATTGTTCAATACTGATGACCAAAATTGGTCAGTGACCAAGATTCTGGGCAGTGACCAAGATTCTGGTCATTAATGACCAGAATTCTGGGCACCAGTGACCAAAATTGGTCAGTGAGGTGACTGACCATAAATAATGACCAAGAAATTAGAACGATACATGACGTCATTGACCAAATGTCATAACAATGAGACATAATGGCGCCTTATTTAGAAAAACAATGAAAAATACAAAGTATTCAAAATGGATGGCTAACTTCTAGACGAAAGTTCTGGTGATGTTTAGATTATATAGACTCAGTTGTGTACACTTGTCAATTGGTTTATAAAGTCACATAATGTTACCAGAATGAACAACTTAAAAGGCAGTCATTTGAAAAGGTAATTAAGTGCAACTGTTACACCTTGGGTGTATCATTAACACTAAATAAAGTCACTGGGCCTTATTGCGTGAACTATATGGCAATAATATAGTTTTGTATTGCTTTTATGTTTTTATTGTGCCATTCTTATTAATGTTTTTGCTGCACCATGCAGGGCTCAACTTTCTGGTAAACTTGTTAGCTAGCGACTTATTTTGTAACCAGTTAAAATTGGGTTTTAGTAGTTTTTTTTTATTTAATATAAACAAACTCTTCTAAATGGCGCTGACACATTTATTGTTTTTTAAACTTGTTCTTACAGTTATTTAATGTAATTATATTATATTATTTTAATATAGTAGACCTACTGTTAAATGTAGAAGAGTCTCAACAACAGCTACTAGTCAGGACCACCCATATCTATGACATACCTAGTCCTTACAGACCCATGTATCATTAACAAATCAATAACCAAATAAACCAGCGGAAGACCAAACAGTACAAATAATGTATGAAATCTTTTTCAACCGCGTATTTATTTATGCGTATTGTTGTTTTTTTGTTTAAAATCGGGTCCAGTATTCGGCCCCATTTTCAATGGAAACAAGAGTTGCGCGGTCGGAGACATATGCCCCCAAAACAGGACTTTGAACATGTGACCCCAATGTCAATAGGGGTCATCTACTGTCCATGGCCAATGCATATGGGAATTATCAAGCCAATCGGTCAATTTGGTGACGAGTTATTGTTAGATTTTACTGTTTACGATTTTACTTTTTCAATGCACTTTTTCGGCGTAGCTGTTTTAACAAATTGTAAACCTTAAATGACCTTTACCTAACACCAGAAGACACAAATTGATGCATTGGAATACTCCATAAGCTTATTCAAGAGAAATCCCCTGAATTTGGGCTACATTATTGTGTTTGTGCACAGCGTAAAGGATGGAACACTGTTCAGTGTAAGAAATTCCGGACTACTCTCTGCATGTTCAAACGACACAGACACAAACTGTGGCCCATTTACAATAACGCATACAAATCAGTCAGTACTTGGTCACTAAATTGTCAGGTGACGACATCATTGACTATCGATTAACACAGTTTTGCTTTCAGAATGAGAAAACAAACACCACCAAAATAGTATAGCGTCTCGATACGAGGAAACTTGTTTAATTATCTAACCGCACATGTGTGCCGTACTCGGTCAGCACGTCTATAAATCGTTTTTGATTGCCCAAATAGGCTACCCTTATTTGCAAGTTTGCTATATTTGCTATTTTTTAAATTTAATATCACAAAGCATTGTGCTAAAATGAGCCATTTACAATTAAAACCCGAAAACTGTGAAAATAGGTCTTATGTCACATGCGCAAATCATAGTTATACCCCACCCAGTCTGCGCATTTCTCGGTCTGGTCAGGAGATACATAATGGAACCACAAAACCTGGAGTGATTTAATAGCGGACACCATCAACCATGACCAGATGCATAGGCGGGGCTTAAGCTACGCAAGTCGAAACGACATAATACCCAACTTCGCATGATGGTGCTATGAAAGTGTGATTTGAATGTTTCGAAAGAAAACTGCGTGCTAATCAAATATTAACATTCCATATATGTCGATGTTGAGAAATAAACTCATAATAAGCATTGATATAATACACACAATGATAATTCCTGTTAGTCCTTCAGCCAAGTACCCAAAATTTAGGTGGGGTGTACCAGTAAGGGGGGACAACTACACCTATATATCTAGGAAGATGCATGCCAGTAGCATATGAAAATTAAGAAATTTCCAATATAAATACATCCAGAGAATCATAGCTACAAATAAATATATTTTTAAGTGCAACCTATCCAACACAAATCTATGTGATATGTGTAGTGAACATATTGAAACAATAGAACACCTTTTCTGGGAGTGTAAATATATTCAATCTCTATGGAATCAATTGACAAACTTTCTAGAGAAACAACAATTAAATGTTAAACTATCTCTCTTAGACAACAGTTTAGGCATAGACATCAGTTAAGGGGTAAATACCTTCAAAATACAAGAGGTTAAAAATGCTGTGAATTACATTATTATATTAATAAAATATTTTATATCCAGTATGAAATGCAGAAAACAAACACCCATCATGAACTGTTTCATCAATTTCTAAAATTAAAGATGCAAATTGAAAAAGAAATAGCCCTCAACAACGATAAACTTCATATATTTGAACTTAAATGGAAACATATTAAACTTTCATAAACAAGTCCAGTTTGCCTTCTACCCACTTTATGCAACTCATATTTATTCATAATTATTCTGTTTTTTTAAATAACTGTCACAAACAACTAAAGAAAAAAATACACATTAACTCTTTTTTTAATCAAAAAGAAACCACAAGTCCTAAAAAAGTATATATTAGCATATCTTGTATAACATGTTTGAACATTATTGCTGCTACGTGGTATCACTTTGTTTTATTATCATAAACATGTATACATTGTATGTATTATATTGAATAAAAAAAATAAATAATAAAAAGCATATGAAAATGGTTGATAACAGTCTGGTTCTGGCAGCTTTTTTTTTTTTATGTCCTTCACCACTTTAGTTGGGGACATATTGTTTTTGCCCTGTCCGTTGGTTTGTTTGTTAGCCCCAACATTAACATTTGCCATATCGTTTGCAATATTGAAGATAGCAACTTCATATTTGGCATGCATATGTACCTCATGGAGCTGCACATTTTGAGTGGTGAAAGGTCAAGGTCAAGGTCATCCTTCAAGGTCAAAGGTAAAATAAATGGGGACATAGTGTTTCACAAACACATCGCTTGTTTCTCCTTTGAAGATGGGGCATCACACAGCTTAATTTTCATAAATGTTTCAAGTTATGGGGATGCAAAACCAAGACAAAGCACATGGAAACCGAGTCATTGTTATTGATCCTAGTTATTCCAGCGAAAATTTCCAGTAAAACTCTTTTACAATGTAAATAAACAGTAAAAAGCACAAACACACAGAAAATGTGTTGGAATATGTTGAATATCGATTTCAGTTCACTTGTGATCACTCGTGACTTAAAATGGATATTCCACCGAAACCGACACATATCCTCTATGTTATAAAAGGAATGGATAACCCAATCAATATTAAGGACACATTATGTGTCTGTCTTTGGTCAAAGACACTTGGGATAATTCAGTAGCTTTTGATAATCCTCTTATGTTCGATACAAATAAGCAAGAAACCAAACAGTTATAAGAAAACAAGATTCATATGATATGAATCTAAAAGTCTGCACCAACTGAATCCCGGTTTTGAGCCAAGATGTTGTTATTACAGAAGTGTTTTGTTACAGTCTTAACCTTAAGGGCGATTTATCTGTTATTCCATTCATGCATAATAAACAATGGCAAGGCATTCAGCTATGTAGTTGTTAGTACCCCTCACAATGGCTAATGTCATGAGCAACGATGATCGCAATCTAGTAAACAACCATCTAGGGAAGTAAATTGTTCTTCAAAATTATTTGAATACCCCAAACACAAATACAGGGAAGTTATGTATCATTATCATGATTTAACGATTACCAAAACAGGAAATTTTGTATGCGTCTTTTGCTAAGCTTCACAAGATAGAAATCTAAATGCGCAGTCTAAATCATTCAATTTTAACTAGAATACCACATGTAACAAAACATGTAATCCCTTCATAGCCTCATGAGAGTGTTGCAAGATGTTATTTTGAAACATCAGGAAGTTAATATTAATTCCTTCAATTATTTTTTGGGAACACACCCACTTGTTAAGGAAAAGGTAACACATTAACACAAGAATTGTGTCCCCTACCAGTGAACCTTGATCAAGTGAATATAAAGTGCACTATATACATACTGTCCTAAACTAAACAAATACAGAGATCTAGATTAGGAATGAGGAAACAGTACTCTTCAAAAAGGCGGTTAATAGAAATCTAAATTAAAGAGACATGTTGGTTTTGGAAGATCATCAGATTGTAATTCACAAGAGACCATATAAGTTTTTTTCTTACAAATGACATAACCACAAGTGAACATATATATTTCCTATTATCAAGAGTGAATACAAAACAATAATCTATAGAAACCCTATATGTGTTTTTCTATTGAATGCTTTTTACACTGTATATGTAAATTTTAAGAGTCAAAATTGGAGAATTTTGCTCTAATTATGACATGATAACCTCCAAAATGGACATCATTTAACAGTATACCATTGAATATTATCAATAATGTTCACTGTTATGTTCCACTGTTTGTAACAGTTTTTCATCATTTTCAAATAACTGATATTTCCTTTTAAACTACAGAAAAGCATTTAAATAAAGGAGTATCATTACTACAGTACAGCCAACGCGGCACAAACATAATCCGCGGCTACGCCACGGCCAGATTATTAGTATGCGGCGGCCGAATCGTGTGTTCATGCGGCGTATTGCTGTGGCACTCGGCATCGATCCGCGCAATGACGCCGAGCCTGTATTAACTTCACGTACTTTCGAGGAGTAAATCCGCCGCATGCGTACGCGGCGGATCGAGTGAAAAGATATCCACCTACATGTACATACATGTATGTGTAGCGTAGAAACCAAGATTTATGCTGGTTTCATCATTATTATTTTCACGTTTTAATAAGCTATATGACACATAATGCGCTTTAACAAATTATCGTTGAATTAATTGCGCGCAACTGTTAATGTTTCGTTCAATTATCAAATTATCATTATTAAATTTGTAATCGGAAACACACTTCCGAACTTTAATGCTAACGCGACCTTTGGCAAATTCTAGCGTCAAGTAAACAGTGCTAAAATATCCTTTGTTTCATAAAAAGCGCGCAAAAATTATGCAGACATGTAGAACGTCGTTTGGAAAGTGTGGGTGTATTTTGTGTTTTATAAATACATGAACATCACGTCAGGCGTAAATCTCGTGTTCAGTGGGGAAAAAAAAACACCCCGATTAGACGTTATTTCATCAACTCTTTAAATAGTAACAAATGCCAAAATGTATTTGATACTTAAGGAAATATGGCGAATGTTTGTGTATCGTAAATATTTACCAGCATTTGCTTTAAAACTGGAATATACATGATTATCGAGTAATTAGTAGGGATATCAACTGTATAATATGAACAAAATAAAACATGTTTATATACGCTTATTCAAGCAATAGTTATAATAAGCTGATAATTAACAAAACAACAAATACGTCTTCACCGTCTTGATTATTGATGGCTTCAAACTGCTAATTTTCTCAGCTTAAATATAATAGCAAAATCAACATGAAATTAATTTATAAATTAATTAATTAATTGAAATTAATTTATAAATCCACCATATGCTGGAGCCTTGACCACTTGTATGTGCAAAAACATAATTACGTGACCTTGTTTATGTGTGAAATACATACACTACGGGCGGGAAACAAACTTAATTGGCCAGACACATTAACTATGCTTACATGTATATGCTAATCCGCGCACAATAAATTTATTATGATTTTAATTATTATTATAATTGTTCTTTCAAAATTTGTTAACTACATGTAACTAATAATTTTAACAAGGGCTGTTTGTAAAACATGCATGCCCCCCATATGGTGCTGGCTGTTGTAGTGGAAGCCATTGTGTGAATACGATTTTTGTCACTGTGACCTTGACCTTTGACCTAGTGAAAATCAATAGGTGTCATCTAGGGGTCACAATCAATGTACCTATGAAGTGTCATGATCCTAGGCAAAAGCATTCTTGAGTTATCATCCGAAAATCATTTTACTATTTCGGGTCACCGTGACCTTGACCTTTGACCTTGTGACCTCAAAATCAATAGGGGTTATCTGCAAGTCATGATCAATCTACCTGTGAAGTTTCATGATCCTAGGCGTATGCGTTCTTGAGTTATCATCCGAAAACCATTTTACTATTTCGGGTCACCGTGACCTTGACCTTTGACCTAGTGACCTCAAAATCAATAGGGGTCATCTGCGAGTCATGATCAATCTACCCATGAAGTTTCATGATCCTAGGCGTATGCGTTCTTGAGTTATCATCCGGAAACCATTTTACTATTTCAGGTCACCGTGACCTTGACCTTTGACCTAGTGACCTCAAAATCAATAGGGGTCATCTGCACGTCATGATCAATCTACCCATGAAGTTTCATGATCCTAGGCGTATGCGTTCTTGAGTTATCATTCAAAAACCATTTTACTATTTCTGGTCACCGGGACCTTGACCTTTGACCTAGTGACCTCAAAATCAATAGGGGTCATCTGCGAGTCATGATCAATGTACCTATGAAGTTTCATGATCCTAGGCCCAAGCGTTCTTGAGTTATAGTCTGACAAGCACCTGGTGGACGGACCGACCGACCGACAGACCGACATGAGCAAAGCAATATACCCCCTCTTCTTCGAAGGGGGGCATAAAAAGATTTTTTATTTCATGATGCGCATCGGCTCGGCATCATGTCGCTGATCGCGGCATGCCTCGGCGGACAGATGTGAAGCTTTGCGGCGAAATGCGACTTGCCGCCGCATACTGACGCGGCTTCAACGACTGACGGGGCATCGACTCGTTTAGCCTTGCCGCTGAGGATCGCGAAATACGTTTGTTCCGCGTTGGCTGTACTGTAATTGTGCAAAGAAATAAAGTTTTAATTAAAGATCACAAAACCATTATGGTTGTTTTAGTAATCTAATGAGTCTATATTTCGCAGTTTTTTAAGTTTGTTAAATACTTAAATTATGCAGTTTATCCAATAATTTATATAACTGATCACTCTTCATGCACGATAAAAAATACATATCAGTATCATGAAACAATGATAAATTTGAAAAACATCCTACTAATTAAATTTGCTAATGTAACTTGGGGGGGGGATTCTTAATGCACATGCAATTTCCATTGAAAAGTGTAGCTATCTAGACACCAAATAAAAGATACCAAACATACAGAATTAGAAAACTAGTATAATATATCGTGGACCTGACTGTATAGCTGGTACCAGTTGCCTCCCCTGTTGAACAACCAATTTAGATACACTAAGTTATTAGAAATTTGGTATGAAGAAAAGTAAGTGTTTTGCATCAACGCCTAACAAGGGTCAGGTGTAAGTCCCAATGCCCCCAAAATATTGTTTACACCCAAAAGTGGAATATTGGCTTTCAAAGTAGGGGAAAACATACATTTATTTATTGAAAAAGGAAAATTAACAACCCAAAATATTGCCTTTTTTAGTTATAGAGTAATGTTAAAAGATAAAATAATAACAAAGAACACAGGTTCTTCATCACAGAAAAAGAAATTATTCTTCTTGTACTCGGCTATTCCTTCCAATGTCCACTATAAATATATGAGTCTGTTTGTAAAAAAGTGTATCCTTATTGAGTTTACTCGCTTTTCACACTTCAATAAAACAAAGGGCAATTACCCAATTGATATCAGAGAAAGAGGTATGTACTCTGCACTTCCTTACAAAGTCTTCTATCATTACATGAAGTTTCATCGGAATTAATTAAAAACTTGTTGAGTTATGATATGCACATTACAATTACACTATTAAGATGTGCTCTTCAACAGAAATAAACAAAAGAAATGACTCCCAAAATGCTGGAGTCAGTAATAGTTTTTGCAATCTGCACTTACCCAAAATCTTGTCTGTTGACGTTTGCCGCTTCATCTAACTATGTTCAATCCCAATAGGCAAGAAATAATCAAAGGGTATATACTACAGTACAGCCAAAGCGGCACAAACATAATCCGCGGCTACGCCACGGCCAGATTATTAGTCTGCAGCGGCCGAATCGTGTGTTCACGCGGCGTATCGCCGTGGCACTCGGCATCGATCCGCGCAACGACGCCGAGTCTGTATTAACCTCGCGTACTTTCGCGGAGTAAATCCGCCGCATACGTACCCGGCGGATCGAGTGAAAAGATATCCACCTACATGTACATACATGTATGTGTAGCGTAGAATTAATTACGCGCAACTGTTTATGTTTCGTTCGATTATCATTATTATATTTGTAATCCGAAACACACTTCAGAATTTTAATGCTAACGCGTCCTTTGGCAAATTCTAGCGTCAAATAAACAGTGCTAAAATATCCTTTCTTTCATAAAAAGCGCGCGAAAATTATGCAGACATGTAGAACGTCGTTTGGAAAGTTTGGGTGTATTTTGTGTTGTATAAATACATGAACATCACGTCAGGCGTAAATCGCGTGTTTAGTGGAGAAAAAAAACGCCCCGATTAGACGTTATTTCATCATCTCTATAAATAGTAACAAATGCCCAAATGTATTTGATACTTAAGGAAATATCGAGAATGTTTGTGTATTGTAAATATTTACCAGCATTTGCTTTAAAACTGGAATATACGGGATTATCGGGTAATTAGTAGCGATATTAACTGTATAATATGAACAAAATAAAACGTGTTTATATACGCATATTCAAACAATAGTTGTAATAAGCTGATAATTAACAAAACTACAAATACGTCGTCACCGTCTTGATTATTGATGTGGCTTCAAACTGCTAATTTTCTCAGCTAAAATATAATAGCGGAATCAACATGCAATTAATTTATAAATCCACCATATGCTGGAGCCTTGACCACTTGTATGTGCGAAAACATAATTACGTGACCTTGTTTATGTGTGAAATACATACGCTACGGGCGGGAAACAAACTTAATAATTGGCCAGACACATTAACTATGCTTACATGTATATGCTAACACAATCCGCGCACAATAAATTTATTATGATTTTAATTATTATTATAATTGTTCTTTCAAAATTTGTTAACTACATGTAACTAATAATTAAAAAAAAATATATTTCATGATCGCATCGACATCATGTCGCGGACCGCGGCATGCCTCGGCGGACAGATGCGAAGTTTCGCTGCGAAATGCGACTTGCCGCCGCATACTGACGCGGCTTCAACTACTGACGCAGCATCGACTCGTTTCGCCTTGCCGCCGCGGATCGCGAAATACGTTTGTTCCGCTTTGGCTGTACTGTATAAACAATGTAAATATTCAAGAAAGAATTATGATACTTTTACTCAACGCTCCAAATAATTATCTGAAGTCTAATTTGAATATATTCAATACTTTTGAAAGCGAGATTATACGATTTTGTCAAATATTTATGAATTTATATAAAATGTGTAAACAACTTATTATACATATATTTCAATATAAATTTAAAGAAAAGTTAAGAAGAACATGTGTTCGAAATAAGCCAAATATTTACTTCTGAAATCAAAAATGTCTGTACAGTCGAATTCGCCAGCATGTATATAATGCATGTACGATATGAATCTAAATTTAGGTTTAGTGCAGATTCCTTTATACAACACAAAGACACAATTTTGTCTTACGGATCATTTTAATTTCCTGCAACAATATCTCTTCATACGACACACAAACACTCTGATCCTAATACAAAGACGAATGTTTCGGTTATTGTAGGAAAATATGTACGAAATATCTTCGTCACAATTGGCTCAGGCCGCTAATTTGTCTTTGCTGCATTTTATGAAATTAGTCTGCAATGTATCATTTGTCTTGCCTATTTTGTGTTATTGTAACATATTTGTATCAATATATTACAATTTAACACACACACAAGTCGTATAATCTCGCTTTAAGCACATGACCATTTCAGTAAGAAGTTATCATCCCAGCACAATAAAAATAAGTGAAGTGCAATACAAAAAATAAAGACTTCTGGTACTAAGCTGTACCATGCTCTTACAGTACAGCCAACGTGGCACAAACATTATCCGCGGCTACGCCACGGCCAGATTATTAGTACGCGGCGGCCAAATCGTGTGTTCACGCGGCGTATCGCCGTGGCACTCGGCATCGATCCGCGCAACGACGCCGAGTCTGTATTAACCTCGCGTCCTTTCGCGGAGTAAATCCGCCGCATACGTACGCTGCGGATCGAGTGAAAAGATATCCACCTACATGTACATACATGTTTGTGTAGCGTAGAATTAATTACACGCAACTGTTAATGTTTCGTTCGATTATCATTATTAAATTTGTAATCCGAAACACTCTTTCGAATTTTTATGCAAACGCGACCTTTGGCAAATTCTTGCGTCAAATAAACAGTGCTAAAATATCCTTTCTTTCATAAAAGCGCGCGAAAATTATGCAGACATGTAGAACGTCGTTTGGAAAGTTTGGGTGTATTTTGTGTTGTTTAAATACATGAACATCATGTCAGGCGTAAATCGCGTGTTCAGTGGGAAAAAAAACGCCCCGATTAGAGGTTATTTCATCATCTCTATAAAAAGTAACAAATGCCAAAATAATTTGATACTTAAGGAAATATCGAGAATGTATGTGTATCGTAAATATTTACCAGCATTTGCTTTAAAACTGGAATATACGGGATTATCGGGTAATTAGTAGTGATATTAACTGTATAATACGAACAAAATAAAACATGTTTATATACGCATATTCAAACAATAGTTATAATAAGCTGATAATTAACAAAACAACAAATACGTCGTCACTGTCTTGATTATTGATGTGGCTTCAAACTGCTAATTTTCTCAGCTAAAATAAAATAGCAAAATCAACATGCAATTAATGTATAAATCCACCATATGCTGGAGCCTTGACCACTTGTTTGTGCGAAAACATAATTACGTGACCTTGTTTATGTGTGAAATACATACACTACGGGCGGGAAACAAACTTAATTGGCCAGACACATTAACTATGCTTACATGTATATGCTAATACAATCCGCGCACAATAAATTTCTTATGATTTTAATTATTATTATAATTGTTCTTTCAAAATTTGTTAACTACATGTAACTAATAATTTTAAAAAGATTTTTTATTTCATGATGCGCATCGACTCAGCATCATGTCGCGGATCCCGGCATGCCTCGGCGGACAGATGCGAAGTTTTGCGGCAAAATGCGACTTGCCGCCGCATACTGACGCGGCTTCAACGAGTGTCGCGGCATCGACTTGTTTCGCCTTGCCGCCGCAGATCGCGAAATACGTTTGTTCCGCTTTGGCTGTACTGTACTTTCAATTTCCCATATACAAATATAACGTTTTATGTTCATCTCTTGAAACAAGAAATATCTTTAAAAAAGATATACGGCGTTGATTGTGGTTTGAGTTTATGAAAGGTAAAGAGTTCAATGAATGAGATCAAGGATAGCGAATGTCTTTTTCTGTGCAGTTCTTAGCTGCATCACACGCAGTATGGGATGTTACGCGGAGTTTTTGCGGCTTATTTTACATTATTACATATCGCTGGTCATAAACCTATAGATACAAAACAGAAAACCAAAAGAATAATGGAAGTGAAATGAAAACATATGAGTCAACATGCGAAGTATCCATACATATTTTAAATATTTATACGCGCGTTCTTCGAACAAACCTGTTTTAGTGGTTTTTCGGGCATTGCTATTTGATTCGAGTATAAACAGTATCTAGAATCATCGCGCTCATGCTTAATACATTAGTCAATATGGTGGAATAATTCTCGTTAAATTAATTAAAAATAATAGTTATCATGGTATATATTGTTGAAAACACATTAAGAATCTATTATTGACATACCAAAATTATATCGCTGGATATCTTCATTTAACATCTTTCTGGTCTAAAGAAAATTCCAGATCACCTAGTTCACGCTATAGCTTCTTTATTATATAACTATTATTTTACTGGCCACGAACTCCGGTCAGGACATACGGTAGTCGTGAAGACGCAGCGATGACCTGTAAATAAACTCTGACATTCACACACACTACCGCGAACTGACGAAGGTGTAAAATCTACGCACAAACTGTATTGATGTGAAGAGTTGAGTGTAAAACTGTTCTATCTATCATGCCTTTTCATAAGAGATAAAATTGTTTCATGCTGAACACGCAGTAAAAGAGTGTTAGAAAGATGCGGCCATGTTTCCAATGTTCTGGTGGTATTCTCAAATCAGCCAATGCCAATGGACTAAATGAAGTGTATTCATTCGTGGGTAGCCACGGGCATTTTTATGAATGCAACCTAAAGGTCACCTAAGGTCAAAAGTGACGTTAAACAGCTACGCCGAAAAAGGCGATAACTCTGTAAACACTGAAAGGATTTGTTGTACTTGTGATAAGCATTTTTTCTTAAAGCTATCTGCAATACATATGATGGTTCATTTAATATATTTAATACTTGCAGAGTCAAAAGGTAACACAAGAGCACGTATCTCATAGGTGTTACGTTGAATGTTATAGACAATTGTAGAAATTGTTAACTCTCTGATTACCCCCCCACCCCCCCCCGCCGAATACAGTGCCATTACGGTACTGATTAACAATACAGGCACCTATGTGTTTGTATATGTACCTGAACAATAAAGCTATTGTATTAAATATATCTGAAGATTTAAATAGTTTCTGTAATCGATTTGATCATCACAAATTTTTTTTTAATAAATACATACATCTGTTATTTGATAATAAATAACAACAAAGTTCAATCTTTTAAAATTGAAATTAAAAGCTGCAAACTCATTTGAACGTGACATAAATTCAATTACTATGTAAAACAACTTAGTTAAACAATAGTTACACCATTAAGATAACAATTAAAGACCGATAATGGACTAATAATTAATGTTATCAATATTATGATATAAACTAATCATAGTCAATCAAATACTTCTCATTTAAACTCACTCAAACATACTGAAAGTCTCACAGAATATAACAAACAAAAAGGCCTGAAACGCCGATATTCCACCTGAGATACAAAGGAACTGACATGTTCTGTGCAACCCAAGATATCATTAGAACAAAATAATGTCCCAACCAAGTTTCATGAAGAGTGAATAATAAATATTACTTTAATAGTGCTAACAAGGTTTTACTATAATAGCCATATAAGGATAAATTTCCCGCCCCCTGGTGCCTATGTTTTTCAACAGACCAGAACCTTTTTCAAAATCATTCAAGATATCATTATAAAAATGTTCTGACCAAGTGCCATGAAGATTGGACAATACATGTAACGTTTAAGGTGTGAACAATTTTTTACAAATATCCATACAAAGGAAAAATGCTCCGCCTCCTGGTGGCCATGTTTTTCAACCAACAAGAACCATTTTCACACTTGACAAAGATATTATTGCCACAAATCTTTTGACTGGGTTTCCTATCGGACAATTAGACTGGCCTCTAGTTAGACTAGAGTACGTGTTAACATTAGGTTTTACTATAGCCATATAGGGAAAAATGCCCCGATGTGGCCGCCATTTTTTTCAACCAACCATAATCATTTTCGAATTCTTCCATGATTTCATTGGGACAAATCCTCTTACCAAGTTGCATGAAGATCGGATAATAAATGTGGACTCTAAGCGTTCACAAAGTTCTACTATAGCAATATAAGGAAAAATGCTCAGCCCCCTTGCCACCTTGTTTTTAAGCAACTGTTACAACCATTTTCGTACTCGTCCAAGATATCACTGAGACGAATCTCTTGACCAAATGTAATAAATATCGGACAATAACATCTGGCCTCTAGAGTGTTAACAAGGCAAATGTTGACGCCGCACGCTACACGACGCACAACGGACAAAAGGCTATCACAAAAGCTCACCATGAGCACATTGTCCTCAAGTGAGCTAAATATCAATATTACTGCATTCGCTTAAATAACAAGATGTGTTTGTGAAACAAAATGTCCCCCTATATGATGTTTGACCTTGAAGGAAGACCTTGACCTTGTGAAGGATGACCTTGACCTTTCACCACTCAAAATGTGCAGCTCCATGAGATACACATGCATGCCAAATATCAAGTTGCTATCTTCAATATTGCAAAAGTATTCATAAAATAAGCGATTTGGACCACATATATTTGACCTCTGACCTTGAAGAGAGACCTTGACCTTTCACCACTCAAAATGTGCAGCTCCATGAGATGCAGATGCATGCCAAATATCAAGTTGCTATCTTCAATATTGCAAATGTTCTCATAAAATGAGCGATTTTGGACACATATATTTGACATCTGACCTTGAAGAATGAACTTGACCTTTCACCACTCAAAATGTGCAGCTCCATGTGATACACATGCATGCCAAATATCTAGTTGCTATCTTGAATATTGAAATATTGAAAAAATGTACATTAAATGAGCAATTTTGACCCATATATTTGACCTTTGACCTTGAAGGATGACTTTGACCTTGACATTTCACCACTTAAAATGTGCAGCTCCATGAGATACATATGCATGTCAAATATCAAGTTGCTATCTTCAATATTGCAAAAGTTATTGCAAATGTTAAAGTTGGGGCAAACCAACAGACCAACAGACCAACGGACCAACAGACCAACAGACAGACAGGGCAAAAACAATATGTCCCCCACTACTATAGTGGGGGACATAAAAACTCATTATTTATTAATGACTTTTAGGTAAAGCATAAGATATGAATAAGGCTGCATATTTCTGCAGATATTGCCGAACTATATGGTTATCCGAATATATCACATACCAAACTGCATATCAAAATCACAGGGGAAACGGCTGTCATTTTCCAAGCCTTAGATCTACCTGATTTTGGGCAAACGAAATAGATATTTAATATAGTCGTAATTCTTTCAATTTTTCATTTATAAAGTTTTTTCTCAAATTTTCTTCCTAGAACATTGCTTACACCTTTTTTAGTGAATTACGTAAAAAAAACGTTCTTAGGAACAACAACACATTACGTTTGTAAAACAATTTTGTTATTGGCAAAAGCGAATATTGGGACTCCATTATTGCTATTTTTAGAATACCATCTACAAGACAAACTTTTTAAAAAGAATTACGTCCATTGAAAACAAAAGAAAACAATTATATTACTGCTTCAAGCGAGGTAGGGGCCTTTTATTGCTTGGCAATACTGTAAATGGACTTTCAACGCCATCGGCGCTCTCGTTACATGTATTGTAGTACATATAGCTACTGCTGCTGCTGCTACAGCTACTACTATTCAGTATCTGATATTATGTTGCTGTTTTCTTGTCCTTCGGAAGATGTCGTATTCAATCACAATGTTACACTTATATATGTTTATATAATTAGTTCTTAAGAAATACAAATGTTACAGTATGAATTATCCATCACCTTCACTTTTAAACCATCATTTATCATCTCCCCTCTTCCTTTAAATATTTTTAAAATTATATTATTTTCTGGTTTCTATATTAGATATATGCACATAGATGTTAGTGAACAACTACCATAATAATTAGTATTATGTATTAATATGATACTAATACAATTTCTTATACATATGTACCATCATACATGTATATATTATCATGTTTTTATTTAGATTTATGTTGAAAATAAGTAAAACATTATTTGAATATTCAAGAAAAAATCCATTTTATATTTCTAGCATTGCATATGCCAGTGCTCACACTATGCGTCTCGACTTAACTGTTGTTCATCGCATAATAACAGTATCACTTAAAAAGGACATTTACTATAATGTTTTTATTTGTTTTATAAACAAAACTAGGAATATCAACCAATACCAGAATCTGCATATTTATAATCATATGTGATATCAGGATACTTTTCTTTAAATTCACCATGAATTCAGTCACCAACCCAACATGAATTCATAAGCAGGATCATAATACATGTATTAGTTTTCAAAATTTCAATGAATAAAGTAGGTCAATTTGTTGCAATCGAGTAAATAAGCGGAAACCATTTGTTTAGTTGCTATGTAAATGAATGCAAGAATCTGTATCTAGATATCCGTATGTAATATTTATTAATACTATCACGATAACCATATTCATCAGTTATAATGGCCGATATATTAAGTCTTGTTTGCATATTATTTTAGCAAAGATCTTTAATAAATAATAAGTCATAATAACTGTTCATGCAAACAAAAATCACTTTTGATGAATAATTACCCATCAAATTACTAAAATCCTTAAAGCCACACACCTTGAAATGAAGTACATGTTAACCAATACATATAGATGCAATTTGAAAGTATGCTAAATTGTCATTAAATCTAAAGCCTAGTTAGAAAGTAATTTATTATTTAAATTTTATTTTTTAAATTTTAAAACCAAAAGTTGGATTTCTATACTTGCAAGTTTATTTCGACAAAGGCGATTATTTTTAAGTTTTAAAGAGCAAACAAGAGCTGTCACCATAGGATGACATATGCCCCCTATAAATGCTTTGATAGAAGTTATGAGCATTTTTCGAAACCTAAACGCACATTTCAAAACCTAAACGCGGACCCTTAGTTCAAGGTCAAAGTCACAGGGTCAAAATTGTGTGCGTATGGAAAGGCCTTGTCCATATACACATGCATACCAAATAAGAAGGTTATGTCTCATGGGACATAGAAGTTATGAGCATTTTGCGAAACCTTAACGCAGATTTTGAAACCTTAACGCAGACCCTTAGTTCAAAGTCAAGGTCACAGGGGTCAAACTTTTTGTGCGGTCGGAAAGGCCTTGTCCATAAACACATGCATACCAAATATGAAGGTTATATCTCAAGGGACATAGAAGTTATGAGCATTTTTCAAAACCTAAACGCAAAGTGTGACGGAAGGACGGAAGGACAGACGGACTGACAGTCCGATCACTATATGCCCTCCTTCGGGGGCATAAAAAGACGGATTTCTACCTTGTAACCACTAGATATATATTCTAATTGAGATAGATACAATAAATAAATAGCCCAGTTAGCAAGTTATTTATTATTTTTCAAACATTACCGTTTTAAAACCGAAAGTAGGATTTCAAGACATATACATCAATTTTGACACTGCCATTATTTTAAAGTTTAAAAGCGCAAAAGAGACGGATTTCTACTTTGTAACCACCAGATATATTCCAATTGGCAAATATAAACTATGTTTCTTATTTATACTTAAATTTACTATGCCATGTATTTCATTTCAAGGTGTGTGGGTTTAAGTAAGTGACAGGTAAAGTAAAACATTACCACAATACACCATGAAGACTTGCCTTCACTGAGGGTTCAATACCGAGGACAACAAGAAGCAAGTACTAAAACATTACCACTGTACACCATGATGACTTGCCTGCCCTGAGGGTTCAATACCCTGGACAAGGGGAAGCAAGTACTAAAGCATTATTACTATACACCATGATGACTTGCCTGCACTGAGGGTTCAATACCCTGGACAATGAGAAGCAAATACTAAAACATTACCACTATGCACCATGTAGACTAAACAAAAATTTAACCAAAAATTCAATTTCTAAGTATTAAAAGGGAACATAATTCATACAAAATGATTGGTACAGTTGTCTGCTATTGTTTATAAATTGGAGTCATGTTGATAAAAGAAGTATGGAAAATATGAAAGCAATATGTCAAGGGACATAGAAAATATTTGAGGTGGTACTCAAACTTAAACATAGATTTTTCAATAATATACATATTTTAAGTGCAAAAAGGGCCATATATCTTACAAAATGCTTGATACAGTTGTCTGCTCTTGCTTATAGAGTGGGGACATGTTGGTCAAGAAGTATGCAAAATATGAAAGCAATATATCAAGGGACATAGAAAATATTTGAGGTGGTATGCAAATATTATTGATAAATCTAAGTAAAAAATAGGCATAACGTTCTTTAGTTATCATCCGAAAACCATTTTACTATATCGGGTCATCATGACCTTGCCCTTTGACCAAGTGACCTCAAAATCAATAGGGGTCATCTGCGAGTCGTGATCAATGTACCTATGAAGTTTCATGATCGTAGCCATAAGCGTTCTTGAGTTATCATCCGGAAACCATTTAACTATTTTGGGTCACCATGACCTTGACCTTTGACCTAGTGACCTGAAAATCAATAGGTGTCATCTGCCAGTCATCATCAATCTACCTATCAAGTTTCATGATCCTAGGCATAAGCGTTCTTGAGTTATAATCTGGAAACCATTTTACTATTTCCGGTCACCGTGACCTTGACCTTTGACCTAGTGACCTAAAAATCAATAGGGGTCATCTGCCAGTCATTATCAATCTACCTATGAAGTTTCATGATTCTGTGCATAAATAAATAAGCGTTCTTGAGTTATCATCCGGAAACCATTTTACTATTTCGGGTCACCGTGACCTTGACCTTTGACCTAGTGACCTGAAAATCAATAGGGGTCATCTGTGAGTCCTGATCAATCAACCTATCAAGTTTCATGATCCTAGGCATAAGCATTCTTGAGTTATCATCCGGAAACCATTTTACTATTTCGGGTCACTGTGACCTTGACCTTTGACTTAGTTACCGCATAATCAATAGGGGTCATCTGGGAGTCATGATCAATGTACCTATGAAGTTTCATGATCCTAGGCCCAAGCGCTCTTGAGTTATCATCCGGAAACCACCTGGTGAACGGACCGACCGACAGACCGACCGACAGACCGACATGTGCAAAGCAATATACCCCCTCTTCTTCGAAGGGAGGCATAAATAGGACATAATTCTTACAAAATGCATGATACAGTTGTCTGCTCTTGTTTATAGATTGGGGACATGTTGGTAAAGAAGTATGCAAAATATGAAAGCAATTTATGTCAAGGGACATTGAAAATAATTGAGATGGTACGCAAACTTTAACATAGATTTATCAATAATATGCATATTCTAACATTAAAAAGGGTGTTAATTCGATCTTACAAAATGCTTGATACAGTTGTCTTTTCTTGTTTATAGATTGGGGACATGTTGGTAAAGAAGAATGCAAAATATGAAAGCTTTGTCAAGGGAAATAAAAAATAGTTGAGGTGGTACGCAAATTTTAACATAGTTTTATCAATAATATGCATATTCTAAGTGGAAAAAAGGGCCATAATTCTTACAAAATGCTTGATACAGTTGTCATCTAATTTTTATAAAAAGGGTTATGTTGGTTTAGAAGTATGCAAAATATGAAAGCAATATGTCAAGGGACATAGAAAATATTTGAGGTGGTACGCAAACTTTAACATAGATTTATCAATAATATGCATATTATAAGTAGAAAAAGTGACATTTTTCTTACAGAATGCTTGTTATAGTTGTCTGATCTTGTTTATATATTGGGGTCATCTTGATAAAGAAGTTTCCAAAATATGAAAGCAATATGTCAAGGGACATAGAAAATATTTGAGCTGGTACGCAAACTTTTACATAGATTTATCAATAATATGCATATTCTACATGTAGATTGGGGTCATGTTGGAAAAGAAGTATGCAAAATATGAAAGCAATATGTCAAGGGACAAAGAAAATATTTGAGGTGGTACGCAAACTTTAACATACATTTATCAATAATATGCATATTCTAAGTGGAAAAAGAGCCTTTATTCTTACAAAATGCTTGATACAGTTGTCTGCTCTTGTTTATAGATTGGGGTCATGTTGGTAAAAATGTATGCAAAATATGAAAGCAATATGTCAAGGGACATAGAAAATATTTGAAATGGTACGCAAACTTTAACAATTCAACGCTGACGCTCATGCTAACGCTGACGCAGGGGTGAGTAGGATAGCTCCAATAATATATTTCATATATAATAGTCGAGCGCAAAATTGTTCCCACGGGAATTTTAGCATGCATTGGACAATTGGTAGTAGTAATAATTAGTGCTGCAACAATACGCCAAGAAATGTACTGCAATATTATTGTCAGTTCAAAAACCTGTATGGCAACATATTGCAATATATTGCTAACTTGTGCCAGAATTATAACGTACCAGCTAATCACCAAAACCAACTTAATTACATGAACATAACCTTTGTTTTGTATGTGTAGGTTCTAGTTATATCCTATTGGCAATTTTAGCCTTTTTTACAAAATGTTTTATAAACACAATTAACTCTTGTTTTGGCTTTACAAAGCATTTTGTTATGAAAGATTAGTATTGTCATTTTGTCCATTGGATATTCCCATTAAACATTAAATGTAATAACCTAAAAGAGAATTGTGGATGTTTAAAAGCTGGTCCTGTGACTTATCAGAATGCTGTTACGTAAAAATGGTTTGTTCATTATTACTTCTGTTTATAATACATCAATTTACATTTTTTATTATGTAATTAATTGTGTTTTATTTTCCAATTTCCATAAGCTTCATCTTAAATTTTACAGTATGACATCAATTGACAGTTTTATTATGTAATTAATTGTGTGTTTTTTTCATATTACCACAAGGTTTATCTTAAATGTAACAGTATGACAAGCAAAACCAGATCTTGCGGACTTCCATGTAACAACGCTACTCCGTATAATAGACTTTTTAGAATGCTATTTTTATGTAACAATTTATTTTTACTAAACACCGATTTGTTTTGTTTTTTGTAACCTTGATATAATTATTTTGGATGGCTTTTCTGGACGAAATGTGGATGAATTTTTGTAGAATTTTGTACCGGTATGATGAAAATCGTATTGCATACAATATGCGGATTGCGATATATACCGAGATACCGGTATATTGTTGCAGCACTAGTAATAATATATAATGAAATGCACATTAAGTTCCACTATACACATGCACATGCACACTATTAATAAGAGGACTTTAGTAAAGTTAAAATTTCATGAAATTAGGTTTTTTGTAGGCATAAGTTCGAATTCCACTAAAGGCATGTATGTAAAACAAGAAATAAAACATCTTTTTTAGATAAATACCTTTTTGAAAACAAAGAATATGCATTGTCATGGGAAAATACTATTCATATACCCATTTAAATATTTTTGATTTCCTGATACAATCATTCACTCAATTCACAAACATTGATTGAAAGAGGAGAGGTTTTGTGGAGCCTTAAATCTTCTTGTTCCCACTGATGTCTACTGATTCTGTTCAAACCCTTTGAATCTGTATAAATTATTATCATAGAACAATAGAACATTTATAAAGTCGTACTTGTCACTGTTTAAATTGTTTTCAACAGTTAGGGTCAAAGATGCTAAAGATAAATCTAAGACCAGTATGATAATAGACCAGTGTTGGTAGTGCTTTTGTTATTTAATTATGGCTATTACAGTACAGCCAAGGCGGAACAAACATATTTCGCGATCCGCGGCGGCAAGGCTTAACGAGTCGATGCCGCGTCAGCTGTTGAAGCCGCGTAAGGATGCGGCGGCAAGTCGAATTTCGCCGCGAAGCTTCGCATCTGTCCGCCGCGGCATGCCGAGGCAAGCCTCGATCCGCGGCATGACGCCGAGTCGATGCGTACATGTATCCTAAAATAAACAATCTTTTTTAAATGATTAGTTGTTAAAAAAAATTAAAAGAACACTTATAATAATATGTCAAATCATAATATTTAATGAGCGCGGATTCAAAATAAAATATATAACATAGTTAATAAAAAAGCGTGCTGTTGTGTTTTAGTGAGTGCATTCCCGTTTATAAACAAATTGTTGTAATCCTGAAAAATTAACAAAAATCGAAGTCATCAAAACAAAACACGATAATTAAGGGCATGTATAAATTCAATTTCAATAATAATTTATCTTTGTCATTTTTAGAATCGGCTTATGTAGTTTAAGTTACTTTGTGTGCGTCTATTAACTGCACCGTTTCATTATTATTTTATATTGAAGTGATATTATGGGCATTTTTCACTGTTGAATTGAACTGAAAAGAATAAAAAGGTCAAAAGTGTTAGTGAAAATTTGGTTACTGACAATAAGCTGCAACTCATCTTGCTACCGGCTGTTTATAAAATTAGATACTTTTTATGCCTAAACATTCTTCTAAGCCGAAATGATCCGTAAAACAAAATAGTGTCTTTGTGTCGTTTGAACGAATCTGCACTAAAACTAAATTCCCATCGTAAATCGAATACTTTCTGTCGTAAGTTGGGAAAAACGAAAGTACGGTTGATATACAAATGCATTACTTTCTCTTTCCTGGATATTGTTTTATTATGTTGATGCTGCATTCACAAATATAAGTGTATCTTAAGTGAAAACAAAAACAATAAATAACGGTTGCGATAGACACCTATTAACTGTTAGATGACCATTAGAAAACTTTAAATGATTAACAAACATATTTGTTTTTGGTTTTATTTTTACGACAACAGGTATTATCATATAAGCATATTTAGTGTTCCTGGCAAGTAAGTATGTTTCCTGCCCGTAAAGAATGTATTTCACACATTAACAAGGTCACGTAATTATGTACAATTGTTTTCCCTTTCATATCGAGACATCAAGGCGACCAGGCAGCTGTTTTCGCACCTACGAGTGGTCAAGGCTCCAGAAGATGGGTGGATTTATAATTGCATGTTGTTTTTGCTATTATATTTTAGCAGAGTCAATTAGCAGTTTGAAGCCACATCAATTATAAAGACTTAATTGTTATTGTGTCAATTATCAGCTCATTATCACTATTGTTTGAATATGCGTATATAAGCTCGTTTCATTCAGTTCATTTTATACAGTTGATTTTGTTTACTACTGCTATTTTGGATTTACTGCGAATTATATACTTGGTATATTTTCTACAGTGTTTGTTGTGATATTGTTTGTGCGTTTAGGATTATATATACATTGTGCACAATGACTCTGCGACACCTTCTGGCGACGGAAACCTTGTTCTTCCTGGTACAGTTTCTTGAAGACAAGAAGTTCCAGGTTCGAACCAGGAAACATTTCAAGGATGCCGACGAAGTAAGAAACAAATACGTTAATTATGAAAACACAATTAGTTATAATTATGGTTAAGGTCTTTAATCGCATCATTGATATGGCGTAGTGTTAAAAAAGCTTACCAAACCTAATCCGACCTACATAAAATACATATAAGTCGGTGAAGTTTATATTTGATCTTTTAAATAAATATTTGTAGAACATTCCTGTGCATACTTAAGTGTGTATGCTCGTTTAGTGGACATTTTTAAAGCGGTATAATGTCTGGTATGTTGAATTTTACAGAGGTACCATATAGCACCTGTGTGTTAATCGTGAATTACTTTTTAAATGATCGAGGTTTGCGAATTGCCAATTATGTGGAAATCAAGGGGTCTGCTATTTTTTACCACTGATTTATGTAATAAACATTGCTTTGAACGTTCATTGTCTAAATATCAAACGGAACACATTTAGAACCAAATATATTAATTAGTAAATTTTAATGGGCAATAAATATATACATCTTAGTTTTTACGCATTTCATTACCTTTTTTTAATTTGACCCATTCATACATGTATGTAACCGTGAATTATTTACGAAATAATTCGTGTACGTTATAGTTTGTTGTCGAATAACCCACGGTCGGAAAGCTTATGGGTTAAATCACAAATGCGAACTATAACGAATACGAATTATTTCGCTTTTAACACGGTAATGATTTATACAATGTATCATATTTTTTCTTGTTCACTATTTCATGTAAAGTTCTCATAAATACGCTCAGTTTGATGTCGAATAACCCACGGCCTTTATTTGGCACGTGCCGTTAAGAATGTTCATTATACTAATGATGATGATGATGATGATAATACACTTATGGCCTTAATTATATAATGGAATCATAAATACCATTTTTACACGTAGATTTGAACGTATATATATATATATATATATATATATATATATATATATATATATATATATTTTCACTTCAAGAAAATGTTTGTGTGTATAATATAAGACAATCATCTAGGTTGCCATTGTAGTCATGACCCTTTAGTGCAACTATGCCATTAGATTAAAAGTCAAGGTTAAAAAGATATAAATAAGTAAAAATAGGGTAAAATATAACTTGTCCGTACTCTTTTTACATTATTCATCATATCATTTTTTTTAAATGCCCAAATGTTGATTATGATTATGATGTTTGTGATGGTATTCGTGATGATGATGATGATGATGATGATGATGACGATTATACACTTATGGCCTTAATTATATAATGGAATCATAAATACCATTTTTACACGTATATTTGAACGTATATATATGACCGGTATTAGTAATTTGTAATAGCTTACATACTGAGAAAAAGTGTTTTGCTTAAATAAGCCTATCCATGTTGTATGTTACATGTTATATATTGCACGTGAGGACATCGTAATACACTTTAACGAAAACGATACGACTGTGCATTTATTAGTATAACGAATTTCAATCGATAGTATTGAGTATGTTATTTAATTGGTAATTGAGGAGTCTAAATATGAAACTGCTATCTCTTCTGAAACATCTTCAGGGGTACATTTACTTAAAATGGAATCTTTTTAGTTATTAACCTGGTTATTTTGAAAAAAGGGTAAATGAATAAACAAGATAGGTTCGGTTAGTTGAAACTGCTTTTTATTCACGCTAAATTAAAATTCCAATAATACGCAACAAGGGTATCTAAAAAAATACTAGTCACAGAGAACATTATAATTTGTTTGATTATGTATTTGCCATTGCCAATGTCTAGTTAGGCTACATGTATATTTGATAGTAGAAAACAACGTTTTTATTATTTGCAATTTAGTATAAACTAATCAAATTTATTCAGATCGTAACTAATGTTTCTTTATGCCCTTTTGTGCGAACAACACAACAGAAAAGTTACGATAATTTAATTCATGTCAACATCATACTGCATGTACAGGTTTATTAAAAAAACACAGCATAATGTTAAGAACAGTTGAAATTTATCACATACATGTTAACAATCCCTTTGCTTCGAAAATTAAAATGATATAATCCATAACAGCGTTAAGCCTTTTCACCATAGAGACACATTTCGAAGTGTTTCATCGGTCCATTAAGCTGTTCAAAATTTACAATGCGCCTAACCAGGTAAAAGCAGTGAGGCTGTTTCACGGGTACGTTCGTCCGTGTCTAATAGGTTGTTAAAATACATAATTGATTTTCCTCTTGACTCCTGCCTGAATATTCTGTTGGGCGTATCGCCAGTAGCACAACCGTTCATTTTGATGCAAATAGGCACCACCTTGAATAAATGATCAATATATTTGTTGCACTGGTCAGCAGTCATGTGGGTAATCCAAAATGATTCTATTGCACTTATAAGATCATCTTTAGTTTTGGGTTCACATTTTGAAACATATCCTTTAAGTTGGTTCCATACCATTTCTATGGGGTTTAGGTCTGGACTCTGAGCTGGCCATTTTTGATTGTTGATTCCGTTGCTCTCCATAAAAGCCATGGCCATTCGAGAACGGTGTTTAGGGTCATTGTCCTGTTGAAATCTGTGTGTATTCGGGAAACGCGAGTGGATAAAAGGCACCAAGTTGTCTCGTAAAATAGAATTCGTATAAAATTCCGAGTCCATAATTCCTTCAAAAATAGTAATTTTAGTCGGACCACGTCGACTTATCCCAGCCCAAACATGAAGTTTTAGTGGGTGTTTAGGTTTGGGCATGCACGTGTTCACTGAATGTTTAGGTCTATAAGATGTCCGTTTGTTTGAATGTAATTGTATGGAAGATTCATCTGTAAAAATAACATCGTCAAATGTGTCGTTTCGCTCAAGCAGGCTCTGACAGAAATCTTTTCTGACGATCTTATTTGCAACGCTAACTAGCTGCGCATACCTAGGAGTTGCGCTTGTATATCCGGCTAGCTGAATTGCACGTTTTGTAGTTGACAAACTAAAGGTCGCACCTTGTTCGGTCAATTGTTTATGAATATCCGTACTGCTTACGTTTGGATCTTTACGAAATGCTTCTCTAATGAAATCAATGTCCCACTGTAATAACTTCCTAGGTGCCCACGTATGTCCGCGTTCATTAATTTCATCAAATGTAAAACGTCCACGCTCGTATGAATTAATCCAGTAATTCACCTGGTTTCGGGAAATAACTATGCCTTTACAACCCATAATTGAAATAATTCGCTTAGTTGAGTTTCCACTTTTGTACAACGAAATAAGCTCAAGTTTTGATTTAACATCAAGTTTCCCCATTGTTGAAGATACGCGAATGCTTAAAATATTATGAAGGAAAATACGATTAGAAGACTTTTTATTACATGACTAGTATAATGCCAAGTTATGACAGCTGTACCCAGTATTAATTTGCCCGTATAATACAAGCGAACATGGAATTTGACATGAAATAACAAGTTGTCAAAATCATGACAGTGCAGCAAGGCTTGTTTAGAGCGATTTTGCAATGAATTCATCTAAAGTGAATTTCTCCATACTAGATTAGGTTTTTTTCAATTAGGGATTGATAAGTATTAATTTTGTAAAAATCATATTTAGAAATATAAATATAAAGAATAGTTTATATATTATGACATCGTCATGAACTATCACATGATTATTTAATCATAAACTTGAGGGTAATAGTTAGCGAGTTTTGATTTGTTTATTTCCAATTACCTTAAATCCATATTATGCATGCGATTTCAATGTGCAAAATGTTTAATGTTAGCTATACTGATTTCTTCAAAACATGTTAAATAATAACGTGTTTCACTGCAACATAAACCGCGCACGCGGGAAAATAGTAGAAGTAGAACAATATGAATACATTGTATAAAAGTATCCCGCTATGCGCATGCATTATTAAACTGTAGAAAAGAAGAAAATATTTATTGAAGCTTGGGAGTTCTGTGTGGCATCAGATTGTAAAATGTAATGCTTAACGTACCTGACTTGGCAAAATCCGTCATTTCCGTCGCTGTTGTAATTGATACAATAATTATTAATAATCGCAACCTTTATCTATTCTTTTAACAACGATGTGTCAGAACTCCATTGTTGCATCTTACACCATCTTTATTATCATTTTAATAACTGTTTTCTAAGTTACCACATGTATTGTAAGAAGACTTTCAATTATAAATTATGTTGCGTAAACACTCAACCATGTGAGTAAATAAACAGAGGAGTCAAAGTTCAGGATTATTCCTGAATTCAGGATTTAGGCCCTAAAAACTGCTTTTGATATTGAACGTGCATTCAGTCACTTGTGCCAGTTCTTATATGTATTACTTTTATTATTAACAGATTGAGCTCAACGGAGTGTACAATGTGCAGTGGGGAAGCGGGAAGCAGGTTGGGCTTGCATCTGCGCTAGCGCAGGGAAAGAAGGGTACAATGGAAAAAGAAATGGCCACACGGATCACCGCTTTGTCTGCCCCGACGAGAAAACGGAAGGCCGTGGACCAAACCGTCGCCAAGGTCACCAAGGTCACCAAGAAAAGAGCCGTAGTGGTGTCTGTTGGCTCGCCAAGGGACGACGCACAACCAACAACATCTGAACAAACGACATCACCCGTCGTCCCGGCTAACACCTGTATAGCCGCAACGCCAACCAGCGCCACAACAACTTCAAGACAAGCGACGCCAACCAACGCCACGCCAAGAACTTCAGGACAAACAACGCCAACCAACGCCACGGACACGACGAGACCAGCAACGCCAACCAACGCTACGGACACGACACCAGCCATCGCCACGGACACGAGACCAGCAACACCAGCCATCGCCACGGACACGATACCAGCAACACCAGCCATCGCCACGGAAACGAGACCAGCAACACCAGCCATCGCCACGTCAATCATCGCTAGACCCACGCCTGCCAGAAGAACAAGTTCAACCATGGAACCCGGCAGCGTGGCACATATTCTTGTGCTGCTGAACCGCATGGAGGCGTACATGGCGGATCAGACGAGAGCCATGATCAGCATGGGAAAGAGGTTAACCAAACTGGAAGCGGCAGTGGAGCGGTTGGAGGTGTCGTTGGCCAGTCGACAGCCTATGCAGCCTATACAGCCTATGCAGCCTATACAGCCTATGCAGCCTATGCAGCCTCTGCAGCCTATACTGCCCGACCCAGACCAAGAAAACCAGATGCCTGAAACAAGCCTTGTTGACAAGGCGATATTGGACGCCATAAATAGGGAGGCAAACAATGAGGCCCATTTTGCCTGTCTACTGCTGCCGCACGTTTTCCCAGAGTTGTTTGGGGTTGACAAGCTTCGGCTGCTGTTCAACTGGAATGGGGCGGCCGGGAAACAGGCGCTGGATGCCTCCAGGAAGGCTTTCGTTGAACATACAACGAAGTTTTTCTACCCGGACGCAAGATCCACGTCGGGTTGGACGGCCGTAGTCCTGCGCATCAATGAGCGCCTGAGGAGAAAGGAAAAGAAAAAGAAAGATCAGCAAGAAACGGAACGTTTGCTTGAGGAAGGACTGGGCGAGCTGTCATTTTTTAATTTGTAAAACTCTGTACTCACAGCATATCTCTTTCTCATTTTATGAGACAAACATACTTAAAACAAATCATAATCAACACTATTGATTATGAATATTATTTGGTTGTAACATGTTTTGTGATATCAGATATTTTATCATCATCATACATTGTTGGGGCCTTAGGAAACTATGCACAATTTAGATAATATTTAAATGTGTTGATCAAATTGTAGAAACTGTACATATTATATAATCAAACATTAAGTTTTAATGCCTTTTATGCAGTTAATGGTATTACGTGGTGACAATAGCCAGTACTTTGACATTATTCAGACTTCAGATTATATAAAATAATTGATAAAGCTCCTGAAAGACAAACATAAAAAACGCTTTAATATAAAATAAAATATGTTGATAATGTATGATTTATGCAATCAAATAACAATAGTTATTTGTAATAAAGATTTTTGCCATTTACTTCCGACTTACGTTGTCCGTTACGTTACTGCTTGAATAAAACAGCCAAACACTGAAAATGAAATACATATGTACATGTACATATATGTTAATAACAAATTACCGGTAACGCTACATCGTGTTTAAAAGCGGTTACCACACACGTTATAATTTACTTCCGACTCACGCTGTCCTTGGTAACACTGCTTGAATAAAACAGCCTTACATTGAAACGGAAATAAAGATATGTTAATACATGTACATTCAAACACATAAACGCTACATCGTGTGTATATAGAAGCGGTAACCATTATATTTTGCAAATATCTAATTAAAGGCTTCATTAAGAATAAATATCGATATATTTAAAGACGTGATATTATATAAATATTCTGTAAAGCATCATATAAAATCATATCCGCCTATTTAAGTAATGTTATGGGCACATTTAACTGTTGAATTGAGCTGGAAAGAATTAACAGGTCAAAATAGTTTGTTGAAATGTGGTTACTGACCAATTATCTGCAACACATCTTGCTACCAGTTGTTTATAAAAAAAAATATTATAGTCGATATTTTACATGACTCTTAAGAAAAAAGGATCCGTAAAACAAAATAGTGTCTTTGTGTCGTATGAACGAATATGCAGTAAACCTAGATTTACATCGTAAATCGAATAATTTATGTCGTCAGTTGTCAAAGTACGGTTGATATTCAAATGCATTATTTTCCTCTTTCCGGGATATTGTTTTAGTATGTTGATGCTGCATTAACAAATATAAGTATATATAAGTGAAAACACAAACAATAAACAACGGTTGCGATTAGGCATAATGAACTGTACGATGCCTATGATATCACTTTATAACATGAAACTAATAACTATGAAAGTGGCGTAAATCTAGGTTTCTATGCTACACAAATGAACGTGTAGATGTATATCTATTCACTCGATCCGCCGCGTACGTATGCGGCGGATTTACTCCGCGAAAGTTCGCGAGGTAAATACAGACTCGGCGTCGTTGCGCGGATCGATGCCGAGTGCCGCGGCGATCCGCCGCGTGAACCCACGATTCGGCCGCCGCGTACTAAAAATCTTGCCGTGGCGAAGCCGCGGATAATGTTTGTTCCGCCTTGGCTGTACTGTACATTCAGTCAGTTTAAAGAGATATGATCCATTGTTTAAATATGCTTTGTAACTTAACAATCCCAAAGCCCAAATTACAGCAATCATGGCCGAGGTCCACAATCATGTTGCAAAAATATCACTGCTCCAGTTTTAACATTAAAAGCATTTTTTTAATATAAAGATAATGAGATTTTGTTTGTAAATGGTTAGCGCTGCAAGGAGGACGTACTTTTTAAAAAAATTATCCAATACTAAAGCACTGGGATTTTTTTGTTAAAAATCGGGTCCGGTATTCGGCCCCATTTAGAACTAAAAAAAGTTCCTAATTGAAGGTTCAGGGCTCGACATTAACTTTTGAAGCAACTTGTCCGATTGGACAAGTAGACCAAAATTTGGTCCTGACCAAAAAGCATCTTGTCCTGATCATTATATCTTATTCTGCTCAGTACTTTGCAAAATAATGAAATAATGCAAAATGCTCAAATCATAAAGACTTTAATCATTCAAAATACATGTTAACATAATTGTAGGCCATTTCAATACCTAAGGTATTTTTTTTTAAGTGTCCTGTGATTTTGAAGACGAAAAACCAAAGGAAAGCAGATTAGACATTTTTAAGCAGACAACATTGTACTAACAAAAATGGGAATGATGTCGTACAATCATTCTATACATAGAGATGACGTTGTTACGTTAATTGTCTGTAAGATCAGTGTGTACCGGTGTCGTAAAATGCATATTCTTTACAAGGGAGAATATTTTTGTTATCTTGGCAAAGAAAAAAGGGTTGCTTCCCTTGTGAACAGTGCGGTGTAGTATTGCATGGAACTATCGGAATATTTCGCGCTTTGTCGTTTAAACGTAAAAAAAATATAATTGAAAAAGTTGTGTGGCAACTCCACAGAAATAACGGATTTAAAGGCATTTTTTTGTAAGTAATTAAATTATAACGACCACTTGTCCCGTCAGACTAGCAAATTCTTTATTTACTTGTCTGGACCAACAATTTAGTTGTCCCGGACAGTCGGACTACCGTTAATGTGGAGCTCTGAGGTTTCGAAAAAAAAGGATTTTTTTTTAAATTTCAACATTCATAACTGCATATACTTTAAGACATGAACTAAAGTCATAAACATGATTAAATGTTTGAGGTAAATTTATGGAATTTATGAACTACTCATTCAAAATATTGTGACCAAGTTAATACAGGTGATAAAAAACAGGCTTGATAATTATTTGATAACTGCGTAGAACAACTTGCTATTATCTGCAATTAATAATTATCATAAATTACAATGTTCAACAACCATTTAAAACACACAGTATCAAATATATGGATTCTTGGCAATTGCATGAGGACTGCAAAGACATGCCCACATTTTCCATTGGTTTCAAGGATATATGTCAAAACCCCAAAAATGGTACTTGAAATGAAAGGCAACACACATTTTACAGCTGACAGTGACTGATCACAATATAATATATCTAAGAACTTGAACCACAGTTGAGAATGCAATATGTAATTGTGCTGCATGCCAATGAGGCTGTGACTTTTGTTGATATCAATGTTATCTTATACCTGATCTGACTTGGCGGCTTGTGATTCTTGACTTGACAACTATCCCCTGCACTGTCATTTCCACCTAAACATGAGGTTGGTCAGTATAGGGTCAAATGTTTGGCATGAGTTACAGTCCCTCTGCTCACTTTACAACTGTTTCATCTACAATCACTTTCACCACAACAGGAGGGAGGTTAGGACATGTCCAGTGTCTAGCTAGAATAATATTTGAAATATTCTGTAGCTTACTAGACACTTATTCCAACCACTGTCACTTCCACCTACACAGTTTGGATGTCAGTACATGTACATGTCCAGTGTCTGACTCGAGTTTTCTGTTGCTCACTAAATAACTATCCCAACCACTATCACTTCCACCTAAACAGGAGGGAACCAGTATAGTGTCAAGTGTTTTGCTCGAGTAACAGTTTCTTCTGATCAATATATAACTGTTCCAACAACAGTCTCGTCAAAGACAGGATGGAGTTCCGTGAATGTACAGCGTCTGGCGGAAGTTCTATCTCTCTTGCTTACTATGCTTAACTACCTTGCTTGCCAAAGTGCCCTCTGTACATCAACTGTGTATTCAAAACAGAAAACTAATTAGCAGATGAATTATTTCCCAAAAAGGTAAAGAAAACTATGTGAATACATGTACATATATTATTAGTTCAGCAATCACACACCCTACAAATGTTCAAATGATGTGTGAAAAACATCTAATTGAAATCAACTTACTAATATTTTCATCATAACCCCCAACATATTTCAATGTTTATTACAAGTTAATTATATCTTATTTTAAAACTGAAATCATATAACATTTATCTCGCTCATATACATGTATGTTGCTATGTCTGCTTTACAAGACAAATCAGGGATAAAGAATGTAGAAGTAAAGACATATATACAATTGTATTTGTTTTAGAATGATTTTAAAAATGAAGCTTAAACAAAATACTTGTGTTTTGTGTGTTCATTGGCTATTCGAGAGCTATATAAATATTGCATGTATCACCTAATGAGGTGTTTTCATGGCTCTTTTGATAGTCAAACAGTATATACCAATTAAATCGATGTGATGTTTAAATCAGGGCATTCTCGTTCTTAATATAAACACAATCATTCTCCACTTGCTTGGGTGACGTAGTATATCGTTATGTCACAAATATATGATATCATTTACTACTTGCTTGGGTAACATAGTATATCATTATGTTACACCAAAGGATAGTTCTCTATTGCAATAGGCATTAAGTCATCTAAACTTAAAAATTTGATTCACTGAACATATTTTTTATATAAAGGTAACAGTGTTTTTTTACATTCAAAATCGGGTCCGGTAAACGGATACATTCCCAATCGAAAAAAGTGTATATTTTTCCCAAATGGGCGCTAAATATTCCCAATGGAAGGTTTGCAAACTAATTTTATTTTTTTTAGATCTCAATATTTTATCCATCTCCCATCCAAGTTCAACCATACATGTAGTAAATATAATACTGGACACACTTTTATCTCACTTTTGAAGCATATTTTGCAAAACAACAAGAACACTAATTTCCCAATTTTAGTCAAAACGCCACGAATTTTCTCAACCCCATGCCCAAAACGATGAAAAAAAAACACTGCATAAACAGTTTTCCTTATTCCCAATATCTACCTTCTTATTGTATCACAAGTGATAACAATGCAATAGAATAAGGTAAAATGTATTCACAGTTCTCAATTTATAGAACGTTGAACAAGAGTTCACAAATAACTACAGGTTTACTATAGACCATGACAAAAATGCTTTACAATCGCTAAAACAAAACATAAACTAGAAATGGCGCGGCAGAGGCCGACGCGTATCCCCACGCCGAATGTTTGACCTAGGTGTGCCCCAGGGTTGGTAATGGGGCCATGCATAGCTGAGATTGACCGTATTGTCATAAGAGAAGTTCATCATCAATTAGAAGTGAATTGGTGTAGAAATGAAGAAGTTAAAGTAAAAGGCAATTTTGGGTGGGTGTGACATATGTGGGCAGGGCGCCCCAGGGTTGGTAATTGTGCCATGCATAGTTGAGATTGACCGTATTGTCATAAGAGAAGTTCAGTATCAATTTGAAGTGAATCAGTGTAGAAATGAAGAAATTATAGTAAAAGGCAATTTTGGGCGGGTGTGCTCTATGTGGGCGGGGCCCCAGGGTTGGTTATGGGGCCATGCATAGTTGAGATTGACCGTATTGTCATAAGAGAGGTTCAGTATCAATTTGAAGTGAATCGGTGTAGAAATGAAGAAATTATAGTAAAAGGCAATTTTGGGTGGGTGTGGTCTATGTGGGCGGAGCGCCCCAGGGTTGGTAATGGGGCCATGCATAGTTGAGATTGACTGTATTGTCATAAGAGAAGTTCAGTATCAATTTGAAGTGAATCAATGTAGAAATGAAGAAATTATAGTAAAGGCAATTTTGGGTGGGTGTGGTCTATGTGGGCGGGGCCCCAGGGTTGGTTATGGGGCCATGCATAGTTGAGATTGACCCTAATGTCATAAGAGAAGTTCAGTATCAATTTGAAGTGAATCCGTGTAGAAATGAAAAAATTAAAGTAAATGGAATTTTTTGGTGGGTGTGGCCTATGTGGGCGGGCACCCCAGGGTTGGGATTGGGGCCATGCATAGTTGAGATTGACCCTAATGTCATAACAAAAGTTCAGTATCAATTTGAAGTGAATCCGTGTAGAAATGAAAAAATTATAGTAAATGGAAATTTTTGGTGGGTGTGGCCTATGTGGGCGGGGCGCCCCAGGGTTGGAAATGGGGCCATGCATGGTTGAGATTGACCATATTGTCATAAGAGAGGTCCAGTATCAATTTGAAGTGAATCGGTGTAGAAATAAAGAAGTAAATGTAAAATAACCTAAAAAAATGAGTGATAATTTCTGACGCGGCCCCACCCCAACCGCTATAACTTTTGACCCAGGGGTCAGATCAAAATTCCAAATAGTGCAGGGTCGCACATATGCTCATAGCTACCATGTGTGTAAGTTTCAAGGTTCTAGTGCTTTTAGTGTAGGAGGAGATAGTGGCCAGGACGGACGGACAGACAGACGGACGGACGGACGGCGGAGATAACCACAATATCCCCACCTTTTTTTCAAAAAGCGTGGGGATAACAAAAGCACTGCATAACAGGTGCCAACGCTCGGCTGCGGGTGCTGTTTAACCCTTTCAGTGCTGAAACCGAATTTTGAAGGCCTTTGCAAACAGTTTGGATCCAGATGAGACGACACAGAACGCGGCGTCTCATCTGGATCCAGACTGTTTGCTACTCTGATAGTATTCTTTGAAAAAAAATCGAAGAAAATGCTAATTTTAGAAATATAGCAGACGACATTTTAGCAGACAAGAAATTTCCCAGCATGCAAAGGGTTAAAATAAATGAAAGCTTGTCAGAATTATTTCAGAGGTCCCAGTGACCTTTGGCCTAATGACCCAACAATGGGTGTGGCATGTAGAATTCATCAACAGTGTTTTTTTCCACCAGTTTGGGAATATGGCCAGTCCCTTTGGATTGGGAAAATTCGCGGTGTTTTGACTAAAATTGGGAAATTAATGTTTTTGTTGTATTGCTAACTAATGCTTCAAAATTGAGGATACAAGTGTGTTGGACAGTATTATATTTACTAAGTTTGATCTTATATTGATGAGAGATGAACATATGGATCTGAAAAAAATAAAAAATAAATTTTGGTTCCATTGGAAATTTTGAGCACCCATTTGGGAAAAATATATACTTTTTTTCCATTGGGAATGGGTCCAGTTATCAGACCAAATTTTCAATGAAAAAAACACTGTTCAACTTCAAGGTGCATCTACACATGAATTCTCAAAGTTGTAGGTGGAAGCCCTTTGATTTTAGAGACAAATGTCAAGGTTTAAGCACGTCGCGGACGGCGGATGAAAGATGGTGGACGGCTAACAGATGATGCCGGGCTGGCTATGACAATACCTCAATTTTTCTCCGAAAACAGCAGAGCTTAAAACAGCTCAATCTAAGAAGAAATGTCTTTACAATAGATAGTTGGCTTAATGCTGACTTTGAAATAAAGTGTTAAAATTTATATGTCTAAATAATTAAATTGGAAACAACAATTAACTATTGTATTTGTTTACAAATTCGCATATTCTACGCATGTAATGTGTATTTTTATAGTCAAACCACACAGCTGTGTTAGTAGATACAAATTTTACAACGGGAATTCACATCATATTGTCCTCACATGGCTTACAATGAGTTTATTTCTTCATCATCAAAATATATGGTATGTTACTATTTGATTAACAAACAGTTTTGTTTTGAAACATTCAAATCACACTTTCATAGCCACTTCATGCAACATACATGTAGGTCATAAGGCATTTTGACCGCCCCAGCTCATGCTCCGCCTGCACATTTGCGCAGTCTGGTCAGAGGTGAAGCTATCTCCTATAAAATCACTCAAAGCTGTTATGGTCTCATTATGTATCTCCTGACCAGACAGCAAGATGCGTAGGCCAGGTGGCTATAGCTATGATGGGCGGGTATGGCATAAGACCCATTTTTACATGACGCAGGTCTTTAAAAATCTTATTGCTTATTGTTAATGGCACATTTAAGCACAATGTTTTTCAATATAAAATTGAATTAAAAATTGAATTGAAAGCAAAACTGTGTTTATCAATAGTCAATTAAGACTTCCCCTGGCGATTTAGTGTCTGAGTACAGACCCGGTAATTCTGTAACGCATAATTGTAACTGGGTCACACTTTGTGCCTATGTCATTCGAATATGCAGGGAGTAGTCCATTCAAAGGATTTCTCTCAAATCAACCACTAAAATATTTGAATGTATTCAATGGTGTCTGCTGGTGCTGTTAATAGGTCATTTATGGTGAAAAAATGGGTATTTAAAGACCAATTTAAGGTGTTGTTCATTTACCCTAATTGTTACAAAAAAAAACAATACAATTTATTCCAAAGCCGATGTTGGTGTGGTGTGATATAAATCTTAATTAATGTATTGTGTTATAGAATTCATTTTAGAAGTTCTGATTTACATTATTTTCTGATGAAAAGATGAATAATTGCATATATTTTCCGTATCAGTAACCAGCGCTTTTGCCAACCAGTGACTGCGCATGCGCAAAAAAATCCCGATTGTAAACTATAACAATTAACTAGTCTATCACATAAATAGGATGATGAATAGTGCACACACATCTAGACCTTTGCATAAAGACACACTCTTTCTTAATTTGAGCACAGGGAAAAGTCTCGATTTTTTTTACTATATATTATATATACTAACAAGAGATACAACTAGCCACAATATCAGTCGACACGAGTTTGCAACAATTATTTTTCTGAATTTCACCCTTGAAAAAAACATTAAGACCTCAGTCACCTATGATTGCGTGCAATTTCTGATAGTATTTGAAAATACTATGAATTATTTCATAGGAGTTTTACTTTATCTTACCATTAACTATGATTCTGTCTGGTTTTTAAACCATACAATGATATACATTGTAATTGTATGCCTGTTCCGCTCTGTTTACTCCTTGTAGATATTGATTTCATTAAATTGAATTTTATCAAATGTTTTGTGCACTTTTTTCAGCTTGTGCAATTTTAACTAATAACATTCACATTTTATCATGCTCTGATAAAATATGGTAATTGAAATATTGATCAGACCAACAGTATTTATGTATACATTTATTTTGAAATAAAATGTCTGCATAGTTAATTCAACTGAATTTTACATTTCTATATACTCTCTCTTTTTTATTTTCAGAACTCGTCATGAAGATGACTGTTAGAGTCCACCTACGAGCTCAGTGTGGTTAAATTTAGCTGCCTGCCCCCTACTATTTGGAGCCACAGTGTATTTGTAACTTGTTGTACTGTTGAATGTCAATTACAATTTTAAATTAAAATTAAACGTCTTTAACAGACAGCGTTTTATATTTACTTCTTTATGTTGAAATCACCTATATTAAGTGTAAACGAATTGATATATGACCGTTCATTGTACACTGACTTCTTGTGGCCGTCGCCCCCACCCACCCCCCTTCCGCATTTGTTTTATAGAGCAAATTGTGTGCCCCCCCCCCCAGTTATGTCCTCTCTGGATCCAACCCTGTATAGTACATAGTAAAAAAAATCGAGACTTTTCCCTGTGAATTTGAGTGGGTTATGTTGTTGTTGTTGTTGTTGTTGTAAGATTCCCCCATTGAATTATCGGAGTACCCAAGGTGTAGATCTAGTAGTATTGCTCTTGGTACATGTAGTTTGAAGTTGGCGGCCTATGGTAATGTCTGATGCTATTGCACAGAATGAACGAAACCTCACAATCACAGAGGTATATACGTACGCGATAAAAACATGCCTTTGTACATTATATCAAGTCGCTGGATGTTAAAATAATTGTCAATCACCATAAAATGTAAAAGAAATCCGGTATACTGACTTAAAGTATAATACAGAACGACGGATTGGCACAATAAAATTATATACAAAGTTTTTTTGTCTGGTGTGCCGCTATTAAGTACAGTCAATAGTAAAAGACGATATTTGCTTAAAAGCATAGTACCGGTCGTAGCCAGCGCATATAATTATGGTAAAAGTTGAGAGCTAAAAGCATCAAACTATAAGTCGCAAGAAGCGACAGATATGCATTGGCATATATGTTTATTTCAATGTTAATTTCATTAAAAAAAAAGCAATTTTACCTAATTTTGCCAAAATGAGTTGCGCCTAAGATTATGTAATGGTAAACAACTTCGTTTCCTAAAGCACATTGATCGATATGAGGTGAATTTTTACACAAGGTCACCAAATGATATTTAAAGAAAAGGGGAGCAACTCATTCATCTGACTTGACAAAATGTACAGTGCACGATTCATTTGTTTGAGAAATTGACATTGTATGAATAAGACCATAGTAAATGTATAGATATTGAACATTAATAGGTGTAAGAAACACATTTTACCTTTTTCATCACATTATAAGATTTGTATTCGTTACTAAAATGTATGGTTTCTGTTCGTTCTCTAAATGCTTTGTTAAACGCCGCCATCTTAGGTTACATTCAACTAAAACATCGAGTGTCCCTCCGTAGTGCGTAATTTCTAAAGAGTTATTTTTCTCTTCTTGCATAAAAACTATTTAATAATCTTAGACTTGTATAATGTGGCTATTTCTAATATCGGAAATGTGTCTTAAGTATTTCGATGACGACAATTGCATTGTAAGTTAAAACATGAACACAAAAATAAATGAACTTTTAATTTGCGTTTTCTGTTGTATTGGGCTTTTGTCGAACAATGCTTTGTCAAAATATGGCTGCCAAAACGATGTTTGTACTGGTGTCTGAATTCGTATGAAATGCCCTTTTATTGAAATTAATAACAAAAACAACGTATCTATCTTTAAAATTATACCAGGCTTGCAATAGATGAAAGAAAGGTTTGACAAAAGGCTTTAAAAGTTTGCAGTATTATAATGGGAGTCTTGAATTAATGTAATTTAAATGGTAAAAGCACAGATACTGGAATGTTAATGTTGCAGAAATTCATCAACAAGTATGAGAGGAAAAAAATTTGTAATGATTGGTCGACCATTGCAGTGCTAGACAAGATGGGGGATGTGAATAGTTGGGCCAAAATGGGTGGGCATGTATGGGTGGGAAGTTGATCCGGTTGAGAAGAATAAATGTTAAATTTCTAAATTAACTTACTATCAAATACGATGATCTTCATATATTTAAATTTCAGACGGAGAAAAAGATTAAAAAATACACAATGATATGCATGTATTCCATTCACGCCACTCACTCTTTTTTCGTAGGCCTGATCGTTTATCTCTTAAACACACCGTTAAGAATTTTTTTTTTCAAATATCTCAAGGTATTGAATTATATTTGAAAAAAAAATCTTTAGTGCATACAACACAAATGTTCTTGCAGTTTGTGCTGATATCTAAAAGTATAAGAATACATCCTTTTATACGTCTGAAATAGGTGACAACAATTTCACGTTGCGTAAAGCATCACCGTGCATAACCGTGCAGTACACAGTGAATTTTTAAACAAGAACACATGCTTATTAAATTAAGTAATTTTGATGCCAACTATCCTTGTTCCATTTAAATCTTCGCGCAGAGGTTGTATTTTTTGTTGTTACACATGTCGTTAAATTAATTTACCGAAAATAATGTCATATGTGGAGTACTCTGCAATAATTATATTGTCAAGTAATATAGTTGAATATCTTTCCATAAGATTCACACCCGGGACCTCTGCGAGTAAAATATAACGCGCTTGCTCTGTGTCTGTTCAGCTTTAATACTGTTTACTGTTCAGCCTATTTAAAACGCCTTGTAAGAAGTACACGTAAGTTCCAAACTATCATTTTTCAATTCCAGATTAATTCCAGACGCTTTCCTATATTAATACATGTACTTTCTTTACTGCCCAACCGATTGCTACAACAAAGTATATGTTCCATGTCTGAGCGGTTACTGTCATTCATGATTGAATCAATGCCTTTATAATCTTGGGAGTAAATATTACAGTTTTTTTAAGTTGTTCTTTTACTAGATTAATATGGAAGTTAAAGTCGGGTCAAGCTGTAAGTGTGATTTTGATTTTTGAGTCATGCATACATGCCTTGCACAAACTTTACGCAGAGTTGTCGTTCCTTGCTCTCACATACAGTCCCTGCCATCACAAGAAAATCCTACCAGAATTGATAGGATTATATCTTTTTGGTTTAAGTATTAAATTATATAAAGTAGTATCATGTTCTTTTATATTTTAAAAAAAGGGTATACATTTAGGTTCCTCGTAAAAATAGTAATGACCTTCATTAAAAAAGTAAAAATAACAAAAGAAAATTATTATACCACTTGGCTAAGCTATCATCACGCGGTTGGCTTTGAAGGCAGGGATTTAATCTAGCTATGCTGGTTCCATTCAAATCTATGCGCGGTGGTTGGCCTTGCACTCGACAAACCTCCGCATATAAATAATATCTGGCATTATTTAAATGTGCTCCAATGATGAAGTTACAATCCCGACAAGATCTGACAGAGGCAATGAACTTAATCTTTCTTTACAGTTTTTGTTTTTTGTCGAAAGTTTTGTTCGAGTATTAACAGTATATGGTTATTAAAATGCATTTAACAAATGACAACATGCTTTTGCGTTTAAATAACAAAGAAATCAAAAACATTTTTCGGTTGAAGTAAATAATGCCTCTCCTCCTGAAGATTACTGCTAATGCTTTGGTTATCATCGGTTACCTTCGGTTATCATCGGTTACCTTCGGTTATCATCGGTTACCTTCGGTTATCATCGGTTACCTTCGGTTATCATCGGTTACCTTCGGTTATCATCGGTTACCTTCGGTTATCATGGATTATATTCAGTTATCATTACTCTCCATGCATCATACAGTATACCCGTGAACAGAATTCGATAGTAATATAATAACGATTCTTTAACAAAATATATACCGGTAATTCAAATTTATATTCAACAAACAATGTTCAATAAATACAAACATTCACATAAGGCGTACAGCGTACGAAAAACGCACTGAATGTTTCTACATGAAACTTGATAAACCTTCGGTTAAATGTCAACCTCGTTCTGTTAAAACGGGTTGTAATGCATGTGCGTAAAGTGTCGTCCCAGATTAGCCTGTGACGGACAAGCGTCCACACGCCGATTGCTGTTATATGGAGTTGTTCGACGCAGATTTCTTCCTACACGGACTTATGATGAATAGCGTCCCACTCTGCAACATAGACAATCAACGTGTTACTTTAACAACACTTGTGTTGTTATTTTTTAGTGTTTTTTAAAGTATACCTTTTGCCGTTGTTTTTGTAAGCCAACAAAAAATACTATTGTGAATCGTTTTGCTCGAAGTTCATTTCTCTTGAAGTTCTCTTGTCGGTCCCAGCGACATCGGGAGTCAACTAAGAAGTGCAAGGGGGTGGGGGAGCAGTGCGCAATAACATGCTATTAAGCCGTTGATATTTCACATAATCACAATCAATCGCACAATTGGTGCAAAAAGGTACCACGTGACATTGAAATAAGAAAGCACATGGTACCTTTTTGCACCAATAGAGCGAAATATACAATACGTATTGTGCGTATAACTTGTGTATGAATGCACGTTAAGTCTCTATACGGACATCGCCCGTGAAGCCCTATTAGACTTCACGTTGATCGAACGTCTAATGCAAACGACAAATATACGATCATGCTTGAGGGTGGACGCAAATCATTTGACCCCCCTGGTGCCAGTGTGTAACCACGAGGCAACAATAGGCTCAAATAATTTAGCCGTGCCTATGAAAACGGGGCTTATTGCAGTCCGCACGTGCTTTTTAGGGACGATACTTTACGCTTTTAATACATTTTTCGTTCAACTTTAGTCCTTTCTTAGCGAAAATCTAAAAAACTAGGCGGAACGTGTTGTCCCTGATTAGCCTTTGCGGACTGTATTATGCCCTGTTTTCGCAAAGCGCGGTTTAATACTTAAACTTCGGACTCCACAGGCTAATCTGGGGCGACAGTTTATGCTTATGCATTAAGTCCCGTTTTCCCATAGCGCGGATGTGTATGTATCTAGGCAGGTTGGACCAAAATCCGTAGTTTGGAAAGAGTTCCTTTCCCTCGGCGCGATGGCACGAATTTCATGAATGAAACACCGCCAATGATGTAGATGAACAACACGCAAGCAAATCTTGACGGCAATCACACAAATGTTAAAAATGAACAGTGCTCTATATTATTTAACGACTTCAATACAGATTTAATCAAATTATGAAACTTCAGAAATATTATCAGGAGAGCGATTATGTTAACTGATTTTGAGAGTTATGGTAAGGGTTAGACCCTAACCCTAACCTCACACATGACCCATAATATTTCGGGAACATTTAAAGGTAAATAAACGTTAACCTCATGGCAATATAATTCAGATTCAATAGAAATAAAAAGGCAAGACACTTCAATGTAATGACCATTGAATTACTAAATTATTATACACAGACCAGAGCAGCAGAACCGTGACTTTCTGAGAAACGATTAAATGAAACAACATTGATAATCAAACTAGAATCGTCTTGTCTCGTCTTTAGTAAATAGCTATAGAAACAAAGCATCATATAGCAAACACTCAGATGATAGTGATCGACGTGCAATTCAGAAAAAAACAACGTAATAAAGCTGTTAAAGTCCAAACAAACATACATTCGCCGTGGCGTAGTGGATATGGTGTCCTCCTAGCGATCGGGAGGTCACGGGTTCAATCCCCACTGTGCGGGCGTTCTTTAGATATCCCCCATAGACACCAAGTACTGGTTCTAGTTCCAGGAAACGGGAGTTTCAAATAAGCCTAAGGCTTTGTATGCAATCGAGCTAATATAAATAGGTTTAAACTAAACTAAACCAAAGGCCATTCTACGAATCGGTTGTGTACGTCCATATATGTCCATCTTTAGCCACATAAAATAGTTAAATAATTTCAAATTAATATCATTCTTATAGTCAGTTACTATTCAAATGTTATTATCTACGAAAACACAGAGACTCGTATATGTTTCAGATAGAAATATCGGCACAAGATGATCTACTTGCGTCAGTAACCGTAAAGTTTATTCCGTAGAGACGTTTTACGACTCCTCGTTTGATCAACTTATTTATTATTTTCTTGGCATATCATATTACATATTGATGGATCATTGCATTTAATACCTTAATTGATCGTTTCAATATTAATGTTATTGGCAAATGTTTAATATTGATCATTAAAACTTAAAAACTTGCTCTGAAAATCTTGATTACAAATCAATAAATATGAGCCGCGCTCTGGGAAAGCATAGCTTTATGCACGTACGTAAAGTGTCGTTAAATATTCGCCTGTGCGATTCGACACTTTGAACTTGTATGTTTTTTTTGTTTTACGGAATTCTTTTTGAAAAGAAACCACCAGTCTAGGTGGAAAGTGTCGTTCCTGATTAGCCTTTGTGGACTGCGCATGCTAATATGGGACGACATCTTACGAGCATGCAATAATACTAATCTGGGACGACATTTTACGAGCATGCATTAATGCAAATCTGGGATGACATTTTACGAACATGCATTAAGCCCGGTTTTCCAATAGCGATGTTCATATTTTATCTTTATAGGATAATATTTTATGTACTTTTCGAATTAGTACATTATTAAGTTTCGGCCAACTTTTTAAATTTTTACATTTTCCGGTTCTGGAGCAAAGTGTAAATTGCTATATGCGAACAGCATAAAATCAGAACAGTCAGTACGGCACAGGCTGTTCAGATTGAACGCGGTTTGATGCTCATACGTATACACAAAAGGAGCTGATTGTTTCAATACAGATAAATACACTGCTACATTTTAACTCAAATTACAAGTGTGCTTTACAATAGTGTAGGTCATCTTTGAGAGGGAGAAAGGTGTTGGACGTGACAAGCCGCCCTAAATGGTGAATGGCTGTGGTAAGTTATAAATATTTAATTGTTCATCATAAAGAAACATATCGGACGATTTAAGTGCGCGCGCAAAAACAATCAACAACTGTGACAGCTATATCCGGCTTTCCGCAAGCGGACTCTACCACAATGTTGTTTTCATTATGATTACAATATGTTACACTGATAATGACATGAACTTATCAAGGCGCTGAAGGCACTGTAAGTGTTCGCTGTTGTAAAACGTCGTCCTTGATTAGCTTGTGCGCATTGCACAGGCTAATCGGTATGCACAGGCTAATCTTATTTGACATGCATTAAGCCTCGTTTTCCCTGAAAGCAGCCAATATGTACAGATTTCAATGATAAACACAAGACTGGCCAATCTCGTCTTACAAGCCGTTAAACACTATTAGTCATATAAACCCTCTGCAGTGTACCAGTAACAAGCAAAAGGGGGTTATCTTTCCTAGCAGACGCTCTATATAGCATTTGTCGTCTGCTGCAACAGGCAGTGGTTGTCTTTCCATACCGTACCTAAGGCTTCTAAGCACATACTGATTTGCAAAATATGGTCTGTAACATTAGTGACTAAAAATTAAAATGGCAGTTTTCTTGTTTACAAATCAACATCAATAACTCAGTTTCGTTTCGACTCGAGGCTATTAATCCATTTGGAATAACTCAATCGTGGTTAAGAACCCTATAATCGGAAATACTTATCTTATTGGTCTATAATCGATACATATTTTTAAGAAATGTTTCATTACTGATGTTTAAGATTTGGCAGTCACTACCAATTAAAAACAATGTTAAAGTATGTTTATCCCATTTGTATACCGACATTGACGGTATAACATATGAAATAAACTAGCCGGTCTTCCACCTTGTTGAACATACCTGTCGCGTGCACGGACTACTTTTTATTTTACCACTGAATGATTTGTCGTAAGAAATCCATAGAGTCGAGAAAATTTTGGCTTTAAAACTATAAATACGACCTTCAAGCTTTAGATCTAGTAGAGGAACATAATTTTGCGCCATCCGTAGAATGAATCAGCTGGTTGATGGCGTCATAAAATGACATACTTATTGCGTCAATTTTGTGATGTCATCTTAAGGTATATACACGAAACAAGTATGCTATGTCTGGGAATAAAACATTGAAGACGCGCATTTTTTACGTGTTAATGTATCGTGAATGTAATTATGAAAAAGTACATATTCCATGGACTTCTTACCTCGGATGGAACCTTTGAGACGAAGGATTTCGATCTACATGTAGATCAGATCTAGCTTATTCGTGTTATTGATTTTCAGAATGTGCGTGCCTATTTGGATGTGAAATTGTGCGTAGAGCTTACTGATGGGTGTGTATTTTGGTTCAGAAGTCTATTCGAATTGTTTTGCCTTTGGATGTAAGTAAACATTAGGGTATTTTCTTTGATGAATAAAATAAGGCGAGTATAGTTTTTTTGATAATTTATGTTTAGAACGACTCCGTGTGTAAATGTACATGTACATGTAGATCTGTTGACATCGACATCCTTTTGTCAGGAGCAATCGCCGCCATATTGGATTTTGATCATTTTCTTTCGAAAAAAGAATGAATTATATTAAAGTAAAATCTTTCCGCGTTTGTAATGTGTTACAATTTGCATGCTGCGTAAAATTGAATTGATGCATATGGTGATATTTTTTCTCGTTTAACAGTTTTTGTCTGAAATTGTTTAAGACTATTTGGCGTACCAGGACAAATACATTCTATATCACTACGCCATGTTACATTCGTTAGATGTTAAGCGCTTTTAAAATTGAATTAAAATTATTGTTAAGGTTATTAGATCTTTTTATGTTAAATGTCGCGTTGACAAAAAAATCAAATGGGACAAATTGAATACTAGAGTTAGCGTTGAATACAGAGAAGATTATGTTGCTCGGCTCGAGCACCGAAAGCGGTCCCCAAGGCTCGCGTTCCGGCGTTCTAAGCCTTATCTGTATTCAACGCTAACCTAGTATTCTGTATATGTGTTCATTTGTTTATTTTATCTGTAATCTTCAAACGATGAATGCAAACAGTGAAATACTTTAACTGATAGAACAACAATATATTGACAATTGACACACACAATTCATTTTGTGTTCGTTATTTTAAATAAAAATGACTACATGTAAAACGCACAGTCAACACAAATTTCGTCAATCTATTAACATTTAAGCACGCAAAAATCTGGTCTTGTAAATGAGGATATGCGTTATATACATATAAAGCAATGACGTTTTGTATCCGAATGCAAAACCAACAACAACGATGAGCAATTGAGCGTGTCTGCAATAACTCTTGTGATCAAACATTTGAACTATATTTTCATATTATTTTTATTTGAAATCACAACACACTTTCAATGTACAACATTATTCCCACTTAAATCTATGGATATGTACTCTAACCAGAGTGCAAGAAAATACTTTAATCAGCAAAAACACATCGCTTACATCAACATGTAAATGTATATAATCAGCAAAAAACACATCGCTTACATCAACATGTAAATGTATATAATCAGCAAAAAACACATCGCTTACATCAACATGTAAATGTATATCTCTTTAAGGCACATCGCTTACATCAACATGTAAATGTATATCTCTTAAAGGCACATCGCTTACATCAACATGTAAATGTATATCTCTTTAAGGCACATCGCTTACATCAACATGTAAATGTATATCTCTTTAAGGCACATCGCTTACATCAACATGTAAATGTATATCTCTTTAAGACACATCGCTTACATCAATATGTAAATGTATATCTCTTTAAGGCACAACACATCGCTTACATCAACATGTAAATGTATATCTCTTTAAGGCACACATCGCTTACATCAACATGTAAATGTATATCTCTTTAACACATCGCTTACATCAACATGTAAATGTATATCTCTTTAAGACACATCGCTTACATCAACATGTAAATGTATATCTCTTTAAGACACATCGCTTACATCAACATGTAAATGTATATCTCTTTAACACATCGCTTACATCAACATGTAAATGTATATCTCTTTAAGACACATCGCTTACATCAATATGTAAATGTATATCTCTTTAAGGCACAACACATCGCTTACATCAACATGTAAATGTATATCTCTTTAAGGCACACATCGCTTACATCAACATGTAAATGTATATCTCTTTAACACATCGCTTACATCAACATGTAAATGTATATCTCTTTAAGACACATCGCTTACATCAACATGTAAATGTATATCTCTTTAAGACACATCGCTTACATCAACATGTAAATGTATATCTCTTTAACACATCGCTTACATCAACATGTAAATGTATATCTCTTTAAGGCACATCGCTTACATCAACATGTAAATGTATATCTCTTTAAGGCACATCGCTTACATCAACATGTAAATGTATATCTCTTTAAGGCACACACATCGCTTACATCAACATGTAAATGTATATCTCTTTAAGGCACATCGCTTACATCAACATGTAAATGTATATCTCTTTAAGGCACATCGCTTACATCAACATGTAAATGTATATCTCTTTAAGGCACATACACTTTACTATGTTCATAACAAATTAAAAGTAAAAGCAATAATAACAACACAAAATAAATGCAATATTTTGCACGTAGAGACCCTCATAACCATACCATTTCTTTAAGATCATTCCGATTCAAATTAATTAAAAAATATAGGTAAAGTGATATATACGACGGAACTCAAAGTGAATCAAAGTTAACTGTTTTAAAGCCATCTCTGGCTACTCTCATCATAATGTTTCTAACCTTCAACAATTAAAGGTTTTTCCTACCACATATTTAAAGGCATATTCACGAATTATCGGTAAGTCATGACTAGTGCCTATATACAAAATCAATAAATAAAGTTGATTTATTTGGACAGTAATTATGTAACCTCTACGGACAAACCACTGGTTATAAATGATGGAAAGTATCATGAGTTGTGTAATGTGCTCTGTCTAAACCATACAACAACAATGCATGTAAGCGAGAATATAGACACTTACAAATATAATACGCTAGACATTATACATGTATTACAATTAACTTAACAGACACCAGGTTACAGTCTGAAGGAATATTTAAATTTTTACTTTTTTGAATACTCTTAACAGGAGTTTGAATATATTTATATAAATCAGACATAGGCATAGGAAATCATGCACTAAATTAGGAAGTCCCTGATCGATATCAGGTACTCAAGCGTTTGCAATAAACTTGAAGCAGTACGTATAATTTATACAATCTATAATTATGTAACATGCTTATTTGGAGTAGACAACAAATCAAGACATGATTAGTACAAAGGCACCTAGTACTGGGTGAATATTTGATTAGGTTCCATTTACTGTCCATATTCAACAATTATCTAAATGGTAGACATTAACAGAGATAAGTTTCATAATTACAATGTTTAATAATATGTAAACAGTATTGGATAAGAGTTCTTAGCAGATCACACGCTTAAAGCAGTTTTATGCTTTGTCGAAGCAACTAACCCCCATGTATTTTAGTAACGGTGTGTTGTCCGAATTCTTAAAGGGTCATTTTCTTGATTGTTTTATAAAAGAATGTCAAACGAAAATAAAAAAAAAACCCATATGGAACTATTTTTATATTTAAACTTCACTTGATAACAGTTACATCTAGTAGCTTTATATGCAGACTATTTATAAATGGTCAGTTATGGCTCTGTCCGTAATTTTTCAAGTCGACACCGTTACGGAGAAAATTTCATCTACCGCAAGGGAATGATACGGGGATACATTTTTTTCCGAAAAGTAAACATTCTTTCAACCTTTCACGTCATAATAAAGCAATGAACAGATCGCGAACAATGTGAAAATCATCAAAAAGTAAGTAAAATATTGAACGTACTTTTATTCAGTGTCAACACCGTTCTACCATTTTCTTTGATATTTCCACTTCCTGTTCTTTTATTATTTTCAAATATTATGTATTCTTAGATGCCACAAAATAATGTGTTCGTAATGTGTTTTTGAGACAAGTAGCATGCTGTTTGTGGATGATCAAATGCCTGAATGTCATCACCGTTACAGTCCACACCGTTACGCTGAATGAGTAACGGTGATAACAACATCGTAACGGTGTGCACAAATATATACACACATTATGGTGTGAATAAACTTCGGTTTCATGTCGCCGATTGTTTTTCAAACAACATCGCAAATTTTACATGGAATTTATCAGACAAAAATGGAGAATTATTACAATTGGAATTAGTTCTGTCAGAATTCCCGAATGTCATCACCGTTACGTTCCACACCATTACGCTTTATGAGAAACGGTGTTGACAACATCGTAACGGTGTGGAGAAATTTATACAAACAATATGATGCGAATAAAGTTGGTATTCATATCGCCGATTGACTTTCAAACAACTTCACAAATTTTACATTGAACTTATCTGACATACTTTCTAGTAAAAAACACGATGCAAATAAACAAGAATATGAAAGTATAAGATAATCTGTCCACACCGTTACAAATGTGACAACACCGATATGCCACATAAAAAAAGAAGACATTTATATACATTAAGATTCAACAAAAACTGCAAACGTGTTTGACATCATACAGTCTTCAAAAAGGTGTCCGATGAAAGAAGAATTTAGTATATAAACATGTACTCAAACATTTTATAGAAATTCTCAAAGTTGTAAAACGTAATTAAAATGTGTATTTACACCGTTACGCACTAAATGTTCTGACAAAGTCACTGACGATTTGGACTTGATGTAATAGCCACTCATGATCACTTTATACAATGAAACAACGCCAAGCAATTCATTTAAATTAAGTTGAAATAAAATAATATTATCAAACAAGTATAAATATATACACTTGGCTTTTGAAATTTAACACTGAAAAATGTGCAGTAATGCATTTTGGAAAAAATAACCCAAACAAGACATACCTTCTTGGACAAGGATCTGAAAGAAAGGAAATTTAAAGTAAAATGCAAGAAAGGGATTTAGGGATTATATTCAGTCCTGATTTGAAATTTAGAGAACATATGAACAAGTGTATAAATAAAGCGAAAAGCAAAATAGGACTAATTAGAAGGACTTTTCTTCACATTACTACAAAACAACTAAGGAAATTAAACAAGTCGTTAATCAGACCTCACTTGGAATATGGTAATATAATTTGGTACCCACGATTCAAGAAAGATATAGAAATTGTAGAACGAGTACAAAAACGTGCGACTAAATTTTTATACTATGTTAGACACTTACCATACATTGAAAGACATCAAATATTGAAAATACCATCTTTGTCATATCGTCGTTTCCGTGGAGACATGATCGAAGTTTTTAAACTCTTGAATAACAAAGAAGACATTGAATTTGACAGATTTTTTAAACGAACAATACTACGACAAGGGGTCACTGTTTAAAAATCAAGAAGAAATCTTGTAGAAAGGACATCAGAAAATACTTCTTTTCTCAGAGAGTGATAGATCCGTGGAATAATCTACTGGAAATCGAAACAGTGTCATGCTTTAATACCTTTAAAACAGATTGGACAAATACATGGGAGATAAAAATGTACTCAGTTATACCGGAGACTACCTGGGTTAACGAACATGAGGGGGCTATTAGAAGCTGATCCAGCTTGCGGCCCTAACAGGATATGTATGTATGTATGTCCGTAACGGTGTTCTCTTCACAGCTTTTGACGTGCGTCAAATAAGCCTTCATAATCGCCATCTGGGTCACATTAGGTCATGCCCAGCTTAGGTTGACGTCCGTCTGACATGTACCTAACTGATAAACGGTCTGTCGACACTGCTTTACTAATTGTGTTTTTGAATATTTTTTTATTAAGAATGGAAACGTATCAAATATTCACCCTACTACAAATAAAGTCTATTACTAATATGCGTGTATGGCACCAATCGTTACTTAACCTAAGCATGTGTACACAGCATGTATACACATTAACGAAAAATGTGTATTTTCTTGCTTACGTATCGATATGATATGGGTTTGTTTGTTTAAACCTATGTATTTAAGCTCGATTGCGTAACACGCCTAAGCTTATATGAAACGCTCTCGAGTCCGTGTCTTTGGTGTATATGGGGGAGATCTAAAGAACGCTCCCACAGTGGGGATCGAATCCGTGACCTCCCGATCGCTAGGCGGACACCATATCCACTACGCCACGGCGATCTTTTGTTTAATGTTTGATATGTTTAAAACATGACATAAAATTAACATACATAAAGCAATTGTTTTGTTCAACAAGAAAACACTTATGGTTCACGAACTTAATTGTATATCTATATAAACAACCACAACATTTAGGTAAATCTGGTCTTAAGACATTTGCTGAAGTTTAAAATTGGCAGATTTATGGTAACTGGCCGCAGTGAATGCACTCCACTGACAGCTTCACGGTCAACGTGAAACAAACTGTAACACAACTAGTAAACTGTCACATTTACTTATAAACCACAAGTCAATTAAATATACTATACTAGCAAGTATAAATTTATCATACACAATAAACATTTCTTAAAGAGGCATTTTGTGCCAAACATTCACTTACAATCGTCATAATTACGTTTTAATGTTTATTTTACAAATTCAATTGGACTTATGGTTGAGTATATTGTGTGAATAATATGAAATACACATGTGCTGTATGAATTTACTTGTTCATTTGAGATGTCAACACAGCCATTTTCTAACAAGGGAGACAACTTTGTTTTTATTTTTAAGCAAATGATAGTGTAGTGCTCTAACCTTAGAACAAACAGAGACAACTGCGCCTCTTAACAATTGCAACCATATTACATAACTCTCCCTTAATTTGTTATTGACTGATTTTCGTTTTGCGATATTAATTATTCTTTTGATAATGTTAAACAGAATTAAACACATCTTTAAATACTTGATTAACTTTGTAAACTAAAAAGAATTGCATATAACAAACTTAAAGGCCACTTTTCTTTTCAGAATCTCAGGGACGACACTTTCCGCCTAAACTGGATTTTCGCTGAGAATAGACCTCCTTTAAATGAAAAATGCCATACAAGCGGAAAGTGACGACCGTGATTAGTCGGTGTGGACTGCACAGGCTATTCTGGGACGACACTTTACGCACATACATTAAAGACCGGTTTCAAAGAGCACGGCTCATATATTACTAATTAAAGTTTCAATATGTGATTATATTTTAATGTGGAATACAAAAAATACGTAAAAAATACACCTTTTAAATCCCATGTCCGTGTTCTGTTTCAGTAATACAGGTAGCGGTTATTGGAGATACGGTTCATAGATAGCAGCTGCACGCTCGGTTATTGGAGATACATTTCACAAATAGCGGATGCACGCTCGGTTATTGGAGATACAGTTCATAGATAGCGGCTGCACGCTCGGTTATTGGAGATACCGTTCATAGATAGCGGCTGCGCGCTCGGTTATTGGAGATACAGTTCATAGATAGCGGCTGCACGCTCGGTTATTGGAAATACAGTTCATAGATAGCGGCAGCACGCTCGGTTATTGGAAATACAGTTCATAGATAGCGGCTGCACGTAGCGGTCAGGCATAATTAACATAATTTTAACTGTGGTTGTAGTCGGTTTGTATTTGCCATATACGTGACTGCACAAATTCACACAAAGTGCAAATCACTTAAAACGACTCGAATATGTAAATCTTGGTATTGTTCTAATGCAGACTTCAATAATAATCAGCCAAAATTGTTCTTAACTTTGTTATGGTGACATATAGGCCCATTTAACAACTATTATATTCAGCTTGTGTTATCTGCATATTATATACGCATGTCACGTGCATAAAACAACTTACATACTTAAAAATGAGGGGTCGACTGAAACAATTCTAAAAGAAAACTGCTGATACAAGATGACCTTTGCACATGCTGGTCATGTGCAACTTGTCAGTTGAAATATTCTCCTACACATGTAAGTTAACGTCCGCATTGAAACACGCTTTAATGTTACAAAATTTACATACAAACTGAATACTTCACACACAAATTAAATTATCCAGTCAAGTGCGGAATGCATACTATAACGACATAAATATTTACAGCACGCATTACTCGTCTACACGCACTTTGCAATCACAGATGCTGATTTCGGTAAGTATACTCAATATGTTATCTCGTTTCCGAATCAAACTTCAAACATGCACGATCGTTTGATTGCTAATAAGTCTGTAATCATTTTTCATCGCGAAATATTTACCCAATTAATTTCCCTTACCATAAGCACTTTAAGTAACAACAACAATATTCCGTCTTTTGCTTTCTACGCTCGCTTCTATTGATCCGTTTCAATTTGAATGCGTTTTTTTCACTGAACCCATCGTTCAATGGTCTTTCACATAGATTACAAGTCACGTTCAATACAGATGCATGCTGGAGATCATTAACTGTACGAGTCAATAAAGCATACGAGCCCCTGCAGAATGAATGCTGGATTCGTTATTGAACCTCCATTATTGTCACATGTCTATCGTACGTATAGCAACCGCCAATAAACACAACTCTAAAACAAACACGCAAGCACTTGCTTTTATTTCCATGGTTACGTGTTTATCATATAAACGCTAACACGCGAATGCGGACTCTATTTCCGCTTGTTGTTCTCAATATGCTTCATTGAGTGCCTGCTAGTTGTACGTGACACTTCATCAATGTCCGCAAATATGGCCACTGCTAGCATCGTTAGCTATCGACTGTGTTGACATTTATTGTTAAAGGTAACATAAGAATGAACAGCAATCGCCACGTCCGCAAACCTTATGCGCATGGAAAACGTGACTACGCGTCTTAAAATCTCCAATTTTCCGAAGTATTGGCATGGTCGTTACATGTTAATAGGTCAATAGTCTGCCAATGTAAAATGATGTTTTCATATTCAATGCATGCAAACCGAACTTCTTTAAGTACACAGGAAGGCATAATCCTGCTTAACAACGGGTCCAACTTGCAGTCTTGGTTGGTGAATTTTAATAAAGATATTGAATACATTTATAAAGTGTTAAAATAATATTGTAGTTATATAAAGAGTGAGTATTTACATGCAAACGTTTAACATAAATAAGTATAAAGGGTTACAATTCTGCTGCAGGTCAGACTTATGGAACTAGGTCAGTGTCCTTACACAATGACTCCAAACACAAATGGGAAGTTTTGTTGAATACCCTTAATAGAAACTGTAATGTGGAGGTGTTGAACGTTACCCTCATTCATCGAATAACGCTGACGATGACAGCCGAAATATAATACGTAACTGGTCGTGTGCTTTCTCCTGTTTTTGTTCTCATCAATTCCGCCTGATAAATGGCATTTAATTTTGCGTTTTTCTTAGGGCACACTGTTATGTCAAATCATGAAGTCCGCACTACCCCGGAGGTAGTTTGCATGCAGCTGTTGTAATCACAAGAGTACAATTGCATGTAGGGCAGCCTAACAACTAATCAGGCAACAATACAAGCGAATATAGGATAGTTTGTACAGTTACTCGGTCAGCAGCTGGAGCGTACTCGTCTCGACCGACGCGAGAGTCACCCGCCGAAGATTTTCTCACCTGTATATATTTCCTTATATAGGGGAACTTCTGCGGGCAGCTCTGCTAATCCAGCTAAGTCCACCACCCTCGAGCCGGACGTCTTCTTCACTGCTAGGTTCGCTGTCTCCTCGAAGATACAGCGGTCTAGTCAACCGCTGTTGATAGACGGGGATACGCTGTCTACCAGAACTTGATGATCGGGGCCCCAGGTCATGCTGTATGCAAGGGGATAAAGAGATAGTGTGGCTGTCACAATAGACTTGCCAGAAGAGGGACGGGAGCAGCGGGACAGCGAACTTACCAGTGTAGAGGACGTACGGGGCGCACCTGGGTCTGGGCGACCCCAGAACATACAGGAGGTGGCCTTATGGAGAGAACACGGGGCGGCGGTACTTAGTACGCTCAACGCACTGGGTAAACCGTTCCGGGTATTGAGGCGACGGCTGGTGACGGCAGGAGTGGTCATAAAGGCGGCGCAGCGCGCGAGGAGAAGAAAGGGCGTCTTTGATCGTCTGAGGTCGGACCATAATGACATCATGAAGTAGCAAGAAGGACCTGTAAATAAACTCTGAAAACACACATTTGTACGCTTACGTCTGTACTTGGACAGTTAAAGCGCGATATAGAACAGTTTGTGTAGTTACTGTCTGTACTTGGACAGATAAAGCGTGATATAGGACAGTTTTTGTAGTTACGTTCTGTATCTGGACAGATAAAGCGCAATACAGGACAGTTTGTGCAGTTACGGTCTGTACTTGGACAGATAAAGCGCGATATAGGACCGTTTGTGCAGTTACGTCCTGTACTTGGACAGATAAAGCGCGATATAGGACAGTTTGTGTAGTTACGGTCTGTACTTGGACAGATACAGCGCTGTATAGCACAGTTTGTGCAGTTACGGTCTGTACTTGGACAGATAAAGCGCTGTATAGGACAGTTTGTGCAGTTACGGTCTGTACTTGGACAGATAAAGCGCGATATAGGACAGTTTGTGCAGTTACGGTCTGTACTTGGACAGATACAGCGCGATATAGGACAGTTTGTGCAGTTACTGTCTGTACTTGGACAGATAAAGCGCGATGTTGAAACTTGTCATCGGAGAGTGGTTTATAAATAGTGTTTTGCAAGTCAAAAAGGCAAGAGTTTCTTATCGCATGAGTAATTGTCTTGAAAAAGGTATCAACAACAACATACATGAGAGAGACGCAATGATTACTGTAGATTTAATTTCTGCAAACAAATATACATATTGCTTTTTCTAACTATTTATATAGCAAGGAGGTGCAGGTTATTCTTCATAACAGTTGTGTAATTTCATATCCTATTGTGAACAACACTGGTCATGAATATTGTTTTCTGTAAATATAATATGTGTGTATATCAGCCACTTCTGTCAATCGTAAACTATTTCAAGAATAATGTATTCCACGTTTTTAAACTCTGACTTTGTACAATAATGTACGCGGCTGTTTTTGTTAACTTTTTGTTATTGTTATTGGTCGTGTTAATTAAGATATGGTAATTGTATAAGTGAGTGTGTGTATAGGTGTGTGTGTGTGCGCTTGTGTGTGTGTGCGTGCGTGCGTTAGAGTGTGTGCATATGGGAAAATGTAATCAACAATACATTTATATTCATAAATACATTCTGTTAATAAATATTTGTTCCCTGAGACCATTTCAATATTGGAAAAAAATAATAATATAAGAGAAGTCATATAATATACTTGCTTTTTATGACACGTATTACACTGTTACAGTACTCTTGTGTCCGTCAAAGTCTACATGTTTGCATTATAATGTAGAAATGCATTATACATACCATAGTTGTTTGCCCGTCTGTAGATCTGCCGTGGAATCATATGGAATTCTATGGAAATCGTTAGATGGAATTCCGTGGAGTATTGGCACTAACTTTCCATCCGATTCCATGCAATCAATGGAAAAGTGAAAAAAACAAACAGAAGAGGGACTTGATATGGGATGGAATTCCATAGAATTCCGTGGAATTCCATATAATTCCGTGGCATTCCATATAATGCCGTGGAATTCCATAGAATGCCGTGGAATTCCATAGAATTCCGTGGAATTCCATAGAATTCCGTGGAATTCCATATAATGCCGTGGAATTCCATAGAATGCCGTGTAATTTTCCATAGAACGCCGTGAAATTCCATAGAATGCCGTGGAATTCCATAGAATGCCGTGGAATTCTATAGAATAATATGGAATTCCGTGAAAAGCTATGGAATTTAATAAAAAGCTGGAATAAAATAGAAAAAAACAGATTATAGATTAAAGGCATTTCATTGATTTTGAAAAACAAATGTGAATGTAACTAAAGGTTTCATCATAGAAGTTAAACAAGAACAAGATCTGGCAACAATCATTAACCACACACATGCAGTCACAGTACATATTCAAAAATGAGTGGTTTTACATTTTTATAAAGTTCCAACGCTCTTAACCACAGGCATGCATGCACACATTCAAAAACACATCCATAAACATGCACGCATATACAGGTGAGAAAAGAAAAACTTATAAAAGGCACAATATAAAACATAGAAGTAGAATTTTACATTTCACTTATGACAAGTATACTTCCTTTCTCACATATGTTCATAAACACACACAATTACATGCACACATACATCACGCACAATTGTTCTAGAGTTTTTTCTCATAAATTTTAACGTTTAACAACTGTTCCTTATTAATTCTAGAACACTTTCAGAAGTTCAGTTCTAGTTGATGTGTTCCAGTTCAATTCTAGAAAAGTTCCGAAGGTTAACTTCAAATATTTAAGTCTGAAACCAACTTTCTAGAAAACAAATTCCCATGCAGACAGCCAGTATTCAAGTACTGAGCATTAAAGTTAATAATAATACATAATAAATTAACAACTGTTGTAAATTTATTATTAATTATACTCTGCTCAGTACTGTTGAACACGGACTTTATTCAATTATCCAAGTTTCCAATTCCTAAATAAAAAAAAATAAAATAAATTAAGACAAAAAAAAACACAAAATACAATTTACAAAATAAATAACTGGTTTTTTTTTTATACAAGAAGTAACCAAAATAAAACATGTCACCAGCCACAGACTGCCAGGTTTAACACAGAGGCTAGTTTTTCACCAGTCACTGCCTCCGGGTTGATTTTGGTATGAGGTACATTGTATACTGCTCACATGTGCTCTATAGAATAAAAAATCATCAAAAAATGTCTAAAGCAAATAGTTATTTACATTCAAACTATAACAAGAGATTGCAAAGCAATATGGTCCTCTACCTGTTAAACTTCACTATTTTAAGTTTGTTAAATATATTTGTTGCCATAGCAACCAGAATTCTTGCATTATAAACAACATGAAATGACGTGCAAAATGTCCTTATTGTCATCTGTTCATGTTTCAAGTTTCATGAAAAAATACTTAGAACTTTTAAAGTTATCCCAGGATCCAAAAAGTGTAACTGACTTAGACCAATATATTGAATTCCAAAAAGACAAAATACTTTCAGGTGGTTAACATTAAATAACTTATCTAGCCCAGGGCATGACAATATTTACCATGAATTTGTGGCCCTGTAAGTCCTCTAGGTAAATGCGCTTAAAGAGCCGCTTTGCTGTTGGATTATTTCCCTGCCAAATTCTGCAGTATCTTCCATCAACTTGTCAATGGTAATTAAAGCAAATAATGAAAATGTATAGGGAACGTAATTCATGAATTGTTTTAAATATTAAGTTGTTAAATGGTCTTTAGAAAGAGAACTAAAAACGAAGTGAATACATCGCAAAGCACTTAGCATAACTTAATTTGTTGGTATGATTAGTACAAATTTATTATTGCTATAATTAGAATGATGTGTGATTCTATTGGTATGAAAATGCACACTCAGATACCTAAAAAACAATTCCATTGGTTTAATTTTTTATTTACAAGCAAATACGTTGAATTGATATCCCCCGCCAATATGCTTCTGGACACATAAGTATTATATTTGACACTCAAACAAGCATTTTTTAAAGATACAAAGGGCCATAACCCCGTTTTTAACAGATGGTGTACAATGCCATTTGGCGTGCATCATCCTCTTATCCATATATATACTCGAACCAGGTTTCAATGAAATCCGCCAAAGCACTTCCAGGATATGGCCTTGGACACACAAGAAAGCAATTTTTCAAGATACAAAGGGCCATAACTCTGTTATTAACTAATGGTGTACAATGCCATTTGGCATGCATCATCCTCTTATCCATATACATACTCACAACAAGTTTCAGTGAAATCTGCCAAAGCACTTCCAAGATATGGCTACGGACGGATGGAAAGACGGACAGACGGAAGGATGGAAGGACGGACAGACAACGCCAAAACAATATCCCTCCGCCTATGGCGGGGGGTAATAATAAACATTAACACCATTAATGAGCATTGAGTGCTCAACACGCACAGTACAAAACTTCCATAGCCTCAGTTCTATAACCTTGCATGATAAAATTCCGATACTACATTCAACGTTATTAATTTCTCCACATAGGTCTTATTACTTCCTTTTTCAACCTGCAAACTCCACTTAGTGACAATTTGGGTGACAGCTGCTTTTAAACTAAATATTTGCCATACTTAAACCTCAAATATCACATAAAAAGGTCTACAATAATGTCATAAGAAGATTGAATTTAAAGGAATATTTAGAAATATTAAAAATCACAAACCTTCAGTTGTTGTTCTATTCCTAGACAGACTGCTCAAACACTGTATGCATCACTCTTTAACAATATTTCATGTCACTTTCCAAATGATATAAATACATAAGTATTTTAAGAAAGTGTTTTTATGGAAAAACTAATGAACTCTTCTGTTTGTTAAATGTCTTTAACTTTATTTTAACAAGTTAAACCAGTACATTGTCCACCATGTTTCATGTTTCAATCTAACAGGTAAACTTTCTGTATTTGAATTCAGCCAATTAGAAAAGGCTGTTATATCTTATAACCAATAGATTTGCAGCAAACATACCCAACATCTGACTCACAGCACACGCTGGGCTTATCAGATAGATTGTTATTTGACAACCTGGACTGGCTGAGTTTGATATTGAGAAAAAACAGTGTGTATACCACTTGGACAGGGTTAAGGAATTTAAACTTGTAGAAATTGCTTTGAAAGTAACAACTACTCCTACTTCTGCAGAACTACTACTTTAATTACTACAGCATCAACACCACCACCACCAACAACAACAGCAACAATAACAGCAGCAACAACAACAGCAACAGCAGCAACAACAACAACAGCAGCAACAATAACAGCAGCAACAGCAGCAACAACTGCTACTACTGCAACAACTGCTACTACTGCTACTTCTTTTGCTACTGCTATTGCTACAGAAACTGTTAATGCTACTACATCTACTACTACTACTACCACCACAACCTCTACTGATATAAAAAACACTACTGCTACTGCATCAATTACTACAACAACAACACCTACTACAACAACAACAACTACTACTTCTTATACAGCTACTACATCTACAACTACTACTACTACTGCTGCTGCTGCTGTCGCTACTATGAAGTCTATTTGGCTATTTGTAAGTGTAATGTGTTCTATATGTGTTCTTATTCCCCATTAGAACTTTTGTAGAACTTACTGGTTCTTAAAGCATTCTAGATGTGTTCTAGAACTACATTTTTAAACATTTTTAGAAATTTCTTGACTATATTTTGTCCTTGAAATGTTCTAAAACGGTTCTTGAAATTATTGGAACAGTTTCAGTCCAAAGCCATTTTCCACAAATGTTCTGGATTTATTCTAAAAAAACTGTTTTGGAACAATTCCAGAACATACGTTTTAGAACAAATATATGGAACAGTTCCAGAACTGTTCCAATTTCTAGAACAAATTTATAATTATCTTTATTGCATTTTCTTTTAAATACAAAATACATGATGCAAATAAATTCATACATGTATTAAACTACAAATACATTTCAGAAATAAGTTATTTTCAATTGATTTCAATCCAAGAAAATGTATAAGTTATTTTCCATAACGATTTCCGTTGAAAAAAAATGGCTAAATCCAACTTTCCATGGTGTTTTCCATACATTCCGTGGAAATGCATGGAATTTTAGTCGAGATTCCGTGGAATTCTATAGAAAAGTGCTTATGATTATGGCAGATCTACAGACGGGTGAAGGTTCATTGAAATAGAGATTGCCATTGTTAAACTGTTTGCATGACTTTGTGTCAATGTGTTGTCTTAATAAGTAACCTTCGGAAAATAAAGAGATTATAATTGTTATTATTTTATGGAATATTCGTTGATTTTGAGTATTAATGTGGCTTTAAATGCAGTACATCTTGATCAGTTTGTGTTGAATGCAGTACATCATGGTCAGTCTGTGTTATATGCAGTGCAGTCGTCGTGGTGTCATGTCGTCCGCGTTGTGCTAAAACATTTTGTCAAAGTTATGAACATTGGCTCTAAAATCAAAGTGCTTCAACCTACAACTTTGAAACTTTGTATTTAGCTGCAACTTGATTAGTTCTACATGCCACACCCATTTTTGGGTCACTAGGTCAATGGTCAAGGTAACTTTGACCACAAAAAAAAAATAAAAAAAATCTGACAAGATTTGCCGAGCGTGGCACCCATTATGCGGTGCTCTTGGTGTATTTTTGTGGTCAGGTATTTTGGCTTTGTCAGCTTTAGCAATGCTTATGTCCCTTTGTTTTCCAGTCTTTGCACCACATATATGTCCCTTTGTGAGGATTTGGCGATTCTTATAAGATTCCTTCCCTTTTGCCAGTTTTAGCACCAGTGTCAGTGCCTGTGCCAGTTTTTGCTGCAAGGTTGTGTCCCTTTGTCATATTGCGTTGAACAGTTGAATCCATTTGTAGGTTTTTTGCACAAGGTATTTGTTAGCTTTTGTAGCAGGGTTCTGTCCATTTGTCAGCTTTTGCTGAAGGGTTGCTTCCCTTTGCGGAGATTTTGTTGCATAGTTGTATTCTTTGACTAGCTTTTGCTATGGGGGCGTGTCCCTTTTTTTATAGGAAATTTGGGCTCTGCAGAAAAATCAAGTTTCTCTCAAACAGCAAATTTGTGTGATTGGATGATTTTCTTTGCAAAAGACTTTTGGTTTATTTTTGCTTGAAATTCTTCAGATTCCACGAACCAAATCTGTTGCCTTTTGTTGGCTAGTTACATGTCTACTTTGCTGCTCTTATATTTGAGTCACACTGTCTGAAAAGGGGTTTTAATGCATGTGCCTAAAGTGTTGTTCCATATCTGCCTGTGCAGTCTGCACAGGCTAATCAGGGACAACAATTTCCGTGTAAACTGGATTTTTGCTTAGAAGTGACTTTCTTAAAACGAAAAATATAGCATAAAAGTGGAAAGTCTGGTCCCAGATTAGCCTGTGTGGTTTTCACAGGCTAATCTTGGATGGCACTTTACACACATGCATTAAACCCCCTTTTTACAGAGTGAGGATCATGTCTATTACGGTGCTGCACAATTAAGAACCTTCTTGGAAGTGTGAGTGTGAATTCATCAATTTATTTGGAACGCAAACAGGGTGTCAGTGAATCAGGAATGATATGAGTGTTATCCCCCACAGAATAACACAAAAAGGAAAGCTTTTTATTAAATGCTTTTGATAAAATGGTCATGGTGGTATTATGGTAATCTATCGACCGGGAGGTCACTGGTTTTATCCCAAATGTGGGAGCATTGTTTAGATCTCCCCAAAAGTACTGGTACTAGGCCCAGGCAACGGACTAGAGAGCTTTTCAAATAAGTAGTAAGTACTTTCAATGCAATCAAGCTTAAATAAAAAGTTTAAACTAAATGCTTTTAAAGCTTTTTTTAAACATAATTTGTTTGGTGGCGGATGACGTTTTTGTGATACATATAACACAGTTTTTTCAAAATTGATGCCATTGAAATCAAGAATTGTCAACTTATTAATTTACTTTATTTTTTCAGTGACAAATAAACCACAGTAAAAAAACAAATTATCTCCCATGAATTTATCACTGCATAGCCCCTTGTATATTTCACTGCTTAGTCCACAATAGGTAAACATCAATATTGGTTTTATTACATTAGACGCGCGCTGCGTAAACAGGTCTTTATGCAAATTGTATATTGCAAAGCTAATACCTGGTTAAGTTAACCTTGCTGACACTCAAAGGATGACATTTTAATAGCTTAATTACATTACCTGATATCATATGCTTACTTACTCCGATAGGATCGTAATTTATCCGGAAATTTTCGTCAGAGGAATCCCACACTTTTCATAAACCCGTGAGGTAGGTCAGAACGGTCACATAGTGCCATGTAGCCGTACAACCAAAACGGGACATTACCCAGAATCCACTCTTATTCCGGATGGCGATATACAAAGGCCGACATTTTTGTTATTGACTTAATTGTTGCTTCTGTTTCGCTGGATTCTTCTGTTTAACAGAATAGAGAAGTTTTTGTATTGCGTTAAAACATTCTCCGTATATATATCCGTGTATTTCTGTATTGTTTTGTGTATTTGTTTGTTTGTTCAAGGCAAAATATGCCTCAAACACGTGGCTCATGTGGACACATAAGGGCAGCATGGGACAACCATGGTAGCTGCCTGTCGTGTGCAGAATGTACCCAGGATAACTGCTGCCCTTTCTGTGAGCATTGGTCTACAGATACCTGGGCCATCAAGCGTCGACCCTTCAAGAGTCGTGGACGCAACAAGAATAGTTCAGATCAAAGTAGGGAAAGTTCCGTGTGTCGGGACTTTTCACCACACGATCTTGACCATATGCCACCAGTAGCTGCCAGGCGTCGGTCCCTACCCTGTGACGACACCAGACAAAATTTGCCCGGTCCATTCATCGGGAATGACCAGTTGAATGACTCGGCATCAGATCAACGTACGGAAAGTTCCGTGTGTCGGGACTTTTCACCACACGATCTTGACCATATGCCACCAGTAGCTGCCAGGCATCGGTCCTTACCCCGTGACGTCACGGGACAAAATTTGCCCGGTCCGTTCATCGGGAATGACCAGTTGACCGGTCCGGAGACTTCACCGGTCACTGGTCAACATTGACCGGTCCGGTCACCGGTCATACTATGACCGGTCACCGGTCACCCGGTCACCAGTCATGCTATGACCGGTCCGGTCACCGGTCATTGACCGGTGCGGTCACCGGTCATGTAATGACCGATCCGGTCACCGGGTACCGGTCTGTGCCACAGACCGTTCCGGTCACCGTAGATGTTGACACTCTTTTGTCAGTACTCCACAAAGGTAGACGCAGCCGCGTTTCTACTGTGAGTCACAGACGTAAACGTGTAGTGTCTGATGTTTCCGGCTACTCCTCCACCTCGGGCTCGTCGTCGTATGACTCATCGTCTACTTCAAATAGCTCTCATCATTATCGGAGGGGACGTCGTTCACGGCGTAGATTGCCTCGTAAAGAGCGATCACGCCAGCGCTCGGGGAGACGTTCGATCAGGAAACATCATTCCCAGCGCCGCCGAACAGTGTCTCGGCATCGCAGGGATAAGGGACATAGACCTTCCTCTATTAGGCGCTCTCGGACTCCTAGGTCCCCTAGTCGATCCTTCTCTGAGGAATCTATTGACACCCTTCCAACACACACTTCAGCCGTTCCTACAACCACTGAGCATAATTTGTATTCAAACACTAGTTTGCATACATATCAGGCTCAAGGTACAGGGGTTAATCTAACCACTTCGGCTGCGTTTTCAGCCCCACGGGTCTCTTCCACATTGCATAGAAGTATACCCCGGGCTGCCGCTACACCATCAAATCCCAATACTTTGTGGATCCAACAGTCGCCGGGAATCTTTGTCCCTTTTTTCGACTGATCCTTTACCAGCGACCTCTGGTATTCAAAGTGAGTCTGCTGACTTGATCTCTGAGAGACCTAACTCACCAGCTATATCTTTGATGGTGCCGGAAAACGATTCTCTCATGATAGAAGCGAATGAATCTATTATTCCTACTTCTATATCCACCGGTTTCAATCAATCCAATGCTCCCGCAGACGGTTCGATTGAGGCGGGTTCGGAGTCTAATGAGGCCGAACTTTATTATTTGGCCTCCATCAATCTGGTATACGAACGTATGTTCAATACCTTAGATGAGGACTTCTGCCCCCGCCCTTCCTTGTCTCCACAGGATCTGCGGTTACCGTTACAGAACAGGTAGCACGCAGACGAGAGCCCGGCAGGATAAGTAAGGCTACTTCCCGAGTGGATCTACGCCTTCCTATTGGCTCTTCCACAATGGCTGTTTTCCAGTCACTTGAACCAACCAATAAGCCTTTGCCATCTCCATGGAAAGCCCCTAAGGAGCTGACGGAGCCTAAACAGATGGACGGCGGGAAAAGTTATAAGGCCCCGGTACCCGACCCTGCTACCGGTTTGGGCCTTTCCAAACTTCCGGTTCCTGATGCTGACATTAGTAAGCTGTCACTTACAATGCCTTCATCATCTACCCATACATCAGTCCCTCTTTCCCTGTTGGAAGATTGGGAGCTGAGAGAACGCCGTTCCATAGGTCTGGCTAACCAGCTAGATCTCATGGCAGCCACAGCCTTAGACTTGGTTTGGGAGCTCTCTGATTCAATCCCAGAGGAGCTCCGGGCCTTGTTGATACATCTTTCAAGTACTACGCAGTGTTTATCTCACAATGCTGCGTCGTCTATGTCTGAGATGTTAAGGCTTCGGAGAGACCTCATCCTCTCTTCCTTGCCTAATAATTTCCTTTTGGAAACAGGCGTAAACACCCTTCAAACTGCTCCACTAACAGCAGAGTCTCTTTTCGGAGGAAGGATACAGTCGGCACTTACTGCTGATCGTGAAGATCAGATACATGCCTCCTTAGCTAGGAGCAACTCTGGCCAGCGCCCTGAGGTTTTTAAGCGCCCTTCTTCTAAGCCCCCAGGAGCCCCACCGGCCAAGAACGCTAAAAGGGACAGTTTCCCTACTAAGCGTCCGTCTGCTCCACGTCAGCCCACAAATAGGCCTCCTTTTCAGAACAGAACAACTTCCTATCGGAAGCCTTCTGTAAAACAAAATTGGAGTAAGGGCAAACCCAATGCGGACAAGAAGTCATTAAATCCTTCTTCCGGCAAGGGTGGACCTCCTAAAGGTCAGCCCTAGGTCATACCCCTTTCTACCGCCACAACCTCTGATGCCGGAGGTACCAGTCGGGGCCAGACTTATGCACTTCGCAAATCGATGGCTCCAAATAACTTCGAACGCGTGGGTTCATTCTCTTGTCACACAAGGCCTCACTTTTCAATTGGAAAAAAGGCCCCCACTCTCTCGCGTCCCAATAGATCTGGTATGTCCGTATCCACAACTTCCAGACTCCATTCTCGGACTCCTGGAAAAACAGGCGGTAGAAAGGGTTCACAACCCTTGTTCTCCAGGATTTTACAGTCACCTTTTCCTTGTTCAAAAGAAAAGCGGCTCCTGGAGACCAGTCATAGACTTAAAAGTATTCAACACGTTTCTAATCAAACCTACTTTCAAGATGGAGACTCCTGCCTTCATTCGGCGCTCCATCAAACCCATGCAATGGGGGGTTTCCTTGGACCTGGAAGATGCATACTTCCATGTTCCTATCCATCCCAACTACCGGAAGTACCTGCGCTTCTCCTTTCGAGGCCAGGTCTACCAGTTTCGGGCGATGCCCTTTGGATTGGCCACAGCTCCACGAGTTTTCACCAAACTCATGGCCGCAGTGAGCTCACACATTCGATTACACGGGTTTCAACTGCTTCAGTATTTCGACGATTGGCTCTTACACCAGCTCGATTGTCAACTGCTTCTGCTACACCTAGAGTTCTCTTGGAAGGAGCTCCTCTCTTTAGGACTCCTTGTCAATGTAGCCAAGTCAGACCTCATTCCCTCTCGGGATTTCATATTCGTGGGAATGAATTTTCTGACCCACGTCAATCGGGTCAGGGTCTCACCGCAACGTATATCAGACCTCCTTTTGAAGGTCAGATGGGTGCTGTCCCAATCTCATATCACAGCTCAAGATTTCCTCTCACTCAACGGTATCCTGAGCTCTGTAGCAGACTTCGTACAGTTGGGACGTCTCTTCCTACGTCCTCTTCAGCACTATCTCTCAGCTCGATGGAAATGGTCTCCAGACAATCTGCTAACACAGATTCCCATCCTTCCGTCCTTAGTCCCCCACCTTCTATGGTGGCTAGACGAGGAGACCCTGTTGGCAGGAGTACCGCTTCTTCCCACGCAACCGTCTTTACATCTCATAACGGATGCGAGCATGACAGGTTGGGGCGCTCACCTGGAACCCCGCAGCCTGACATTATCAGGATTGTGGTCTCCTCAGGAGTCTCTCCTGCACATAAACAATCTCGAAATGCGAGCAGTCTTTCTAGCTGTTTCTCAATTCCAATCACATCTTCGGGACTCCTGTGTGATAGTATCGACAGACAACACATCAGTCGTGGCTTACATCCAGAAACAGGGCGGTACACACTCTCACTCCCTGTATCTTGAAACAATGAAATTACTTGTTCTTTGCAAGAGCCTAAACGTCTCTCTCTTGTCCAAACACATAACTGGTCGTCTCAACGCCCTGGCGGCCGGTTTGTCTCACAAACACTAGTTACTTCCATCGGAGTGGACACTTCATCAGGAAGTGGTCAATCAGATATTCCTCACATTCGGTTATCCACTGGTCAACCTGTTTGCGACCAGAGACAACCACAGACTTCCTCTGTATGTGAGTCCAGTGTACGAACCAGCAGCGTGGGCGGTAGACGCGCTTTCGTTCGATTGGGATCAACTGGACGCTTACGCTTATCCCCCACCCATTCTAATTCCCCAAATCTTAGGGAAAATCAGTGTGAGCTCTTGCCGGATATTCCTGATAGCCCCATGGTGGCCCAGGAGATCCTGGTTCAACGACCTTCTCGGTCTCCTGTGCGAATTTCCCAGGGAACTCCCGCACAGGTCAGATCTTCTATCTCAGAGAGGCAGACTTCACTTGGATCCAGACATGTTCCACTTACACGTCTGGCCGTTATCAGGCAATCCCTGCAGAAAAAACGCTTTTCTGTCAGGGCTTCAACGCTCGTTGCCTCTGCATGGAGAAAGTCCACCAGAGCAGTCTATGATGCTCGCTGGAAACTCTTCTCTAATTGGTGTGTTCGAGGGAAAATTGATCCCCTCAATCCCTCTGCTAGACTCATAGCGGATTTTCTAATCTATCTCTTTGATGATAAGAAACTTTCTCTTAGCTCCATCAAAGGATACAGGTCTGTGCTTTCGCATACCTTGGCTTTTCGTAAGTCATCACAAGTCTGTGCTGACCCAGCCATTTCGGAACTGATCCGAGCCATAGAACTTAAACGTCCTGTGTCTCGTTCTCTTACCCCCAAATGGGATTTGGCTTGTGTTCTTGGATCGCTTATTAAAGCTCCCTATGAACCCCTTAATCAGGCTTCTTTACAGTTCCTAACCTGGAAGACCGTTTTCCTTCTTACCATGGCTTCATCCAAACGTAGAAGTGAAATTCATGCTCTTTCTATCGAAGAAAGCCATCTTCGTTTTGATTCCTCGGATGGCTCTGTCACCTTGTTGTGTCAGCCAGGATTCCTTGCTAAAAAAGTCAACTCCCCTCAATGGCTTCTAAACCCTTCAAGGTCCCAAGTCTTTCTAGAACTTGTGGTAATGAAGATGAAGAGAGACTGCTCTGCCCGGTCAGGTCTTTGAAGTTCTATCTTAGTAGAGTTAAGTCTATTCTAGGTTCTCGCAAGAGACTCTTCATTCCCTTAAAAGGGGGGGGGGGCGATGTGTCTGCGGCTTCTATTTCCCGTTGGGTAGCCTCGACTATAAAAAGGGCTTACTCTTCTCTTTCTTCAAGGGATTCATCCATTTTTAAGATTAGACCGCATGAATTACGAGCAATGTTGGCTTCGTGGGCATATATTAATCATACCCCACTCTCTGACGGGCTTCAAGCTGCTTTCTGGATGGATCAGACTACTTTTTCATCTTTTTATCTTCGTTCTCTGGAGTGCCAACAGGACAACTTGTATTTGTTGGGCCCCCTTGTGGTTGCACAAACGGTAGTATCTTCTACGGCATAGGTATATTACGCTTATCCGTGAATTAAGTTAATACCGAAATAACCAAGATTAGCTGAGAACCCGAGATATGGGTTCCGCTGTGATGGGGAGATTTTCGCGAACCTTCCCGCCTCAGCTGCAAATTCAGCATATAATATCAGGTAACGTAATTAAAACAAATTTTTCAAGTAAAATTCATTTTAATTAGTAATAACTTATCTGATATCGGTAAGTCCCACCTCCCACCCCGCTCTTCGTCTAATATTTCATATTTTTTTAATTGGAATAAGAGTGGATTCTGGGTAATGTCCCGTTTTGGTTGTACGGCTACATGGCACTTTGTGACTGTTCTGACCTACCTGACGGGTTTATGAAAAGTGTGGGATTCCTTGGACGAAAAATTCCGGATAAATTACGATCCTGTCGGAGTAAGTAAGCATATGATATCAGGTAAGTAATAACTAATTAAAATGAATTTTACTAGAAAAATTTGTTTATGTTCAGTGTTTTTTTGGTCAGATTTGGGACCCAAATTTTGCCCAATATCCAATCTTAAAACGTATATTTGTTTTTCCCAAATGACGGCCTAAAAATCCAAGTTGAAGGTTTTAACAACAAAATAAAATTAAACAAATCATCAATCTCTTTTTATGCTCCCCCAAAATTTTTGGGGAGAGCATATGCCGCTTCGTCTGTCCGTGCGTGTGTGTCCGTCCGTCCATGCACAATTTTTGTCCAGGCTATTTCTCAGCAATTAATGACCGGAATTCAATTAAACTTTATGGGAAGCTTCACTACCAAGAGGAGATGTTCATATTATCAGCCAGTTCTGGTCGGATGATTTTTTACAGAATTATGGCTCTTTGAAAATTTCTATAAATTGAACATATAGTGCAATTCTTGTCCCCCCAACTACTTTTCCTTTTATCTGAATATATCCGACGGTTTCTTGTTTACAGTTCATCTCTATCCAGCTGCATTGATTGAAACATAATACATTATAAATTTGTATTCTCAATAATTGTTAGCAAAAACCCCCACAACATCATCAATTTCTCAATTTTAGTTAAAATGACAGGCTTTTTTTGCAATTCAAAGGGACCTGGTCCTGCTCCCAAAATTGTGAGAAAAACAAACTACTGTGTCTTGTTTCAGACGAGCGTGTTCTCCTACGAAGAGCAGCCCATCTCCGTGAAGTCCTGTATCGTAGACATTGCCCACAGCTACACCAAGCGCAAGAACGTGTTCCGACTGAAGACGTACAACGGGTCGGAGTACCTGCTCCAGGCCGATGACCAGATGGACATGCTAGTCTGGATACGACACATCAGCGCCAACAATAATCCAGACCTTGACGTGAGTCAACCCTGTACCACTTAGATACTAACCCTTTACCACTTAGATTCTTACCCTTAATCACTTAGATACTAACCAGTTACCAGTTAGATACTAACCCTTTTCCACTTAGATACTAACCCTTTACCACTTAGATATTAAACCTTTACCACTTAGATAATAACACTTTACCACTTAGATCCTAACCCTTTACCACTTAGATACCAACCCTTTACCACTTAGATACTAACCCTTTACCACTTAGATAATAACACTTTACCACTTAGATAATAACACTCTACCACTTAGATAATAACACTTTACCACTTAGATACTAACCAGTTACCAGTTAGATACTAACCCTTTTCCACTTAGATACTAACCCTTTTCCACTTAGATACCAACCCTTTACCACTTAGATACTAACCCTTTTCCACTTAGATACTAACCAGTTACCAGTTAGATCCTAACCCTTTCCACTTAGATACTAACCTTTTACCACTTAGATATTAAACCTTTACCACTTAGATAATAACACTTTACCACTTAGATCCTAACCCTTTACCACTTAGATACCAACCCTTTACCACTTAGATACTAACCCTTTACCACTTAGATACTAACCCTTTACCACTTAGATAATAACACTTTACCACTTAGATAATAACACTTTACCACTTAGATACTAACCCGTTACCAGTTAGATACGTACCCTTTTCCACTTAGATACTAACCCTTTACCACTTAGATATTAAACCTTTACCACTTAGATAATAACACTTTACCACTTAGATCCTAACCCTTTACCACTTAGATACCAACCCTTTACCACTTAGATACTCACCCTATACCACTTAGATAATAACGCTTTACCACTTAGATAATAACACTTAACCACTTAGATAATAACACTTTACCACGTAGATACTAACCAGTTACCAGTTAGATACTAACCCTTTTCCACTTAGATACTAACCCTTTACCGCTTAGATATTAAACCTTTACCACTTAGATAATAACACTTTACCACTTAAATCCTAACCCTTTACCACATAGATACCAACCCTTTACCACTTAGATACTAACCCTTTACCACTTAGATAATAACACTTTACCACTTAGATAATAACACTTTACCACTTAGATAATAACACTTTACCACTTAGATACTAACCAGTTACCAGTTAGATACTAACCCTTTTCCACTAAGATACTATCCCTTTTCCACTTAGATACTAACCCTTTACCACACATGGAGAATTCCATGTATTTTTACTTTTAGATTTGTTTTATTTTTATGTAATTCATTATTTTTATGTTTTTTATTCGTGTCAGTGTATTATCATGTCAACTTTTGAAAGATTCACTTAATTCGTAGAAGAAATCATGTGTAGGATCATGTCGATTATATATTAAGAACTGAAAAACAATATATTTATAGTCACGTATAAGATCTGTTCGACTAAATCCAGGGACCCCGTTGGAAATAAGCTTTTTCATGTTTACATGTCTAAGCTTTACGGGTTATCCTGTGTATACATCATGTCGTAATCTTATTTGGATCTGTGATAAATGGCACCATTCATGTAATGCATGTTTCTGAATATGATAATAATGCAATCTATACGTTACTTATTGCCTTGATTGCATTGAATTGTAAATTGCTTGACATGTATGCACAAATAAAACAAACAAACAAACAAAATACCACTTATATACTAACCCTTTGCCACTAAGATAATAACACTTTACCACATGGATACTAACCCTTTATTACTTTGATAATAACCCTTTACCACTTTGATACTTAACCTTTACCACTTAAATACAAACCCTTTACCACTTCGATACTCAGCTTTACCACTTACATGTAGGTACTAACCCTTTACAACTTACATACTAACAGTTAAACACTTACATGCGTATTTTGACCACTAGGATGCATATTTTGACCACATAGATACGTGTTTTGACGCGTTTGTAGTCCCTTAAAAAAAGGTTAAACTTAATAAATAACCTTTCTTACTAGATTCAAGTTTTAATGGTTTTATTTCCAAAATTAAGATACTGATGACCAGCAAACAGCATTAAACTTGAACAGACTGCAAATTACTTAGCCAAAGCCATTTCCACTTTGCCTCTTAGTGGGAATGGGTTAACTCTTTATCGCTCAGGGTTGATAAAAAAGTACTAATTTTTCTGGATTTATTTAAAAGTTAAATGTTTGATCAATTATACTGAGGGGGGTCACAGGTTATATCCCCACTGTGGGAGTGTTCTTTAGATCTTCCCCAAAGAGGCCAAGTCAGGAAAAGGACCAGTGTTTCCGATGCAATTTCCGATGCAATTTAGCTGAAATAAATCACTGTCAACTCTATAAGAAGGGTATAGCATTTTACTTCCGAGAGATGGTTCCAAAATCACACACCTGTAGCATGTTGTTTAATTGACTGGAAAACATAAGGACAAACAATGTTGTTGTTTAATTTTAGGAAAAGGGAGGGACAAACAATATTGTTGATAAATTGACCAGCAAAAAATGGGACAAACAATGTTATTTTATTGACAGGCAAACATAGATACAAACATCCCATGTTGTTGTTTAAGGCAAACAACAGGCAAAGGAAGTGAGATATACTGTTGTTTATTTGACAGGCCATTGGTGTGTTATATACTGTTGTTCATTTGACAGGCAAATGGTTTGTAATATACTGTTGTTTGTTTGACAGGCCAATGGTGTGAGATATACTGTTGTTTATTTGACAGGCCAATGGTTTGTAATATACTGTTGATTATTTGACAGGCCCATGGTGTGTAATAAACTGTTGTTTATTTGACAGGCCAATGGTGTGAATTATACTGTTGTTTATTTGACAGGCCAATCGTGTGTAATATACTCTTGTTTTTTATTTGACAGGCCAATTGTGTGTAATATACTCTTGTTGTTTATTTGACAGGCTAATGGTGTGTAATATACTGTTGTTTATTTGACAGGCCAATGGTGTCAGTTATACTGTTGTTTATTTGACAGACCAATTGTGTGTAATATATTCTTGTTTTTTATTTGACAGGCCAATTTTGTGTCATATTCTCTTGTTGTTTATTTGACAGGCCAATGGTGTGTCATATACTGTTGTTTATTTGACAGGCCAATGGTGTGTAATATACTGTTGTTTATTTGACAGGCCAATGGTGTGTAATATACTGTTGTTTATTTGGCAGGCCAATGGTGTATAATATACTCTTGTTGTTTATTTGACAGGCAAATGGTGTGTAATATACTGTTGTTTATTTGACAGGCCAACGGTGTTACAAACGCCGAGCTGATTATCCGCAAGAGCCAGGAGCTTACCGAGTCGGGACCAACCCTGGGGAACAACACGTCCCCAACCCCCGCCCATAAGATCACCAAGAAACTCTCTGTTATCAAACAGAAGGTGCCGCAGTCTCCCAGCATCAAGAGACGCAAGACAGTGTCCGGGGATAAACTTGGTGAGTTGTTATTACACAGCAATCTGGGGAAATGTGTTACTTGTTATTAATTTACATTTCAGATAAAAATAACCAATTTTGTGTAAGCCTTTTTTTATAAAGGAAACACTCCTTTGTTTCCTACGAAGTGCCTAACATAGTCCAATTTCTTTAAGAGACTTTGTTTTAAATTTCAAATCATGAAGAATTACACAAATAAAGTTGACCATGATAAATCTTTCATTTTTTGTAAGTTTTGTTGATACAGGCCAGGGGTTTTCTAGTCTTTTTGGGGAAAGAAGTCTGTTAAAATTTTTGTTATCAATAAAAGTGGCAAATTCAAGAATTATTTATCAACAAAAAGGACTTCATTAAAGTTACATATTGTGTAGTATGTTTACAAAATGAAGTTGATATGTACAGCCATATAATCATAAGTCGTAAGAGACTTCTTTCTAAAAAAAAAAAAGTCAATTGGGATTTTTTTTTCATCATTTTGGTTTGGGATTGGGTCCGTTTGCTTTGGGATTGGGTCCATTTCAAGGCCTTTTTTTACATAGCATAAAAACCCCTGCAGGCTCAAAGGGATCCTTGTCTGTTTCATTCTTAGAGGACACCGGGAAGCCGAAGACATGGAAGGGTAAGCTAAGGAAGAGCATTTAGAAGCACATGAGCTCGAGTTCGTCCACAGGGCAAATTGCAGTCGTACCTGAGACCGGAGGGATGTTCGGGGTGCCATTGGAGGACTGTCTGCCCTCACCCAACAATGAGGTCAGTGTTTGTTTCACCCTCACCAAACAATGAGGTCAGTGTTTGTTACACCCTCACCCAACAATGAGGTCAGTGTTTGTTACATCCTCATCTAACAGTGAGGTCAGTATTTGTTATACCCTCATCCAACAATGAGGTCAGTGTTTGTTACATCCTCGACACTAACAATGAGGTCAGTGTTTGTTACACCCTCATCCAACAATTAGGTCAGTGTTTGTTGCACTCTCAACCAACAATGAGGTCAGTGTTTGTTACACCCTCAGCCAACAATGAGGTCAGTGTTTGTTACACCCTCACCTAACAATGAGGTCAGTGTTTGTTAAATCCTCACCTAACAATGAGGTCAGTGTTTGTTACACCCTCAGCCAACAATGAGGTCAGTGTTTGTTACACCCTCACCTAGCAATAAGGTCAGTGTTTGTTAAATCCTCACCTAACAATGAGGTCAGTGTTTGTTACACCAGGGGTTCTGAAATATGCTGTCCGAGTCGTCAATTTCCCCTTCCGGGCAAGCAGCTTTTGAAAGCTGGCTTGTCCGGGGACAAGTAAAATTTCCGTGGTAAATTTTGTTTAGAGAACGAAACTTCAGTATTTTCCGAAAATAAAAAACGAACTAGCACACTTTTTTAACTGGAGGTAGGTTATTTTCAGATAATAATTATTTTATGTTGTAAACAAGTCCACGCGTATATAGCAAAAGCCAATCACGAATAAGGTAACATTTATAGTAGAGAAACCTGAGTGCACGTGTACAGCAACAGCCAATCACGCATTAGATAACATTTTTCGTAAATTGCAAATGGCCGCAATCATGTTTTACCGACCTGCATTTGATTTTTTTAAATAAAACCACTTTAACGTCAAGCCATGACGCTAATCAGACCAATGATAAAATCAGTTCTGCTTCTGAAAAGAAGAGAAAAGCCAAGTATGAATATGATAAAGCAAATGACGCCAAGCGGAAACGAGAATTTGTTGAGTCTTGGCTAATTGAATTTCTTTGTTAGGAGTTTCCTTTATAAGCGCATAATTATATACTTACATTTAGCGGAGATTATTTTATTTCAAGTGAATTTTCTCGTCATGTTGAGATTATCAAATATCCGAGATGGTATCATGTGTGACTTAAACGTGTTCTTATTTCTTATTGTTTGCACATCTTGCTTGTATTTTCTAGTTAACTACAATGTATGTATATAATCGAAAATAGAACTTAACAAAAGTGTATGTTTGTAATATTTGCTTAATTAGTAATGATGTTTTCCTTTATTTATCTTAAAAGTACGGACAAGTACTTCTTTGGTACGGACAAGTGAATTTGTGGGTCCAACTTGTCCGTGGACAAGTAGACTCATAAAATATTTCAGAACCCCTGGTTACACCCTCACCTAACAATGATGTCAGTGTTTGTTACATCCTCACCTAATAATTAGGTCAGTGTTTGTTACACCCTCAGCCAACAATGAGGTCAGTGTTTGTTACACCCTCAGCCAACAATCAAGGGTGTTAAAGGCAAATGAAAATAAAACATTAAACTGCAATGCTGTTTTAATATCTTTATTTATAACCCGTCTCGGAATGTTGAAATGATTAAAATAGCGACATGTTAAAAATCATAGCGATAATTTTTTAACGGAATGTTTAAATAATCCTAGCACAACTTTTCTCGCATACATGTAACACGTTCATTTCGTTTTTTTCTGAATGAGCATGTCAATTTAAGTGTTTAACAGTTTTGTAATGACGGTCCGATTGTTATCAGCGTCTAAATTGGTCGCGTGTTCAGCTCATTAAAGACATTGAAGAAAATCATACATCAAATCAAGTGTGTCATTTCAGATGCATTTTGTAAAGCTGACACCAATTAAAGTTTAAGTAAAGTCGGAGTCGAATCATGATTTATTTAGTCACTACTATAAGCTATCACTTCTTAACAAATAATATTTCACGCCTCGGTGATCGCGCTTTTGTTTAAACGACAGGTAGGCCATTTAGCCTAAAACATCAATTCTACACGCCTCAATGAATGCACTTTTGTTTATTCGGCTGGGGTCGATTAAGCCCCCATGTTGGGAAGCATCCGGATAAACATGACATAATTACAGCTAAATACACAGATCGGTGTCGCAAAATATATGTTCGGATCCGGAACACAAGATTTCGGACTTAACGAGGGAAAATACTGCATAATAAATACGTTCCCCTTGACCCTCGTCCAGATCGCAAGTTTTCCGGACTATCTAATTCTGGATAAAAGCTGGTTCACTGTAAATTATACACAGTTTGATAAGTTTTAGTGTCTAAATTACTGTTTATAAATAGTTTTATGAATTAAAGAGAGTAAATTAAGTTTGTGTTTGGAATGTTCATCCATGCTCTTTGAACACATGCTCTTGTTTAGTTTGTAACCAGCCTGGAATATGTTAAAGCTCAAAAGCCTTATTCTTATTGAAACCAGCCTGGTATATATTAAAGCTCAAAGGCCTTATTCTTATTGAAACCAGCCTGGTATATATTAAAGATCAAAGGACTTATTCTTATTGAAACCAGCCTGATATATATTTAAGCCCAGAGGCCTTATTCTTATTGAAATCAACCATGTATATATTTTTGCTCAAAGGCCTTATTCTTATTGAAACCAGCCTGGTATATATTTAAGCTTAAAAGCCTTATGCTAATTGAAACCAGCCTGGTATATATTTAAGCTCAAAAGCCTTATGCTATTTGAAGCACTTTTGTCTTTGTTTGTCTTGGTAGAACCAGTACCAGATGTCTTGAGTACCAGTACCGCAGGCTATTCTGGGATGGAACTTAATGAACAAGCATTAAGCCCATTTTTTGCACAACAGTGAACCGCTTGTTCTGTAATAAGACACCATATCCTAATCCTATGTTTCAGTTTGTGCCTCTCATAGTGGACCTATGTATCCAGATAGTTGAGGCACGTGGACTGGAGATGACTGGTGTCTACCGTATCCCTGGTAACAAGGCAGCCGTAACCATACTACAAGAAGAATTCAACAAGGTGCGCATTACTTGGGTCTTTGTGTTGATTGAAAAGCAATTATAAAACTAAAATCTAAGAAGAAAAAATATTCTTAAATGTCAGAGAAATGCTTTATTTAGAGTCAAACTTGGTATTTACAACATCTATCTACAGCATTCTGCCTGTGAAACATTTTCTTTATGAGACAATCACCAGTGGAAGCCTACGTGTATTCAAACGCCAGACGTATTTTTTTAATGTTTAAGTTCATTATTTATTTTGAAGTCTAAGAATGTGTTGTTGAATACGGGCCCAGAATTCTGTGTATTTGTACAGCTAAGCATTCTTTTACAAAAAGGACAGCATGAATTCAGGGGAAAATGCTAGGATGCAATGATTGCCACTTGAGTAAGGATGTTTTTAACCAGATAAAGAACGCCTTCTTTCATCCGCATTTCAAATATTTTAAAATGTAAGCACAGAGGGTGTCACATTTTACAACAGAAAACTAGCCCATCAGAATGTATATGTAAATAAGGGTCATAAATATGATAATTATCTGGCCGTTATTTTAATTTGTAGATAATTGAGCCCAACTTAGGGAAAATAAGGTTTCATGCATGTGAGTTAAGTGTTGTATAAGATTGTCTGTCCCCGTTTCATCTTTGCAGCCCGCACAGGCTTATCAGTCAAAACACTTTCCGCTTTAAGGAACTTTCTGTTTAAATGAAGTATTTTCTAGGGGAAAATCAAGTTTAGGAGGAAAGTATGGTCCTTGATTAGCCTGTGAAGACTGCAAAGATGAAACGGGGACAGAAATTTCCGACCATGCATTGGGTCAGATTTTCCCACAGTGACGCTCAAATTATGACGCCATGTAATTGTTGCATAACCCAGTATTGTCACTATGTTATTTTTGTCGCAGGGTATCGACTGTATGAACCTGGAGCATGAGAAGTGGTGTGACGTGAACGTGATCAGTTCTCTATTGAAGTCTTTCTTCCGCCAGCTTCCCGAGCCACTAATTCCAGATGGTAAGTCTGGCAATTTGATGCTGGTTTTTATTATCCCCCGCCATAGGTCGAGGGATTTTGTTTTGGCGTTGTCTGTCCGTCTTTCCGTCCGTCTGGAGCCATATCTTGGAACTGCTTGGGCGGGTTTCATTGAAACTTGGTATGAGTATATATATGGATAACAAGATGATGCAAACCAAATGGCATTGTACACCATCTGTTTATAACGGAGTTATGGCCCTTTGTATCTTGAAAAAATGCTTTTTCAAGTGTCAAATATAACATTTTGTGTCCAGAAGCATATTGGCGTGGATTATCAATTCAACGAATTTGCTTGTTTACTTTATTACAGTGATTTTTTGGGTCTTTATAAAGTACTAAAAAACGGCACTTTTGAAATAAAGACAAAACTGCAAATTTCCAAATTGCTTTAAAAAAAATCCTAATTAATGGTCTCAAAAAAAATAATATATATATATATTTTTTTTTTAAATAACATTTAGTTAGTTTCCCTATGCAGCTCTATAGCTTGAACCTAAGTTATTATAATATTGACAACTTGATTACACTTAGTTTTCAATGTTTATGTATTTTGAAGCAAAAAATATAATACACCAATTTCCCAATCTTCACCACGAGAATTTTACCATATTTTTCCCATATTTTCCCATATTTATCCCAATTGGGCTGGTACCTGTACTTTTACCAATTGGATAAAAAAAAAATCGCTGTATTAAATCAGGAACAATTTTTTTTTAGAGAGATACTCCTGTTATCTTAAAGATACTTTAAAATCTTTTATGTTTGTTGGCATGAAATTTCTTGGTTAAAAGAAAGACTTTTAGGCTAATCATTTCATCGATTTGTAATGTTGAAAAAATGATGAATTTGTGATGTGTTTGTGTTAAATTTATGGATCGTTCAACCGATGATATCAATGACAATTATAAACCCACAAATAAAAATGATTGCTCAGTATTTCTCTATTTTTCGCTAGTTAGCTTTAAATAAACGATGACACTATATGGATGGTTTGGTTGCAGACCTGTACCAGCCATTCATCGATGCAAGCCGTAATAAGGACCCGGAGAAGCGCATGTTGAAGCTGAAGGCACTCATACACAAACTGCCGGAGCACCATCTAGAGACGTTCAAACACCTTGCGCGACACCTGAACCGCGTAGCCCAGTACGCCGACATCAACAGGGTAAGTCCGCCCAGGTCAAGGAGGTAACGGGTTCAATCACACTATGGGATCATTGTTTAGATCTCCCTTAGAGACTCCAAACACTGATTCTACCCTGGAAAAGGACTCGAGAGTGTTTCAATAAGCATTTTGCTTTTTATGCAACTGAGCTAAATTAAATAGTTTTTAACCAATCAGGGTAGGGACATGTATTGGTGTTGCATTAATATTACCTTTGTTAAACTAGATGTTTTACCGTCCGACAAACAATGTTTTATAGGGTGCTAGTGTTACTCTGTCAGGTTATCCGCAGTTGGTAAGACTCTTAAAAATGTTTGTATAAGTTTGTGGTTGAACCTACTTCCAAGCCATCAATTGAAACTTTATACATGAAGTTATGATATGCAAAACTTGTATTATCTTTAGTGATCCACAGATGCCCTTGTTTCATCCGCATGTAGTACAGGTCAATTTATTATCTGTATTTTCATAAAATATACATTTACTTGTTTGGGTATTTTATCCGCTCACCCATGAAGGCTGATGCATTAGTTGTTATTTTCGATCATAATCAAGAATTGCTCTGATGCAGGATTCTCATTTGTAATCCAATAGAACCGTTTTATATCATTATAAATAAATTGACTAAGACTGTGGACACAAGTCCGTTCTTGTGGTCAACATTTATTCCAACATTGTCTTTCCGTTATGACTATACTGGTCAACGTCAGAAATGGATAAACACATCCATGGACTTTGTTAACCAAATGAGCACCCACCCTATGCCCATTACAGTCAATTATCCACTCTTTCCTGAGTTATTTGCCCTTGTTTCTTCCCTAGTGATCCACACTTTCCTGAGTTATTTGCCCTTGTTTCTTCCCTAGTGATCCACACTTTCCTGAGTTATTTGCCTTTGTTTCTTCCCTAGTGATACACACTTTCCTGAGTTATTTACCCTTGTTTCTTCCCTAGTGATCCACACTTTCCTGAGTTATTTGCCCTTGTTTCTTCCCTAGTGATCCACACTTTCCTGAGTTATTTGCCTTTGTTTCTTCCCTAGTGATACACACTTTCCTGAGTTATTTGCCCTTGTCTCTATCCTAGTGATCCACACTTTCCTGAGTTATTTGCCCTTGTTTCTTCCCTAGTGATCCACACTTTCCTGAGTTATTTGCCCTTGTTTCTTCCCTAGTGATACACACTTTACTGAGTTATTTGCCCTTGTTTCTTCCCTAGTGATCCACACTTTCCTGAGTTATTTGCCCTTGTTTCTTCCCTAGTGATACACACTTTCCTGAGTTATTTGCCCTTGTTTCTTCCCTAGTGATCCACACTTTCCTGAGTTATTTGCCCTTGTTTCTTCCCTAGTGATCCACACTTTCCTGAGTTATTTGCCCTTGTTTCTTCCCTAGTGATCCACACTTTCCCGAGGTATTTTCCCTTGTTTCTTCCCTAGTGAAACACACTTTCCTGAGTTATTTGTCTGTGTTTCATCCTTAGTAATTTACATATTCCAGAGTTACCCGGTATTTTCCCTTTTTTTTATCTGTAGTAATTAAATTAAAAAGACCACTTATAATGTTGTTAGAACTTTAGGTCCTACTCTTTTTTCAAAATAGTTGTATTTCTTATGTATATTTTGTAGTTTTGTGATTATTTTGGAAATAAAATATGTTTAAACTAAGTAATTTACACATTCCAGAGTTATTTTCCCTTGTTTTATCTGTTGTAATTTACACTTTCCTGGGTTATTTTCCCTTGTTGTATCTGTAGTAATGTACAATTTCCTGGGTTATTTGCCCTTTTTTCATCCATAATGGTCCACACTTTCATGAAATTGTTGCCCTTTTATCGTCTTTAATGGTCCAAACTCTTATGAGTTTGTTGTCATTGAATGTTAGCTGACAAAGGGTTGTTTGGGTGTAAGTCATTTTTAGATTGGCTGTTTTCAGAGGAAACCCGAGGTATTGTCATAGCCAGCTCGTCGTGTCGTCCGCCGTCCACGTCGTGATAAAACCTTAACATTTTGTCAAGGTTTTTAACATTGGCTATAAAATCTAAGTGCTTCCACCTACAACTTTGAAACTTAATATGTAGCTGCACCTTGATGAGTTCTACACGCCTGAACCATATTTGGGTCACTAGGTCAAAGGTCAAGGTCACTGTGACCTCTAAAAAAATATTTTAATTTCTGACAAGCTTTCATTTATTAAAAAATGCACCTGCAGCCGAGTGTTGGCACCCGGTATGCAGTGCTCTTGTTTGAATATTAACTTTGACGGCCTCTACATGCAGTTGTTATTCTGTATTCAAATTAGAGCTGCAACAGTTTGAATCAACTTAAAAATATTATGTAGTAATGGCAAAATAGTCTGTAGGTATAACTAAATCATTTGATGGGTTCTTGTCCCAAAGCAGTTGAAAAATGTTAATTAAAAGCAATTTTAAGACACAGTATAGTGATTTTTATGCCACCGGATAAAATGATCGGGGGTATATTGTTTTTGGCCTGTCTGTCTGTCATTGTGTGTGTCAGTCAAAAACCTTAACCTTGGTCATAACTTTTGCAATATTGAAGATAGCAACTTGATATTTGGCATGCATATGTATCTCATGGAGCTGCACATTTTGAGTGCTGAAAGGTCAAAGTCATTCTTCAAGGTCAAAGGTCAAAAATGGCTTCAAACCGGCGCAGTAGGGGGCATTGTGTTTCACAAACACAGCTCTTGTTTCTTTTGACAACCCCTGCAACAAAGTAGAGATGGTTTTATTGTATGGTTTTAGCGAAATATATGTTTTTATTGTTGTAAAAAAAATCTATAACCCAGGAATATTGAAGATTTATATATTTTTCACTGCAAAAATAATGGTCAGAATATAATAATAATTATTGCATTATTTTTTCCATTAGTTACATCGGTCTTCATATATCTTTAATGTTAAGTGACACATGAAAAGTGTGCAGAATATGTGTTTGTCACCACAATGTTGACATGAATAGGAATTGATAAGTCTGGAGTCATATGGCCTACAAAAATGTGTAGAGTCATAATGCAACCTGCTCCAAATATTGTAAAATCATTTATACTTGAGAGCATTCAATTTCGTGGTTAAAAAAAAAAAATCCTGGACACATTAATTTGGAAAGAACAATAACCACCTTTTTGATGTGTTTGTGGTAAATTTCGTGGATTGGTAAACCCCCAAAAATCAAAGAAAATTAATGTCTGACGAAGATAAATGATTTTACAGTAGTCTGGTAATTCTTTCAGATGCAGGCCAAGAACCTTGCTATCGTGTTTGGGCCGACATTGATCCGCAAGGCCGACGACAACATGGTTGCCATGGTGACAGACATGTCGGACCACTGCAAGATCATCGAAAGCATCATTCTCCATGTATGTACTGTACTTAAGCATAACCATGTATAATGCACACCAATTCTGGAAAGTAAAATTTTGGGGTGTAAAACTATAATAACTTACGGAACACTGAAATGTCAAGGACCACAAACAGTCTTCACCTGATTTTTCAGAGCACCAGGCTTACAAAATCACTTTTCTGAAGACCTTTAACTTACCCAGCTGTCTTGTAATGCACCTTATTGAAAGTTCTATGAACTAGTGGGTTAGAGGCTAGTGGGTTAGAGGCTAGTGGGTTAGAGGCTAGTGGGTTAGAGGCTAGTGGGTTAGAGGCTAGTGGGTTAGATGCTGGTGGGTTTGAGGCTAGTGGGTTAGAGGCTAGTGGGTTAGAGGCTAGTGGGTTAGAGGCTAGTGGGTTAGAGGCTGGTGGGTTTGAGGCTAGTGGGTTTGATGCTAGTGGGTTAGAGGCTAGTGGGTTAGAAACTAGTGGGTTAGATGCTGGTGGGTTTGAGGCTAGTGGGTTTGAGGCTAGTGGGTTTGAGGCTAGTGGGTTAGAAACTAGTCGGTTAGAGGTTAGTAGATTAGAGGCTTGTGGGTTAGAGGCTTGTGGGTTAGAGGCTAGTGGGTTTGAGGCTAGTGGGTTAGAGGCTAAAAGGTTACAGGGAAGTTTGCTCAAAAAGGCTTTGGTGTGCCTAAAGACCAGTGGAAAGCAGACCCATATGATGACATTTTCTGATTAAGTATTGGCATCATCTGCAGTCAGCTGAGGGATTGTTATTTTACAAAGATTTGCTACATGCTTTATGTTTGATTCTGTGTGAGTGGTTCTTTGGCTCCTGTACATGCTACATGTTTGTTTCAGTGTGAGTGGATCTTTGGCTCCTGGGACATGGACAGCAGCGTCCCCACAGATGACGAGGCTGCAGAGTGCATGTCCTTGGTGTCAGCGCCCTCCAGCAGTAACATGAGAGAGGAGGCCGGTATGGACTGGCTCATTCACCCATTACCACTGAGATACATGGGGGCTGGTTCATTCACCCATTACCACTGAGATACATCGGGGCTGGTTCATTCACCCATTACCACTGAGATATGTCGGGGCTGGTTCATTCACCCATTACCACTGAGATACTCACTTTGACGTGTTTGTAGTCCTTTAGAAAATCAAATTAAATATAGATTATAGTTTTAAAGGCTTAGTTTCAAATCATGTGATACTGATGAGTTGCAAACATCATAAAACCTGACCAGACTGTGGCAGGCTTTTGCAATTTAATGCTTATTGCATATAGCCAGTTTGTTTTTGCTCTTGAGTCAGGTTTAATGAAACTTTAAAGGAATGATCCTTGCTTAAGATCTTTAATGGTGAAGGCTCAACACACCACGAGCGTCAATACTTCGACCAAAACAGACACGGCGTGTGACAACATGCGTTGTTACGGAAAACAAAAATTGGTTTGACCGGCTGATATTCAATAATACAAATTACTTTTTTGTAAATTTTTTATTCATTTTGTATACAATTAGTAGTTTGAAATTCAACTGTAAAAGTCAAACCTATATTTGATCTTCTTACCAAAGTTTGTATATGGACTTAATGCATCATGTTTATTTTTGTCTTATTTTTGTTCCTTCCATGATGAGTCATTGCACACACGATACATTTGTTCATCGTCATTTCATTTTCACAGTTAGTGTGAGAAGGCTTTTTGGTGGAAAGACATTATTCGCTGATCTAGCAGAGGAATAGCCTTTTCATTGAAAAAATAACCCTTTAATTGATCCGTCAATTTCTGTTGAAACAAAAAAGAACTTGAAATGATGCAGCAGAGGCCGACGCATATCCCCACACCGCATGTTTGACCCAGGGGACGCCCCAGGGTTGGTAATGGGGCCATGCATAGTTAAGAGTGACCGTATTGTCATAAGAGATATTCAGTATCAATTTGAAGTGTCTTTTCATGTTAGAAATAAAGATAAGCATTGTTAGATTAATAACTATGGCTTTTATTTTACGGTATATTGATATGAAATGTAAACATCCAATGCAAATATGGAAATAAAATGTCAAAAATGTAGTCCACTATGTACATGTAATAGAAGAGTAAAGGATGGTAGGCATGTGTTGACATGTAAAGCATAAGTTTAAACGACACCCAGAGTTTCCTCCTATAAAATCATTATGCTGTTGGATAAGATCGTTTATGTGCAATCCTCTAAAAACGTATTTCAATCAACTTTGATGTTTTTCTTCTTTCAGAGTTAAACCCACGTGAGATTGTTTCAAGTATCGTCTCGGCAGCCAATCGAAAACTTCGGGGTGAAAGCCCAGCTCGCGTCTTGCCGCCGGACAAACGAAGCGTGTCCGTGTCAGACCCACCCCTTGGCTACAACGAGCGAAACATAGACAATGAGATTCTCATTAGGACGCAAAAGATTGACACAACATCCCGCAGCAGCCCGAATCTAGCAGCCATGCAGCATAGCACGGACCTGCTGAAACCATTACCGGATCTACCAGACAGACGCATGGCAAAGTCCCAAGACTTTGTAGACCGCGAATTTTCTGACTTTGATTTCATCGATTCCGAGAAGGAAAATTCGGTGGCTTTTCTTACGCCGATGACGCAGTATTTTTCGGACGAGTCTCTACTGGACCGGAATGACGAGTTGGAGCTCTCCCACGGCAGCACATCACTCCACGGGAGTTTTAACCGACTCCGACGTGAGACGATCGACAGTCTGAGGCGCATTGAGCTGGAGGCGCGTGCCATTCGGGAACGGGAAGAACGGGAAGAGCGCCGACAGCGGGAGGAAAAGAAGCGTCAACTTGAGAGGCAAAGAATTGAGGCAGATATCCTGCAGACGCAGCGTGAGCTAGAGATTGAGGACAGGCATAGCGTGGAAGATCTGCTCCAAGCAACAACTGGATATTCACTGAGTCTGCACCCACACGGAGACACGCCAGAAGAATCGGGTAGAACAAAACGGTACGGTGGTAGAGACTCACACAGGAGTGATAAGCATATTGTTGTGAAGAGTAATGTTGGTTCAAACTATCGGTCAGCGCGGCAGCCCCGACAGACGAGCGCAGGGTCTCTGTCATCGCAAGCAAAACGAACGGGCTCAGTAGAAAATATGGCGGACGGACACAGCTTTCCAAGTGCTATTAACCGCCCCACCGCCCAGGTGAAGGCTCAGTCTAAGAGGGACTCAGCAGAGATAAAGCGGCGAAGTGCGGGTTTAACCCGGACAGGTTCAGTGCGGCGCGGTTCTCTGGATTCCCTGATTGACTTGCTGGAGAGGCGGGACAACCGTATGTCCTGGGCTTCCACAGACTCCGATGAGGGATTTGATTTGCTAGCTACGCTAACCTCAACTTTAGATAAGAAATTGCAAACATTATCTAGTGCTAAAATGTCCAATTGTGCATCATCATCAAAGCCTCCTAGGTGGGGTCTGAATTCAAATGGTGGCAGTGTAAGTAATGGCGCTTTACCTGATGCAGGCGATTCCCCGGCAGCTCAGACGGCGCAGCACCGACTCCCTCCACAGCCTCCCCTGTCCCACTTATCTCGGCAAGCAGCCATGCAGGCAGATAATCAGGGTCAAGGAAAGCAGTACAGAGATCCCAGCCTACACAGGACGCCACCGAAATCAGACGCGAAGATAGGATTGGCGACCAGATTTGAGAGAAGCACCACTCACAATCCTCTCTATGAAGGCCACAGTGAGCCAAGTCTTAACCTTCTGGTTCGGTCAGGTAGCAACAATAGCGGTATCAACCTGCACAGTGATGTTACATACTCGGCTGATAGCGCTGTTGTCCAAGGGGTTGCTTCTAGGATGATGGAACGTTCTGAGAGTAACGCTGTAATCCAAGGGGTTGCTTCTAGGATGATGGAACGTTCTGAGAGTAACGCTGTAATCCAAGGGGTTGCTTCCAGGGGGATGGAATGTTCCGAGAGTAGTGCTTCAATTCATGGGGCTGCTTCCAGGGGGATTGAAAGGTCCGAGAGTGATTCAAGGGTTGCCTCAGTCATGGTAGTGATTTCCAGTCCATCGATAATGTCTGCTGACAGCAGCGGTCGCATGGCAATACAGCAACACGTCTCTAAACCTCTCACTGCATACCAGTCACCACTAAAGTCGTTCTTAAACTCGCAGAATGACGGTCTCCATGGTGACCCCTTAAGGACAGAAACCCCACCAAAACGTCCAGAGTACCGGCCCATTACAAAATCAGAAAAGACCGAAGTGAATGTGAGACTATCTCAGAGCTTAGAGAAAAACAGAGCAGCCGAGGAATCTGACGCTGCCAGTCGTGGACCGGTCAGTGAGAGTGTGCCAAAAACTAGGTCTGCATCGCCGCCTGTATTCGGTAGGAAACGAAACGAGCAGTGTAAACGTCGTCGCCATACAGTGGGTGGTACAAGTGATAGCAATAATATTTTAGCAATGGACGCCGCCTTGTCAAACGTGAAACGACAGTCTGCTTGGGAGCAACTGCGACCGAATGTTGGTGCCAACGTTGGGCCTCACGCAAACATGCAGTCGTGGCTGCAGGCTGAGCGACTCAGGGGAAGCTCACCTGATCTGTCGTCCCTCAGGGATAGGGGAAACAGACAGGCTACATCCTGACCTTGAACTTTAGTATTTACCATGTTTTGACCTTAACCATTGACCTTGGTTTTTACTTTGAAAATAAATCTTGGTTGGGGTTTGACCAGTGCTTGACCTTGAGGGATTTGATGCTATGTTTGTTCATTGACATTGGAGTGTTTAGGATTATGCGTATAGACAGAAGTTCAAAATGTCGCAATTCTGATAAAGGGTATTCAACTGCAATATGTTTGTTAAGAAGGTGAAACTTTGTGAACTTGATTGCGTTGACATGAACTTTATATTGACACAGAGACTCAAATACAATCATCGATAATTTAGCTATTGATTTTGTTAGACAATATTTTTTTTAATGTTGATTAATGCATTGTTGATATAGGTATGTACATTTTATTTGACTTTTTTTACTGCAAACTGTTTAACCTTTGAACTGTTTATTTAAAACTTGAGTGTTAAATCCCCCAAACTGCCGCTGTTAAAATACTCAAGAGATGGAAACCATGTTCTGTCAAATCATTATTACTCTTTGGACATGATTTTTTTTCATTGATTTCGTGAGTTGATCAATCCGCGAATTTATCACAAACACATCGGAAAATGACCAACGCAAATTCCTGATTCTTTTTTTTACTAAAATAAAAAAGCATGAAATTATGTGTCTGCAAAAGCCATTTTTAAAAAAAATAACGTTATTTCTAGCCAACGAATATAAACTATTTGGCAGCATTCCAAAACCGGTTGGTACTGGAATACAAATTGCTACGGTATTTTTCGATATATCCTTACATTGAGTAGTTTCTGCCATTAAAGAAACCCCTCCCCTCATTACACCACACCCACCCCTTTTTGCCAACTTTCCTTGTACTTGCAATATTTTTTATTTGACTGAAACTTATAGATATTTGTTAAATAGAGTTGCAGATATTGTATTTTAAGACAGCATGTGCATGCATGCAAATTAGAGACGATAGGTAATCATTTATTCATTCGTGTATACTATTTAATACGTTATTATAGTTGTATTGTACGGTTGTTTTAACAAGAGTTGTTTCCCTTTAATGTACATTTTATATTGTATGTGTACATTTTTAACAATGATAAATTAAACATGATTTTTCAAATCCATGTTCTTTGATGATTACGGAAGATTGGAACAAAATGCAAATACTGTTTAACGTATTAGTACGTATTTCTAGGTATTCTATAGACATTGTGAGAACCCGAAGTTCTATAGAATTTATATAAAGTGTGAAACTGTTGCCTCCATGAATCAAATAATGCAGTTTTACATGTTTTCATCGGTAACGGTATTTAGTTCCTGTGTTATTCAAAATACAACCTGAATTTAACATATACAAACTAAGAATATGGTCGACAGTTGTTTAATATATTTGAAATGTTGATAAATGTTTAAAAAATATTATTCCACGCAAAAATGGTCTGTGAATGTCACAAATTAATGGTGAAGCAAACAAGATATGCCTTAGCTATGTTTGTGCAATGTAATATGTAACAATTAATAATGGACAATTCAGTTTAGTCCTAATACACAATATATTAATTGTAAAGTGCAATGTCCCCAGTTTGTGGCATATAAAATTACACACACAATAACTCGCATGTTGTGGGGTCAGTTGTACTTACCTGTAGCCAATTGTATAGTGCAATGTCCCCAGTTTGTGGCATATAAAATAACACACACAATAACTCGCATGTTGTGGGGTCAGTGGTACTTACCTGTAGCCAATTGTATAATGCAATGTCCCCAGTTTGTGGCATATAAAATAACACACACAATAACTCGCATGTTGTGGGGTCAGTGGTACTTACCTGTAGCCAATTGTAAAGTGCAATGTCCCCAGTTTGCGGCATATAAATAACACACACAATAACTCGCATGTTGTGGGGTCAGTGGTACTTACCTGTAGCCAATTGTAAAGTGCAATGTCCCCAGTTTGCGGCATATAAATAACACACACAATAACTCGCATGTTGTGGGGTCAGTGGTACTTACCTGTAGCCAATTGTAAAGTGCAATGTCCCCAGTTTGCGGCATATAAATAACACACACAATAACTCGCATGTTGTGGGGTCAGTGGTACTTACCTGTAGCTAATTGTAAAGTGCAATGTCCCCAGTTTGCGGCATATAAATAACACACACAATAACTCGCATGTTGTGGGGTCAGTGGTACTTACCTGTAGCCAATTGTAAAGTGCAATGTCCCCAGTTTGCGGCATATAAATAACACACACAATAACTCGCATGTTGTGGGGTCAGTGGTACTTACCTGTAGCCAATTGTAAAGTGCAATGTCCCCAGTTTGCGGCATATAAATAACACACACAATAACTCGCATGTTGTGGGGTCAGTGGTACTTACCTGTAGCCAATTGTAAAGTGCAATGTCCCCAGTTTGCGGCATATAAATAACACACACAATAACTCGCATGTTGTGGGGTCAGTGGTACTTACCTGTAGCCAATTGTAAAGTGCAATGTCCCCAGTTTGCGGCATATAAATAACACACACAATAACTCGCATGTTGTGGGGTCAGTGGTACTTACCTGTAGCCAATTGTAAAGTGCAATGTCCCCAGTTTGCGGCATATAAATAACACACACAATAACTCGCATGTTGTGGGGTCAGTGGTACTTACCTGTAGCCAATTGTAAAGTGCAATGTCCCCAGTTTGCGACATATAAATAACATACACAATAACTCGCATGTTGTGGGGTCAGTGGTACTTACCTGTAGCCAATTGTAAAGTGCAATGTCCCCAGTTTGCGGCATATAAATAACACACACAATAACTCGCATGTTGTGGGGTCAGTGGTACTTACCTGTAGCCAATTGTAAAGTGCAATGTCCCCAGTTTGCGGCATATAAATAACACACACAATAACTCGCATGTTGTGGGGTCAGTGGTACTTACCTGTAGCCAATTGTAAAGTGCAATGTCCCCAGTTTGCGGCATATAAATAACACACACAATAACTCGCATGTTGTGGGGTCAGTGGTACTTACCTGTAGCCAATTGTAAAGTGCGATGTCCCCAGTTTGCGGCATATAAATAACACACACAATAACTCGCATGTTGTGGGGTCAGTGGTACTTACCTGTAGCCAATTGTAAAGTGCAATGTCCCCAGTTTGCGGCATATAAATAACACACACAATAACTCGCATGTTGTGGGGTCAGTGGTACTTACCTGTAGCCAATTGTAAAGTGCAATGTCCCCAGTTTGCGGCATATAAATAACACACACAATAACTCTCATGTTGTGGGGTCAGTGGTACTTACCTGTAGCCAATTGTAAAGTGCAATGTCCCCAGTTTGCGGCATATAAATAACACACACAATAACTCGCATGTTGTGGGGTCAGTGGTACTTACCTGTAGCCAATTGTAAAGTGCAATGTCCCCAGTTTGCGGCATATAAATAACACACACAATAACTCGCATGTTGTGGGGTCAGTGGTACTTACCTGTAGCCAATTGTAAAGTGCAATGTCCCCAGTTTGCGGCATATAAATAACACACACAATAACTCGCATGTTGTGGGGTCAGTGGTTCTTACCTGTAGCCAATTGTATAAAGCAATGTCCCCAGTTTGTGGCATATAAAATAACACACACAATAACTCGCATGTTGTGGGGTCAGTGGTTCTTACCTGTAGCCAATTGTATAAAGCAATGTCCCCAGTTTGTGGCATATAAAGTAACACACACAATAACTCGCATGTTGTGGGGTCAGTGGTACTTACCTGTAGCCAATTGTAAAGTGCAATGTCCCCAGTTTGCGGCATATAAATAACACACAAAATAACTAGCATGTTGTGGGGTCAGTGGTACTTACCTGTAGCCAATTGTAAAGTGCAATGTCCCCAGTTTGCGGCATATAAATAACACACACAATAACTCGCATGTTGTGGGGTCAGTGGTTCTTACCTGTAGCCAATTGTAAAGTGCAATGTCCCCAGTTTGTGGCATATAAATAACACACACAATAACTCGCATGTTGTGGGGTCAGTGGTACTTACCTGTAGCCAATTGTAAAGTGCAATGTCCCCAGTTTGTGGCATATAAATAACACACACAATAACTCGCATGTTGTGGGGTCAGTGGTACTTACCTGTAGCCAATTGTATAATTCAATACTCAACAAGTATCTTATCCAGCGCATAACTTTTGGTTATCTTATATTTAGGATACAAGCTTTGGTTAGTGATTGTATAGAAAATTGATACCCGAACAGAAGCTAGTTTTGGTTGAGTTTCAGATTTAGCTAAGGTATTTGACTCCGGTTATCTTTATCAAAATAAAAGAATGTACTGCCAACGTGACTGACACCGAATAACGGAGCGCTTGACTACATATACAATTTCGACGAGTTAACAGATTTACGAAGCTGACGATCCTAAAGCTGACGTCAACGATGACAAATCGACAGATTCACGAAGCTTGACGATACTAAAGCTGACATTAACGATGACGAATTGACAGATTTACTAAGATGACGATCCTAAAGCTGACATTAACGATGACGAATTGACAGATTTACTATGCTGACTATACTAAAGCTGACATTAACGATGATGAATTGACAGATTTACTAAGATGACGATCCTAAAGCTGATGTAAACGATGACGATTTGACAGATTTACTAAGATGACAATCCTAAAGCTGACATTAACGATGACGAATTGACAGATTTACTAAGATGACGATCCTAAAGCTGGCGTTAACGATGACAAATTGATAGATTTACTAAGATGACAATCCTAAAGCTGACATTAATGATGACGAATTGACAGATTTACTAAGATGACTATCCTAAAGCTGGCGTTAACGATGACAAATTGATAGATTTACTAAGATGACAATCCTAAAGCTGACATTAACGATGACGAATTGACAGATTTACTAAGCTGACGATCCTAAAGCTGACATTAGCGATGACGATTTGACAGATTCACTAAGCTTACTATCCTAAAGCTGACAGTAACGATGACGAATTGACAGATTTACTAAGATGACGATCCTAAAGCTGACATTAACGATGACGTGCGTCAAGGAAACAATGGTGTTGTCACATGATTTTGAAGTTGCCTGTTAGCTATTATTATAGAGCACTTACCAAATGAAAGTATAGGCATGTGCGCTCAAAATTATGCAAATTAACTCAAACCAAATAAATCCGATCCTTACTCGAGATCATCCGTAAAACGAAACAATATGACATTGTGAAGCGATTTTTAAATGCTAAAAAGTTTCAGAATGTTTGTATTTTGACATTATAACACAAATGTTTATTGTTGTATGGTCTTCCTAATTGAAATCAACCTTCGTCTGGCAAATTTTGTTGATGAAAGTAATTATATAACAATATAATATTATTTTAAGTCTGTTTATAAGATTCAAAAGATATAAACGTTTTGTAGGGTCAACTTAAGTCAATCATGTGTAGCTTCCGTATTCTTGATTAGGTAAAGATATCCAAAAACTAACACCGGAGTCGTGCTAAGCGATAAATATATGGTTCTGAAAACCTTCATATTTTATGTCAAGGTATAAACGGTATTGCCATAAATTCAACATTTTCCCTGATGCAAACATCAGGTCAAATGTTGGTAAAAAAATGTCAAATTTCAAGGACAAAAAACAAACCTCATTTTGATTACTGTGACGTCTGCATCGCTGAGCATACATCTGAAGTGTGCTTAAAGATATCTGATAATATTCAAAAGTTATACACGTTTCGTAGGGTTAATTTAGGACAAACATTTTAAGCTTCCTAATACATGAAGGGGTCAATATAAAAAAAACAGCCAATTCGTGCCAAGCGATAAATCCTTACAAGGGTTTGAAGAGCTTAATGTGCTGTGCCAAGGTCACGCTTTTACAAAAAAATCAACATTTTCCCTTTTGAGGTCAACTTTTTGCAAAAAATGTCTAAGTTAAAGTACATCAAACAAACCTCATTTTGATGTGACATCTGCATCGGTGATCACACATTTGAAGTTTGTTTTGAGATATCTTGTAAGATTTATAATTTATACACATTTTGTAGGGTCAATTTAGGTCAAACATTTGTAGCTCCGTAATCCTTGAAGGTGTCAAGATATCCGAACACTAGCACCGGATTCGTGCTCAGCGTAGACTCTGTACATGGATCTGAGCAGTTTAATATGTTGTGTCAAGGCAGGGACCTATACACCAAAATTAAACATTTTCCACATGTATGCATCAGGTCAAATTTTGGGTCAAAATGTAAAAGTTCAATGACATCCACCAAATATCAATGTCTAAGTGACGTCTGCATCGCTGAGCACAAATATGAAATCCGTTGTGAGATTTCTTGTAAGATTCAAAAGTCATATACGTTCCGTATGGTCAATTTAGGTAAAACATTTGTAGCAAATACTGTTTACCGAAATTGTCAAGAACCTGGATAACCACTGGCCCAGCTAGAAATAGTTCTGTTTGCATGTTTCTATTGTACAGTATATAGTGCGATAAACATTGCACCATGATAGTTAAACATTGCAACAATACACTTAAAAAGGAAGTATTGTATTTACGTAATATTTACAATATTAACATCAAATAGTTTTGCAAACGTTTAAAACATACGAATTTAACTGCAGGAATAATAACAATCACATTGTCAACAATTCATGTAATTCTTTAACAAGTGCAGGAAGCCCTTGTTTGGCATTTGTATCACTAAGTATAATATTTATCTTTTTGCAAGGGGCACAGGACTTACCGGCGACATGGTGAACATTTATTGCGAGTTATTTTCAATTTTTATGATGAATAATTAAGGTGCAATCTAGACACCCTAAATAATGCTCATCTTACCTTTAACGTTCAAGTGTGATGTTTACCTTTGAGCTAAGGAGCATTGTCCTATACACATCGTCCTCACAAGGGGAATATGTTTGGCAAGTTATTTAAAATAATGAATGCTGAAGTAACTGTTTGTACTTGATTTTGAACTCAAAGTGTCACTTTCAATCTTTTTAGAAAAGACAAAAATCTATACCCCGTCATTATTACTATTTTGACATAAGTGACCCCTGTGACCTTGACTTGGTGAATCCTTATTCAACAAGCAAATTCGTTGAATTGATATCCCCCGCCTATATACTTCTGGACACAAAAGAGTTATATTTGACACTAAAAAAGCATTTTTTTTGAAGATACAAAGGGCTATAACTCTGTTATTATCAGATGGTGTACAATGCCATTTGGCCTGCATCATCCTATTATCCATATATATACTCATACCAAGTTTCAATGAAATCCGCAAAAGCACTTCCAAGATATGGCTCCGGACAGAAAAAAGCCTATTGTAAAAAGCATTTTTTCAAGATACAAAGGGCCATAACTCTGTTTTTAACAGATGGTGTACAATGCCATTTTGCGTGCATCATCCTCCTATGCATATATATACTCATACCAAGTTTCAATGGAATCCGTCAAAGCACTTCCAAGACATGGCTCCGGACACAAAAAAGCCTATTGTAAAAAACATTTTTTTAAGATACAAAGGGCCATAACTCTGTTTATAACAGATGATGTACAATGCCATTTGGCGTGCATCATCCTCTTATGCACATATATACTCATACCAAGTTTCAATGAAATCCGCCAAAGCACTTCCAAGATATGGCTCCGGACACATAAGTGCCTATAGTAAAAAGCATTTTTTCAAGATACAAAGGGCCATAACTCTGTTTTTAACAGATGGTGTACAATGCCATTTGGGGTGCATCATCCTCTTATGCATATATATATTCTCATACCAAGTTTCAATGAAATCCGCCAAAGCACTTCCAAGATATGGCTCCAGACACAAAAGTGCCGGACGGACGGAAGGACATCCCGACGGACGGACAACGCCAAAACAATATCCCTTCGCCTCTGGCGGGGGATAAAAATAGTTATATCTTGAAGACGACTAATCATTATGTGAAATATGTGTGTGTGTAAGGAATAGTTTCTTAAAATTCTGAAGAATAAAGAAGAGTGACAAAAGTGTTATAGAGGACTTATGGACGAGTGGACAGTAACAATAAAACAAAATGTACTCCCCAGGTTCAATAGGGGACAGTTAAATATAAATGGAAAGACAATCATTGGAGATTTTTATTTGTAATAACAACAAAGTGTCACTAATCAATAATATTACACATGAATGGCTATGCACTTTATCGAGAGTGCAACAACAAACTTATATAGGGAAATGCATATCACCAACATAAACATGTTCAATTATTTACATACAACATTTTTTATAGAAATGGTTGAACAAAACAACAAGATTAGTGTTATGCACTTTATCTTTAACAAAACAACCACAATAAAAAGTAAAAGTACGAACGTTTATAGACAATATAACATTCAGTATGCAAGAAAATTTAAACACGTTCAAATAAATGCAACAGATGCCTGGTTACAGTTAAGATAATATTTTAACATTTTAAAATTAAAATCCTCTTAACAGTTATCTAATGCTTTTGAAGATATTTACACAATTCAGACATAGGCATAAAAAATCATGCAATAATTTACGAAGACCCTGATCAATATGAAGTACACAAGCGATTGATAAGTTCCTACGTGTACTTTCCATAGAGATTATTACCCTATATTTGCTTATTCAAAATGATTATTTGGAGTAGACGAAAATATATACACATTATTTTTAACTTGAATTTAATACGGAATTAAAAATATAGACCAATACTTATATTGTCTCCAAATATTTTTATTGTTATTTTTATATATCAATTTTATCAATCTATCACACAATTTAAAACAAGAGCACCGCATAACGGGTGCCACGCTTGGCTGCGAAAGCTTGTCAGAATTATATTTTTTTAGAGGTCACAGTGACCTTGACCTTTGTTACCTTTGACCTAGTGACCCAACAAGAGATGTGTTTGTCAGAAACACAATGCCCCCTACTGCGCTGCATTGAAATAACATTTCTATTTATCATTTGGCAGGTATAGAAATCATCTCCCTTTAAAGGTTATTACTTCCCTTGAATGTTGTCCAATCCAACAGGGGGGTGGGGGAGTGGGGAGGGTCTCACAGTCAATTATGACCATGTCAGACATCACTGACAACCAAGGTCTGTGATTTAAAAGAGGTCATAACCAGAGTTGATCATGCATCTATTGACATAAGTCGACAGGTATGTAATGAACATCAAAGAAATTATAATTATATCATTAAACAAGGAACAAAATTGTCACAAAACCAGGTTTTCATTGTGAAAAAAAAATCTGATAAAGGGAGAAAACTCAAACTGAACTTTTGAAATGAACAAACAAAATTAACCCCCTTTGTAAGTTTGTTTTAAAAAAATCTATTTTTAGTCGTGGCGACCTTGACATTGGAGATATTGACGTGATTCTTTCGTGCGACACACCGTCCCATGATGGTGAACAAATGTGCCAAATGATTTTAAAATCTCACAATGAATGACATAGTTATGGCCAGGACAAGCTCATTTATGGCCATTTTTGACCTTTGAACTCAAAGTGTGACCTTGACATTGGAGATATCGACGTAATTATTTCGCGCGACACACCGTCCAATGATGGTGAACAAATGTGCCAAATGATTTTAAAATCTGACAATGAACGACATAGTTATGGCCCGGACAAGCTTGTTCCGCCCGCCCGCCAGCCCGCCCGCCAGCCCGCCAGCCAGCCAGCCAGCCCGCCCGCATTCGCCAATCTAATAACCAGTTTTTTCCTTCGGAAAACCTGGTTTAAAAAACTTTGACAAATCAATCATTTGGGTTATAAATAATCAAAATAATAAATCTGTACAGTAACTGTGAAAAGAACTTCATTTCTTGGTAAGGAAATATATAATATGAGATTTATAATTATATAAATTACTTCCCTTGAAAATAATTGTCTGTAACAAATCCCTATTTTTAGTAGCAAATAATTAAAAGCCACTACCATGACTGTGGATTCACCACTCAAAATGTGCAGCACCATGAGATACACATGTATGCCAAATATATAAAGTGGCTATATTCAATATTGAATAATTTTCTCCCTTTTTAAAGCTTATTACTTCCCTTAAATCTGTATTTTTTACCATAGACCGTAAAGGATGACCTTGACCTTTTACCACAATGTGTTTGTCAGAAACACAATGCCGCCCACTGCGCCGCTTTGATTTATTTAACAAAAATATATATGTGGGCAGGTCAGACAACTATGTCCATTTAAAGCTTATTACTTCCCTTGACTTAGTTTTTTCGACCCTATACCTTAAAGGATGATGTTCACCTTGAAAGTTTACCTCTAAACATGTGCAGCTCAACAAGATACACATGCATGCCAAATATAAAGGTGCTATCTTCAATATTTAAAAAGTTATGGCCAATGTTAAGGTTTTAGCACGACGACTACGGCAGACAGCGGACGGCGAGCTGGCTATGACAATAGCTCGGGTTTTCTCCAAAAACAGCCTCGCTCAAGCTATTTTCAGCTATTTTACAACAAAACAAACATGTTTAATGCATTCAATAAAAGTAAAATATAAACACCCACATGTTTAAGAAAATCTGATCTTAAAACATTTGCAGAACTTTAACAGTGGGAGATTTACAGACACTGGCCCCAGTGAAGGCATTGCACTGACAGCCACTGTGGGATGGTCAACGTCAAAGGTCAAACCCACTGTTACAAAACTAATAACAAGAGCACCGCCTTGCGGGTGCAGACCGCTCATCTATTTTTCTTTTTAAAGGTGTAGGTACCTATCTCAATTTCAATCACAAAGGAGGGAGGGGTGGAGTGGAGACGGGTGTTTAGTGTGGGGGTGTGGTCATTTATTACATTATCTTCAAAAAATGCAAAAAAATGCACAAAAAGATACTTTTTTTTGGGGGGGGGGATTTTTGGGTGGGATGGTTGGACGGTATATCAAAAATAAAATAATAAAAATAAATATTTGTGTTTTTTAAACATGTTTGAAAAAAACAAGAGATGTGTTTGTCAGAAACACAATGCCCCCTATTGCGCCGCTTTGAAATTTTTTTAATATTTTTTTTACCTTTGACCTTGAAGGATGACCTTGACCGTGAACTTCCACCACTCAAAATGTGCAGCTTTATGAGAAGTTGAAATATTTTTTTTTTGACCTTTGCCCTTGAAGGATGACCTTGACCTTGAAGGATGACCTAGACCTTGAACTTCCAACACTCAAAATGTGCAGCTTCTTGATAACGCTGCTTTGAAATTTTATTTTTTTGACCTTTGACCTTGAAGGATGACCTTGACCTTGAAGAATGACCTTGACCTCCCACCACTCAAAATGTGCAGCTTCATGAGAACGCCGCTTTGAATTATTTTTTACCTTTGACAGTGAAGGATGACCTTGACCTTGAAGGATGACCTTGACCTTGAACTTCCACCACTCAAAATGTGCAGCTTCATGATAATGCCGCTTTGATCTTTTTTTACCTTTGACCTTGAAGGATGACCTTGACCTTGAAAAATGACCTTGACCTTGAACTTCCACCACTCAAAATGTGCAGCTTCATGATAATGCCGCTTTGAAATTTTTTATTTGTTTTTTGACCTTTGACCTTGAAGGATGACCTTGACCTTAAAGGATGACCTTGAACTTCCACCACTCAAAATGTGCAGCTTCATGAGAACACCGCTTTGAATTTTTATTTATTTTTTACCTTGAAGGATGACCTTGACCTTGAACTTCCACCACTCAAAATGTGCAGCTTCATGAGATACACATGCATGCCAAATATCAAGTTGCTATCTTCAATATAAAAAGTTATGGCCAATGTTAAAGTTTTCGGACGGACAGACGCCATATATTTGACATTTGACCTTGAAGGATTACCTTCACTTTTACCTTTTACCACTCAAAATGTTTAGCTCCATGAGATACACATGCATGCCAAATATCAAGTTGCTATCTTCAATATTGAAAAAGTTATGGCCAACGTTAAAGTTTTCAGACGGACAGACACCATAAATTTGACATTTGACCGTGAAGGATGACCTTGACCTTTCACCACTCAAAATGTTCAGCTCCATGAGATACACATGCATTCCATGGGGGGAGGGTAGAATTCGGAGGGGGGGGCGTGTGGGATGTTTTGGGCGGAGTCAATTGTGGTATGTCAGGTAAGAGTTGTTTTGTCAAAGTATCAATCGAATCTAATCATTAATAAAAAAGTTATGGCAATTTTAGCAAAATTTAATAATTTGCCAATGAGAGTCAAGGTCATTCAAAGGTCAAGGTAAAATTCAACTTGCCAGGTACAGTACCCTCATAATAGCATGAAAGTATTTAAAGTTTAAAAGCAATAGCCTTGATACTTTAGAAGTAAAGTGGATCTAAACATAAAATGTAACCATATATTCAAAGTTACTAAGTCAAAAAAAGGCCATAATTCCGTAAAAATGACAACTAGAGTTATGCAACTTGTCCGTAACTGTCCCCTTATGATAGTTTGCGAGTGTTCCAAGTATGAAAACAATATCTATGATATTTTAGGGGTAAAGTGGACCAAAACACAAAACTAAACCAAATTTTCAAGTATAAAGGGCCCTAAATTCCTTCAAAATGCCAGTCAGAGTTACATAACTTTGCCTGCACAGTCCCCTTACGATAGTTAGTAAGTGTTGCAAGTATGAAAGCAATTGCTTTGATACTTTAGGATAAAAGAGGACCTAAACACAAAACTTAACCAAATTTTCAATATTCTAAGTATAAAAAGGGCACATAATTCTGTCAAAATGTCAGTCAGAGTTACATAACTTTGCCTGCACAGTCCCCTTACGATAGTTATTAAGTGTTGCAAGTATGAAAGCAATGGCTTTGATACTTTATGAAAAAAGTGGACCTAAACACAAAACTTAACCAATTTATTTTTTAAGTATAAAAAGGGCACATAATTCCGTCAAAATGCCAGTCAGAGTTACATAACTTTGCCTGCACAGTCCCCTTACGAAAGTTAGTAAGTGTTGCAAGTATGAAAGCAATGGCTTTGATACTTTAGGAAAAAAGTGGACCTTAACACAAAACTTAACCAAATTTTCAATTTTCTAAGTATTAAAAGGGCACATAATTCTGTCAAAATGCCAGCCAGAATTACATTATTTTGCCTGCACAGTCCCCTTATGATAGTTAGTAAGTGTTGCAAGTATGAAAGCAATAGCTTTGATACTTAAGGAATAAAATGGACCTAAACACAAAACTTAACCAAAATTTTCAATTTTCTAAGTATAAAATTAGGGCACATAATTCTGTCAAAATGCAAGCCAGAATTATCTAACTTTGCCTACCCAGTTCCCTCATGATAGTAAGTAAGTGTACCAAGTTTAAATGCAATAGCATTAATACTTTGTGAGAAAAGTGTACCTAAACGCAAAACTTAAACCGACGCCGACGCCTACGCCAAGGTGATGACAATAGCTCATAACTTTTTTTCAAAAAATAGATGAGCTAAAAAGGCAAACATTAGTGTTATCAATATTTCAATACTTTTCACGTTTAATATAAGAACATATATTTGTGTTAGTGTTTATTCCACAAAATTATATTAGACTTTCACATATGGCTGAGTAAAGTGTGAAATAATTTGTGATTCTGAAAGTATTTACTTGTTATGTTTAGTAGTAAACATAATTATTAACTTACAAAGGAGACATCTTTGATTTTATTTGTTAAGCAAATAATATTGCTCTCTAGTTTAACCAAAAGAGAGAAATGCAAACATGTTAGCATATTACAACACTATCCATTAATTTGTAATTGACAGATATTTCAAATTACAAGATACTAATTTTTCTATAGATAATGTAAAACAAAATTAAATTTGTTTAAGTAGTTGTTCTCAATCTAAAGCATTTCATATAACGAGGTGTTTCTATTGCCTTAAGTATATTTGTCTCTTCAGATTATGTTACTGCACATTATTTTTAGAGTTTAATACATATATGAGCATTCACAGAAGCAATGTTTTGTATAACAATGGTTTGTACAAATTAATGTAAACAGTGATTATTTTCTTATAAAATGGCAACAAGAAATGAAAAATATACATTTAAAATACAATTGTTTCACAGTTGCTTTGTATAACTGGCAAAATATACCTATACAATTTATACAGTGTTCAAGAAATCTTGATTAAGTTACTCACTGATTAAAGAGGATACAATCTGGTTGTCTTCATGTGCATATACAAATATAAAGCATAATAAACTATTGCGTCCGATAACAAATTTTAACACTTATGAGCATGCAAGTCTATGATCTAACAACACAAATAAAAGGGGCCATTTCACGATTTGGTAAATAGACAAAATCAAAAAAAGTTGTTTCAGATTCGCAAATTTTCGTTTTACTTATGATATTTGTGAGGAAACATCATACTGAACTTTTAACATGCTCTAAAATAGCCGTTACATGCATCTTTTACGATTTAAAAACCTGAAAGGTATGAAGTGTTGCAACGCGAAACAATTGAATAATTTGGAGAGTTGTGTTGTTGTCGTTTATTTTGTGAAACTACAAGGATTGCTTATATAAAGTATAAAATACATCACTGCTTGTATCAGCACGGATGGCCGAGTGGTCTAAGTGGTAGACATTTACTCCACGACTCCAGGGGTCCTTGGTTCGAGCCTTGATGAGAGTTACCTTTTTTTTTCTTTTTTTAAATTTTATTCTTGATTTTTAAAGGATATTTTAAGATTCAGTGTTTAAATTTATCAATATGAAGCATTTAATGACAAACTTCAATACATGTCAAAATCTGTAAAAAGGCCCCTTTAACATTCATAACTTTTGCCATTTGTCTTAAAACTCTAAAACAATTTTAATATTTATTTCTAATTCTCAGTTTCATTAAAAACTTTTCCAATAACCCAAGAGTCATACCCAAATCATTATAAATATCCATTGAAATCAACAAAGTTCTGGTAGTAAATACAGAATCGATAATTTAGGTAGATCAAATAGTTTGTCAAGAATCTATTTATATTCCCATGAAATAGTATGCTATTAAACAAATAAGTTTCATGATCGAATACCGACCCGAATGAGCAAAATGACTAGTATTGTTTTTAGAAAGATTGATAAACAGAAAAAGCTCAAGCGTAAAACTTCTAAACCTTTCTTTACACTACTTTTATCTAGCTTATCTATATTACGGGTAAAAACAGGCAACTGAACATGTTTTATAACATGAAAATACTCCAGTATTTTTTTAATGTTGTGCAAGTTAACAGCCTCATTTAAACAGCTTTATCACGCTTTGAAAGTCTTTGATAAAAGTGTATTTCCCATTAATTTACCATTATCATGATCACAATATGTAGTGATATCATAATATAGACAAAGACATTGCATATACCTGCAATATGCGTGCTTTTAAAATATTTAACATGCTATATTTAACAAAATAGTTCAACATAAACTATTGTTTTTGTATGAATATAACTTGGTTGGTCACATATAACATAAAACGTGAGCTATTGTGTTTTTTAATACAGCTTGGCTGGCAACAAACAACATGTGGCTGTTGACGTGACTTTCTGGCTTTCCACTTGAATTGTTGTGATGTGTCATTCTGCTATTTCGATCTGAACATGGTCATTCATTTTCACCCGTCATAACATTCAAAGATTCAGAGTAAGTGTTGAACAAACCAGGAGGTATGTGAAGACTAGCACATCTAAAGCAGTATTTATCTCTGAGCTTCTTAGGTTGGACTGGGGTCAATATGTAAACAATTGCTGCAACAGGCTGTGTTTCTGATTGGATGGTTTGATTTCCTCAAATTGCATCTGAAAAAAGAAAGACTCGTTACTGTAGATGTCAGTTTTTTTATTTTATTTTTATACCGATGACAAATCAAGAACAAGCAGAGCACTTGGTATTTCAGAATGTTACAACTAATCTGATTTGAATCCATTTAGGCAATGATGGTCCTCAGACTATTTATAAATTAATGATAGATAATAAATAGTTAACATGGTTTGAAATCATGCACCAACATTTTGCTTTTGTCTCAAAATTCCACTAATGTAAAAGACAAAGAACCAAAATACACAAGTAGGCAAGTTTACAGTATGGCAAATATCTTTGGTACAATCACACTAGAAGCAATACTTTTTGAGTTTAGACTTGACATACAAATCCAACAGCTGGATGTGTGTATGGACGGACAAATGTACATCTACATGCACTCACACATCTCTGAACTTGGGAGCATGTAAAAAACATCGACACAACAAGAACACTCACCTGAATTTTGTTCTGCAAGATCTGTACAGATTAAGGGTCCTGTACCTTGCATATACCAGAATCTTGGGATGATGACTGCTGCTGGTGCATGTGCTGTTATGATGTTCATAGACTGAGGGATCCACACCATAGGCATGCCAGAAACTCGAATGATGACTGTTGCTGGTTCAAATGCTTCAAAAACAAACCAACGCTTTGCTATCCGGGTTTCTGCAATTAAGTTGGTCATGTGTTAATTAAGACAATAATTTTTAAGACTTTATACAAGCATTTCAGAAAAATTGTCAAGTATCAAAATGCGGGTTCAACCCTGACAACACACTTAATACTCTCTGTGAAAGCCATTAACTTTAAAAAATAGAGCTTTGTCATAGACGTGGCGAACACTCCCACATGAAGAGCTGATGAAAAGAACTTGAAATGCTGAATGTGTAAAACGCACCCGTGACCCCGCGACCTAGTTTTGGGCACGGCATGGCCCATGTTCGAACATTGCCTAGAGATCATCTAGATTACACTACTGACCAAGTTTGTTGAAGAGTGGATGATAAGTACTTGAAATAGAGAGCGTACACCAAACTGAATGTGTAAAACGCATTTAATGACCCCATGACCTAGTTTTCGCCCGGCACGGCCCATGTTCGATAATGGCCTAGAGATCATCTATAAAAAAACTTCTGACCAAGTTTGGTGAAGAGCGGATGATAAGTACTTGATATAGAGAGCGGGCACCAACTGATTATGTAAAACGCACTAAGTGACCCTGTGACCTTGTTTTTGGCCCGGCATGACCCATGTTCAATTGTTTCCTATAGATCATCTAAATAAACATCTAACCAAGTTTGGTGAAGATTGGATGAAAAGTACTTTAATAACAGAGCAGACAACATGCTGAATGTTTAAAACACACTAATGATACCATGCCCTAGGTTTTGATCCTGCATGACCCATATTCAAACTTGACCAAGACACCATCTAGATACTTCTGACAAAGTTTGGTGAAGATCGGATGAAAACAACCTGTATTAGAGAGCGAACACTTAATACGGATCGACCGTCAGACCGACCGACAAACAAGTTCACTCCTAAACTTAAACATCACTGACCCCTCTTCGTAATTCAATGTTATTTTAAGAACCATACTTACAGTTGATATGGAACATGATTTTGTAAAGAGTGAAAGAGTCAGATATGTTGGTACCTGCTGATAAATTGTTTGCTGTTGTAGTTGTTGTTGTGGTTTTGAGTTTTAATATAACTCTAGATGTTAAATTTAAAATGCAAATTTGAGGGTTTAACTTGAAACTTGTGCACTTTTTTTCAAATTTCTTTATAAGATAAAGTAGTTTGTGGCTGAACCCTTAAACTAAGATTAGATAAACTGGTCAATTAATTGAAGAGCAGAAACCCCAGTTTGTATTGCAGGGTTTTACCTATTGGGTATTTGTGAAAGCTTTATTGCATCAAAAGGTTTAGGCTATTACAACTGGGTCTCCTGAATGCTTTGCCACAGTGGCCCATTTTGCAATGGCAAGGTGACTTACCTATTGAGATGCAGAGTTTGATAATGTGAACATCGCTCACTGGGCTTGAACTTGTGAGTATAAGACCTCTGTGAACAGATAGAAAACCCTTAGGGCATCCCAGAAATGTGTCCCTGTAAACCAAATAATTCAATGCATTCTGAAATGGCATCAGTTTTATAAGAAGTCAATCAATATTGTTTGAGTAAAAAATATTTAAGAAATAAATTAAGTTTGAAGGATCTTGATACAAATGGGATATAAACTAAACACTTGATACAAACATAGCCTTCTATATATTGTACACCTGATACAAACATTTTGTGTCCCTCTGGAACCAATATTTATTAAGTTATGTGCAACACTAAAAGGTGGGACGGACATAAGGAAGGTTGAAAGGAAGGACGGGGTGAATTACTGAGCCCTTTCAAGGCAATACAAATGGCGGCTATTATAAATATTTAACACTTACATAAATGATTTGTTTAAGTTAGCAGCCAGGATAGAGTTATATCAATATTAAACACACCCAAACTGTTCAAATTGAAATTTGGAGTGAAACACTGCACATTATAAATGATTAATTACATTACCAACCTAACTTATTGACGAGGTTATCTTGGCCCCTGGCCAAGAAAGTATGGAGCCCTAGGTTCAATGTGGCTCCACCCTGCGGGAAGGACTAGTTGAGCATTTGCCCCAAGGTCCTGGGCCAGGAAGTGTCACTGGGCGTCTGGGCCCAGCTGACCAGACAGCCTGTTGTTCAGCTAGGTACCGATCTATGATTGCAAGGGTTCCTGTAGGAACAGGCTCTTAAAACAAAATTCAGTAATCTAAATAAATATTGAAAATAAATGAAGAAAATAATTTTGAAATGAGCTGAAGGCTTTTACATAATTATTTTACTAAAATTAAATATAATTTAACAATTCTATTAAATCAGATTTTTCTGCAAGAATAAACTTTTGGTTCAGAAACTAAATTTCAGTCGAAAATATACAAAACTTAATGCAATGATCTTCTATGATTAAAATTGATATCAGATCAAGTGCTATTTGCATTTTATTTACTAAGTGTGATCAATTTAAAAGCACATAATTCCCATTTGATGCTGGGAACTTTTCAGTCACATAAAATACTGATGTTAAGTGTAGTATATGAGCCTCATTCTGAGAAAATAGGGCTTAATGTATGTGCAGTTTGCACAGGCTAATCTGGGATGACACTTTAATAGGACTTAATGTATGTGCAGTCTGCACAGGATATTCTGGGATGACACTTTAATAGGACTTGATGTATGTGCAGTCTGCAGATGATATTCTGGGATGACACTTTAATAGGACTTAATGTATGTGCAATCTGCACAGGCTAAATCTGGGATGACACTTTAATAGGACTTATGTGCAGTCTGCACAGGCTTATCTGGGATGACACTTTAATATGACTTAATGTATGTGCAGTCTGCACAGGCTTATCTGGGATGACACTTTAATAGGACTTTATGTATGTGCAGTCTGCACAGGCTAATCTGAGATGACACTTTAATAGGACTTAATGTATGTGTAGTCTGCACAGGCTAATCTTGGATAACACTTTAATAGGACTTAATGTATGTGCAATCTGCACAGGCTTATCTGGGATGACACTTTAATAGGACTTAATGCATGTGCAGTCTGCACAGGGTAATCTGGGACGACACTTTAATAGGACTTAATGTATGTGCAGTCTGCACAGGCTAATCTGGGATGACACTTTAATAGGACTTAATGTATGTGCAGTCTGCACAGGCTAATCTGGGATGACACTTTAATAGGACTTAATGTATGTGCAATCTGCACAGGCTAATCTGGGATGACACTTTAATAGGACTTAATGCATGTGCAGTCTGCACAGGGTAATCTGGGATGACACTTTAATAGGACTTAATGTATGTGCAGTCTGCACAGGCTATTCTGGGATGACACTTTAATAGGACTTAATGTATGTGCAATCTGCACAGGCTAATCTGGGATGACACTTTAATAGGACTTAATGCATGTGCAGTCTGCACAGGGTAATCTGGGATGACACTTTAATAGGACTTAATGTATGTGCAGTCTGCACAGGCTATTCTGGGATGACACTTTAATAGGACTTAATTAATGTGCAGTCTGCACAGGCTAATCTGGGATGACACTTATATAGGACTTAATGTATGTGCAGTCTGCACAGGCTAATATGGGATGACACTTTAAGCACATACATGAAGCCCCATATCCCAGATCACGTCTCTTATACTAATTGTTGTTCTTGTTGCTGCTTTTGCTGCGACCAGGCCAAAGACAGAGATGAAGCCCTGACGCCTAATCGCCATCCCTAAGCCGGAAATTCCTGACAACAACTGTTGTTGAATTGCGTCAATCGCAGACAGCTAATCTGGAGTAAGGTGCATATTATTGGAAAGCAACATATCGAGGTCAGTCACATTAACAGACGAGTCACGCAGAGCCTGCTCTCTGTTGGAGCATATCGTTTCAGTTCGAGCGACTCGTTCGGAACAATGTGTCGATGCCCAGCTCCACTGTTGGAAGCTTTGATGTAGCCAACTTGGGAGATGTTTATAAGAGGCTTGCTACGTGTAGGCTGACGCAAGACAAACTGATTTTCTTTAATTAGTTGTTGTATTTATGCCCAAACTGGGTCAGAATTGTCTTGGACTTTCACATAAACGACGTTTGTTTTGTTGTCTAATAATGTTTGCTAAAAAGGAAATGACAAGCAAACTTAACCCTAATTTTTTTAGTAACAAATGAATATGCACTGTAACAAATTACTTTACACACCTGTTTTGTTAATGCCAAACAGTTCATCTATTATTGATATTAAGGATATCGTAGTTAGAACTCAGAATAGCAATGTATCAATATGTTACGAGCACAAACTTTTAATTGAAATTTTGGTATTTTAAACCACAAAACATTCATGGTAAAGTACACTGTGTTGCAAGGTGTGATATTGCAAAGGGCCGAGTTTGAGTTTTGATAAACTTCAGGTTGAGAGTTGAAAGGATTACTGGACCACACAACACAACTGCTGTCATTTTTCAAAGTCTTCTTTTGCATCGATTCAATGCGAGGACCTTTGGGCTCTGAGAGGGTAGTGCTCATAACATAACCAGACGTGTTCACTGTTAGCAACTTGTTAACAATAATAGGCAAAATTCCATCTGATGCACACCCCATGAATGTATCGTGCTCTGGGTGTTCACAACCAAGTCATCACTGCCTTTTTATGTCAGCATGGATGTATCGTGCTCTGGGTATTCACAACCAAGTCACTACTGCCTTTCTATGTCAGCATGAATGTATCGTGCTCTGGGTGTTCACAACCAAGTCATTACTGCCTTTCTATGTCAGCATGGATGTATCGTGCTCTGGGTGTTCACAACCAAGTCATTACTGCCTTTCTATGTCAGCATGGAAGTATCGTGCTCAAGGTATTCACAACCAAGTCATTACTGCCTTTCTATGTCAGCATGAATGTATCGTGCTCTGGGTGCTCACAACCAAGTCATTACTGCCTTTTTTTGTCAGCATGGAAGTATCGTGCTCAAGGTGTTCACAACCAAGTCATTACTGCCTTTCTATGTCAGCATGAATGTATCGTGCTCTGGGTGTTCACAACCAAGTCATTACTGCCTTTCTATGTCAGCATGGATGTATCGTGCTCTGGGTGTTCACAACCAAGTCATTACTGCCTTTCTATGTCAGCATGGAAGTATCGTGCTCAAGGTGTTCACAACCAAGTCATTACTGCCTTTCTATGTCAGCATGAATGTATCGTGCTCTGGGTGTTCACAACCAAGTCATTACTGCCTTTCTATGTCAGCATGGATGTATCGTGCTCTAGGTGTTCACAACCAAGTCATTACCGCCTTTCTATGTCAGCATGGATGTATCGTGCTCTGGGTGTTCACAACCAAGTCATTACTGCCTTTCTATGTCAGCATGGAAGTATCGTGCTCAAGGTGTTCACAACCAAGTCATTACTGCCTTTCTATGTCAGCATGGAAGTATCGTGCTCTGGGTGTTCACAACCAAGTCATTACTGCCTTTTTTTGTCAGCATGGAAGTATCGTGCTCAAGGTGTACACAACCAAGTCATTACTGCCTTTCTTTGTCAGCATGGATGTATCGTGCTCTAGGTATTCACAACCAAGTCATTACTGCCTTTTTTGTCAGCATGGATGTAGCGTGCTCAAGATGTTCACAACCAAGTCATTACTGCCTTTTTTGTAAGCATGGATGTAGCGTGCTCTGGGTTTTCACAACCAAGTCATTACTGCCTTTCTGTGTCAGCATGGATGTATCGTGCTCGACGTTTTCACAACCAAGTCATTACTGCCTTTCTATGTCAGCATGGATGTATCGGGCTCTGGGTGTTCACAACCAAGTCATTACCGTCTTTCTGTGTCAGCATGAATGTATCGTGCTCTGGGTATTCACAACCAAGTCATTACTGCCTTTCTTTGTCAGTAACATTGCAAAAAGTCCGTTCTATTGATATTTTGGCCGCTGAGAGGACAATCTGGGGAAGTCTGTAACCCCACTGTCGTCCAAACTATCAACAGCAGAAGTATCCCACTAGGAGAGCTTACGATTTTGTTGTTCCTTGATTTTCTCCCGTTCAACTTATGTTTGTCCCATAAAGATTGGAACAAGTTATTACACTTTTATTCTTCATGATATTTGTTGTGATGTCTAACAGCAGCAACTGACTGTTAGCGTTACCATAACTACTGCTATAACTTTTCGTGTCTGTAAAACTCGTCCCTCTCAGGCCCACGCGGAACTCTAGCTTAACAAAACTACCCAGGCTTATGTGTGGACAAGTTGACGTGGGCATTGCATTTGTTCAGAACAGAATCATGCTCAGAATTTCCTGCAGAACGGAGTTGTTCAACGATGCTGAATTTTTGAGTCAGGAGGTCAAGAGGGAGGAGTTAGAAGTCAGGGGAGGGGAAGGTTCATTCTGGACTGGGGCTCCTGCAGGCGGGACTCGTGCGGTTGCTGGGCCAACTCAATATCAATGCTGGTGCTCTGCTGAAAACAACAACACAGTGGGTGATAGGAACTTGTAACAAATTATATTATTATCTATAGCAAACTATGCCTCTTGACAGGTTGTGAAGGTTTTGAACAGCATGAATTTCAAATCTTGCTTTTTATTGGTTCCTTGTCCTTAATAGCATGAAAATAAATACAATTAAGTCATTTAGTATTAAAACAAGAAAAGTGTTGGCTAATGCTATACTTATCTGTACATTTATATCTATTATCTTTACTCCATTTTCAGAGATGTATTTTCATAAGTCAATATGCGTATCACTAATGTTAGAAAGTGTTGTCCCAGATTAGCATGTGAAATTCACATAAGCTAATAAGGGAGGGTACTTTCTGACTAGACTGGGTTTTCATAAAGAGGATTATTTGTTCAATGAAAAATACCTTTAAGAGGAAAGTGTTGTCCATGATTAGCCTGTGTGAACTGCACAGGCTTATCTGTGACAACAATTTAAGCACATGCATTAGGCCCCATTTTTCCACATCACAGCTTATTTATCTATTAGCCAATTTTTTGCTGCATAACAAAAAGAAGGAAAACCATCTGGTTAAACATTTATTTTTTTTTGTACTTATTCTATTAATCAGGTCTACACTGCACCAAGGTCTTTTTTCAAGACACTAGGCATAAATGGGTTAATAGTCCTTGTAAATTTAACTTAAATGGGAAATTTGTTAGCTTTTGGGGTAATACCGTGAATTCTTTTTCTCAGCAAAGTAAGAAAATAGATATGTTTACGAGCACCTGTGGAAACATGTAAACTTCCTTACTCCAGGACCACGGAAAACAATAACTGACTGTCTTACCCCAAAAGCAAACAAATTTTCTTTTTATTTATTGCTTTTGAATATTCTCAATAATGGCATCAGTTATATTAGAAGTCAATCAATGTTGTTTGATTAAAACAATATTTAAGAAATAAAGTATGTTTGATGGATCTTCATACAAATGAGATATAAACTAAACACTTGATACAAACATTATATGTCCCTTTGGGACTTAAATAAGGATGAAAGGAAGGACAGGGAGAATTACAGACAAGGACAAATTTGTATGCTCCCACTCCCACCAAGCCCTTTCAAGGCAATACAAATGGCAGCTATTATAAATAGTTTACAATTACATAAATGATTTGTTTTAGTTAGCAGTAAGAATATAGTTTTATTAATATTAAACACACACAAACTATTTTCATTGACATTTGGAGTAAAACACTACACATTATACATGGTAAATTACATTACCAACATACCTTATTGACGAGGTAGTCTTGGCCCCTGGCCAAGAAAGTATGGAGCCCCGGATTCAGAGTGGCTTCATCCTGTGGGTAGTACTATTTGAACATTTGTCCAAAGGTCCTGGACCAGGAGGAACAGGCTCTTAAAACAAAATGCAGGAATTAAATTAAATATTGAAAATAAATGAAGAAAATAATTTTTAAATGTGCTGAATGCATTTAAATATTTTTTTACTCAAATTAAAGAGAATTCAACAATTCGATTTAAGCAGATATTTTAATTATGCAAGGAGAAACTTTTGGTTCAGGGTTTGAATTTTGGCCCAAAAATAGACAAAACTATGTTCTGACCTTCTATGACTAAAACTGATATCAGATCAACTTTTATTTATTATTTATTTTCCAAGTTTGATCAATTTAAAAACTAATAATTCACATTTGATGTTAGGAGCTTTTCTTCAATCAGGCAGAAAAAGAACTGACGTTAAGTGAACTATATGAGCCTCATTCTTGGAAAATAGGTCTTGATGTATGTGCAGTCTGCACAGGCTAATCTGGGATGACACTTTAATAGGACTTAATGTATGTGCAGTCTGCACAGGCTAATCTGGGATGACACTTTAATAGGACGTAATGTATGTGCAGTATGCACAGGCTAATCTGAGATGACACTTTAATAGGATTTAATGTATGTGCAGTCTGCACAGGCTAATATGGGATGACACTTTAATATGACTTAATGTAGGTGCAGTCTGCATAGGCTAATCTGGGATGACACTTTAATAGGATTTAATGTATGTGCAGTCTGCACAGGCTAATCTGGGATTACACTTTAATAGGACTTAATGTATGTGCATTCTGCACAGGCTAATATGGGATGACACTTTAATAGGACTTAATGTAGGTGCAGTCTGCATAGGCTAATCTGGGATGACAATTTAAGCCCCATATCCCAGAACACCGCTAAGATACTACTTATTGTTCTTGTTGCTGCTACTGCTGCTGCTGCAACTGGGCCATAGACAGATATGGAGTGAATCCTGACGCCAAAGTCGCCACCCCAATCCCGATAATTGCCGACAACAACTGTTGTTGAATGGCGTCAATCGCATACTGCTCTCCAGGCCAAAGGTTCAAATTATTCAAGAACAACATATCGAGGTCAGTCACATTAATGGATGTGTCACCCAACGCCTGCTCTACCTGTTGGATCAGATTGTTTCAGTTCGAGCGACTTGTCCGGCCTAATTTGTCAACGCCCAACATCCAATTGATGCTAAGCGACATCGATGCTGAGACGGAAGTCGAACTCACCAAGGCTCTGCTGTTGGAAGTGTTGATGTAGCCAGCATGGGAGGAGATATTGATAGGAGGCTTGGTAGTCTGACGCAAGACGTCTTTGTGCTGAATTTCTTAAGCGAGTTGTAGTATTTGTGCAAGAAGGGGGTTGTCATCGACTTTCACTTCAATGACGTTAGTCATGTTTACTAGTAAAGTTCACTGAAAAGGAAATGGAAAGTAAACTAAAACCGGATTGTTTAGGGACACATGAATAAGCCTTGCAACACCTTACTTTACAGACCTGTTTTTTAAATGCCAAACATTGTGCCTATAATTGATATTTAGAATATTGCAATTAATTTTTCACCAATTAGAACTCAGAATAACGTAGTATCAATTTTTACGCGCACCAACTTGAAATTGGAATTTTTGGGTTTGTAGCAAGGTGTTATACATGTGCTGTGTATTTATTTTTTGTAAATCAAAAACAGGCATTACTTGAGCAATGTAGAATGTGAGATTGTACACCTTTAATTGCGTGACTATAGAACTTTAAATGTGAGACTACATAATTTTAAATGTGATACTCAGCAACTTAAAATGTGAGACAACACACCTTTAAATGTTACTATCTACATATTTAAGTGTGAGTCTGCACACCTTTAAATGTGACAGTTTATGACTTATACCTGAGACTTAACAACTTTAAATGTGAGACAATACAACTGTATGGTATTTAATAAGAAACAATAGATGTGAGTTCAAAATAGTAATTAAACTTAGTAGAATAAGCAAACTAGAGCTTTGTAGAAGACCTGACGAATACTCCCACATGCCGCATTGACACATAATATTTTGCATGCCGTCTTCACAAAAACAGCGAACACCATGCTCGATTTTTAAAACGCACTAAGTGACCCCTTATTCTAGTTTTTGACCCAGAGAGGCCCATGTTCTAACTTGGCATTAAGATCATCTCCATAAAACTTCTGACCAAGTTTGGTGAAGATTGGATGTAAACTACTTGAATTAGAGAGCGGACACCATGCTAAATGTTAAAAAATGCACAAAGTGACCCGGTGACCTAGTTTTAGGCCCGGAATGGCCCATGTTCAAACTTGTCCTAGAGATCATTTAGATAAAACTTGTGACCAAATTTGGTGAGGATTGGATGAAAACTATTTGAATTAGAGAGTGGACAACATGTTGAGGTTTAAAACACACTAAGATACACCGTGACCTAGTTTTTGAGCCGGCATGACCCATATTCAAATTGTACCTAGGCATCATCTAGATACAACTTCTGACCAAGTTTGGTGAAGATAGGATAAAAACTACTTGAATTAGAGAGCGGACAACATGGTAAGGTTTAAAACACACTAAATGACCCATGACATAGTTTTTGACCCGGCATGACCCATGTTCGAACTTGACCTACACATCATCTAGTTACAACTTCTGACCAAGTGTGGTGAAGATCGGATTTAAACTACTTGAAATAGAGAGCGGACACCATGCTCAATGTGTAAAACGTACTAAGTGACCCTGTGACCTAGTTTTTGATCAGGCATGGCCCGTGTTCGAACTTGGCATTCAGATCATCTAGATAAAACTTCTGACCAAGTTTGTTGAAAATCGGATGAAAACTACTTGAAAAAAGAGAGAGGACACCATGCTGAATGTTAAAAAACGCACTAAGTGACCCCGTGACCTAGTTTTTGACCCGGCAAGGCCCATGTTCGTACTTGGCCTTAAGATTATCTAGATACAACTTCTGACCAAGTTTGGTGAAGATCGGATGAAATCTACTTGAATTAGAGAGTGGACATCATGCTGAATGTTTAAAACGCATTAAGTGACCCCGTGACCTAGTTTTTGACCTGGCAAGGCCCATGTTAAACTTCGTTTGTGGGGGTATAATTAAGCCAGTTATTCTGATAAAAAACTTTAAAATGTGCTATAACTAGGGACTAGCTCTGTGCAGTTTATTTTTACCATTTTTGGATTGGGACAATTCGTAAAAAATTATAGTGTTTTGAATTAAATTGGGAAAATGGTTGTAGATTTTGCTAAACATAATTTAAAAATTGAGAATAAGTGCTATCAAGATAAATTGCACTAAGGTTCAAATTATAGAGCTGCATAAGGAAACAAACTCAATTTGTAACCTATTAAAACATTGTTTGGGGTCAAACCTTGAATTGAGAACTTTAGCCAGTAATTATGGAAATAAGAAACTGTTTAAGATTAGGAATGGGACCCAATTTTGGCCCCCATTTCGACAAAATGAATAACACTGTATGATCTCACCTGAAGCTCAAGAAGCTGAGCTGATATGCTGGCCTCGGTGATATTGCCAAAGGCTGAATTTGAGTTCTGATTAACTCAATGTTGCAACCTATCAAAACATTCTTTTTATTCCGGGAAACCATGAATTGAGAACTTAAGCCAGTAATCATGGATATAGACTTTTTGAGATAAGAATGGGGCTGAATTTCAGCCCAAATTTCAACAAAATAATTAACACTGTAAGGTCTCACCTGAAGCTCAAGAAGCTGAGATGACATGCTGGCCTTGCTGATATTGCTAAGAGCTGAGTTTGAGTACTGCTTTCTTCAGGCTGAGAGTCGAAGGGCGAACTGGACCACACAACAAAACTGCTGTTATTTTTCAAAGCCTTCTCTTGCATCAATTCAATGCGAAGCCTTTTGGGCTCGGAGTGCTAAGTGCTCATAACAAAACCAGACGTGTTCACTTTAAGCACCTTGTTCACAATAGTGGGCGTAATTTGCGTCTGTGGCACACTCAATGGATGTATGGAACTCTTAGTGTTTACAACAAAGTCTTTACTGCCTTTCTGTGTCAGCATGGATGTATTGTGCTCTGGGTGTTTACAACCAAGTCTTTACTGCCTTTCTGTGTTAGCATGGATGTATCGTGCTCTGGGTGTTTACATCCAAGTCATTACTGCCTTTCTGTTTAAGCATGGATGTATCGTGCTCTGAGTTCACAGCAAAGTCATTTCTGCCTTTCTGTGTCAACAAGGATGTATTGTGCTCTGTGTTCACAACCAAGTCATAACTATCTTTCTGTGTCACTATGGATGTATTGTGCTCTGTGTTCACAGCCAAGTCATTTCTGCCTTTCTGTGTCAGCATGGATGTATTAAGCACTGTGTTCACAGCCAAGTCATTACTGCCTTTCTGTGTCAGCATGGATGTATGGTGTTCTGTGTTCACAGCCAAGTCATTACTGCCTTTTGTGTGTCACCATGGATGTATTGTGCTATGTGTTCACAGCAAAGTCATTACTGCCTTTCTGTGTCAGGATGGGTGTATCGTGTTATGTGTTCACAGTCAAGTCATTACTGCCGTTCTGTGTCAGCATGGGTGTATCATGTTCTGTGTTCACAGCCAAGTCATTACTGCCTTTCTGTGTCGGCATGGATATATCTTGCTCTGGGTGTTCACAACCAAGTCATTACTGCCTTTCTGTGTCAGCATGGATGTATTGTGCTCTGGGTGTTCACTGCATAGTCATTACTGCCTTTCTGTGTCAGCATGGATATATCTTGCTCTGGGTGTTCACTGCATAGTCATTACTGCCTTTCTGTGTCAGCATGGATATATCTTGCTCTGGGTGTTCACAACCAAGTCATTACTGCCTTTCTGTGTCAGCATGGATATATCTTGCTCTGGGTGTTCACAGCATAGTCATTACTGCCTTTCTGTGTCAGCATGGATATATCTTGCTCTGGGTGTTCAAAACCAAATCATTACTTCCGTTCTGTGTCAGCATGACTGTATTGTGCTCTGGGTGTTCACAGCATAGTCATTACTGCCTTTCTGTGTCAGCATGGATATATCTTGCTCTGGGTGCTCACAGCATAGTCATTACTGCCTTTCTGTGTCAGCATGGATATATCTTGCTCTGGGTGTTCACAGCATAGTCATTACTGCCTTCCTGTGTCAGCATATATATATCTTGCTATGGGTGTTCACAGCATAGTCATTACTGCCTTTCTGTGTCAGCATGGATGTATTGTGCTGTGGGTGTTCACAGCATAGTCATTACTGCCTTTCTGTGTCAGCAGGGATGTATCGTGCTCTAGGTGTTCACACTCAAGTCATTACTGCCTTTCTGTGTCAGCACGGATGTATCGTGCTCTAGGTGTTCACAACCAAGTCATTACTGCCTTTCTGTGTCAGCACGAATGTATCGTGCTCTGGGTGTTCACAGCATAGTCATTACTGCCTTTCTGTGTCAGCATGGATGTATTCTGCAGTGGGTGTTCACAGCATAGTCATTACTGCCTTTCTGTGTCAGCATGGATGTATTGTGCTGTGGGTGTTCACAGCATAGTCATTACTGCCTTCCGGTGTCAGCACGGATGTATCGTGCTCTAGGTGTTCAAAACCAAGTCATTACTGCCTTTCTGTGTCAGCATGGATATATCTTGCTCTGGGTGCTCACAGCACAGTCATAACTGCCTTTCTGTGTCAGCATGGATATATCTTGCTCTGGGTGTTCACAACCAAGTCATTACTGCCTTTCTGTGTCAGCATGGATGTATTGTGCTCTGGGTGTTCACTGCATAGTCATTACTGCCTTTCTGTGTCAGCATGGATATATCTTGCTCAGGGTTTTCACTGCATAGTCATTACTGCCTTTCTGTGTCAGCATGGATATATCTTGCTCTGGGTGTTCAAAACCAAGTAATTACTTCCTTTCTGTGTCAGCATGGCTGTATTGTGCTCTGGGTGTTCACAGCATAGTCATTACTGCCTTTCTGTGTCAGCATGGATATATCTTGCTCTGGGTGTTCACAGCATAGTCATTACTGCCTTTCTGAGTCAGCATGGATATATCTTGCTCTGGGTGCTCACAGCATAGTCATTACTGCCTTTCTGTGTCAGCATGGATATATCTTGCTCTGGGTGTTCACAGCATAGTCATTACTGCCTTTCTGTGTCAGCATATATATATCTTGCTATGGGTGTTCACAGCATAGTCATTACTGCCTTTCTGTGTCAGCATGGATGTATTGTGCTCTGGGTGTTCACAGCATAGTCATTACTGCCTTCCTGTGTCAGCATATATATATCTTGCTATGGGTGTTCACAGCATAGTCATTACTGCCTTTCTGTGTCAGCATGGATGTATTGTGCTGTGGGTGTTCACAGCATAGTCATTACTGCCTTTCTGTGTCAGCAGGGATGTATCGTGCTCTAGGTGTTCACAACCAAGTCATTACTGCCTTTCTGTGTCAGCACGGATGTATCGTGCTCTAGGTGTTCACAACCAAGTCATTACTGCCTTTCTGTGTCAGCACGGATGTATCGTACTTTGGGTGTTCACAACCAAGTCATTACTGCCTTTCTGTGTCAGCATGGATGTATCATGCTCTGGGTATTCACAACCAAGTCATTATTGCCTTTCTTTGTCATTAACATTGCCACAAGTTTGTTCTATTATGATATTTTGATTGCTGAGAGGACAATCTGGGGCAGTCCGTAACCCTACTGTTGTCCAAACTATCAACAGCAGATGTAGCCCACTAGGAAAGCTTACGCTTTTATTGTTCCTTGATTTTCTCCCTTTCAATTTCTGTTTGTCCCATAAAGATTGGAACAAGTTATTGAACTTTTTATTCTTCATGATATTTGTTGTGATGTCCAACAGCAACAACTGACTGTTAGCGTTACCATAACTACTGCTATAACTGTTTGTGTCTGTAACACTCGTCCTTTCCAGGCCCACGCGAAAGTCTAGCTCAACAAATCTACCCAGGCTTATGTTTGAAAAAACGTGACGTGGGCATTGCGTTTGTTCAAAACAGAATCATACTCAGAATTTCCTGCAGAACGGAGTTGTTTAACGATGCTGACTTTTTGAGGCAGGAGGTCAAGGGGGAGGAGTTAGAAGTCAGGGGAGGGGTAGAGTCATTCTGGACTGGGGCTCCTGCAGGCGGGACTGGTGCGGTTGCTGGTCCAACTCGATATCAATGCTGGTGTCTGCTGAAAACAAAAACAACACAGTGGGTGATAGGAACTTGTAATAAATTATATTACTATCTATATCTTGACTGGCTGTGAAGGTTTTCAACAACATGAATTTCTAATCTGGCATTTTATTGGTTCCTTGTCCTTAATAGCATGAACATAAATACAATTAAGTCAATTTGTATTATACTTATCTGTAAATTAATATCTATAATCTTTACTCCATTTCCAGAAATGTATTTTCATGAGCCAATATGCGGATCACTAATGTTAGAAAGTGTCGTCTCAGATAAGCATGTGGAATTCACATACCGGTAAGCTAATAAGGGAGGGTACTTTCTGACTAGACTGGATTTTCATAAAGAGGATTATTTGTTCAATGAAAAATACCTTTAATAGGAAAGTGTTGTCCATTATTAGCCTGTGCAAACTGCACAGGCTTATCTGTGACAACAATTTAAGCAAATGCATATTAGGCCCCATTTTTCCGGATATCAAGTATGATGAGCTATGGGTCAGGGGAGTGGAAGGGTCGTCCTGGTCTAGGGCTCCTGCAGGCCGGACTGGTGCTGTTGCTGGGCCAACTCGATATCAATGGTGGTGCTGTCCTGAAAACAACAGCACAGTGGGTGATGTGAACTTGTAAAAAATGTTTATATTACAATCTATACGAAACTATGCCTCTCAATTGGTTGTGAAGGTGTTTAATAAGCAAAATTTTATTCTAATGAATTTCTAATCTGGCACTTCATTGGTTTATTGTCCTCAATAGCACGAAAATTAATATAATCAAACCATTTCGTATTAAAACATTGTTGGCTATTAATACACTGTATACCAACCTGTATATTCATAATGATGTAACTTCATTAGCCAATATGCGGCTCCTAAATATTACAAATAGTCGTCACAGATTAACATGTGAAGTCCACACAAGCTAATCAGGAAGGACACTTTTTGACTAGACTGGATTTTCATAAAGAGGATATTTATTTTCAACAAAAATACTTAACATATGAAATTGTTGTCCCAAATATGCCTGTGTGGATTGCACAAGCTAATCTAGGAAAACGACAACGATTTAAGCACATGCATTAAGCCCCATTTTAAAGAAGTCTTTTTCCTGTATAAAGACAAAAAAATAATAGAAAATCATCTTCTTAATATTGTTTTTAAATTGTACTCATTATATGTATCACTTTACTTTTCCATATATTGTACTGCTCATATACATTGGATTTGAATTATGTTATAGGCCACTTGCCCTTAAATACTACACGCTGACAACACTAGTTTGCCCTTTCTTTGGTGACGCCTAAAAATCCACATTTTCACAGTAACCAATACCAAGAAATGATTTTTTTCCAAGTAAATTGCTATCATAAACTTTGCTTGATATGTTGACGGAAAACACAAGTTTCTGAAAACATATTACCCAATTGCCCACAAACACAAATCCGATCACAGGACGTGTTTTTTGTCATGTTTTGTATCATCCTTTGACCCATTCATTTTGTGAAAGAAACATGATTCTTGAATTTTAATTATAGTGAAGAAATGAGTAGCAAACTTCTTAAAATTGCGAAAATTCTAGTCACAAACTTCTTTAAATTGTGACCCACAGAACTCTCAAATTTGAAAAAAAATGATTCCATAAAAACGAAAAATAGCCCAGAATCATGCCCCTTCCAGAAAAACTACAACTTTGAAAAAGGCACTGACTGATGAAACAGATGCAAAATATTGGTCAACAATTCAAGCTAGAGACTGGAATGCTGCACCCCTGATCCTGGAAAATCATTTATATTAGTTGGCATAACACTTGGAGGTTTTTAAAAAAAATACTTTTTTGTGGACATGTAAATTCGTGCATTTCTTACTTGTTGAAAAAAACACGAATTTGCTTGGATCATTTTGTTATGTGTTTGAGTAAATTTCGTGGATCAGTAAACCCATGAAATCAACATTAATTAGTGTACCACAAATTATAACAAATTTACAGTACTTAATCGACATGTTTTTAGAAATGTGTTTGACAAGATTTATTTTATTTATTTTTAATCTAAATTTATGATTGTTCATGAAGAACAATAATTACGATTTTTTTAGTCCTGTGTATTCCTTAGTTTAAATACAATGCAAACATTTTTTGCTGAAAAAAGTCGAAACCCAATGACTCTAACTTGCCTGGACTGACAACAAAAGTTTTAGCCATCCAGAATTCGATCCATTGACCGATCTGAATATACTTTTGTTTACTAACATAAATCTGCAATAGATTTACATCTCCAGTTGAAGAGTATTCATACTGCCTAATCCCCGTACTACTTTCTTCTTTTGAATCAGTAAGAACAGAATTTATATACTTGACATTTTTAAGTAATCACTATTTTAAAACAGTTACACAATCAATCAAACAATGATCTTATGTAAGGAATAACGCTAAGAAACAAAGAAATATATAAGCATTATATGCACATCGCCCAAGTATTAAACAACACATGTATTACTTTATTTGCTTGTGTTTTAATTTAAAGGGGCCTTTTCACAGATTTTGGCATTTTATTAACTTATTCATTAAATGCTTTATATTGATAAATGTAAACATTGGATCGTAAAAGCTCCAGTAAAAAATCAAGAAAAAAATTAAAAAAAGGAAAAGAACATTGCCCGGAGCAGGTTTCGAACCAGTGACCCCTGGAGTCCTGCCAGAATTCTGAAGTAAAAACGCTTTAGCCTACTGAGCTATTCTGCCGAGTACACATTCATGACGTATTTTATACCTTATATAAGCAATCTTCGTAGTTTCACAAAATTTCACGACAAAAACAGAACTCTCCAAATTATTCAATCGTTTCGCGTTGCAACGCTTTATAATTTTCAGGTTTTAAAATCGTCAAAAGATGCATATAATGGCTATATTAGAGCATGGTTAATGTTCAGTATTACTGTTTCCTCACAAATATCATAACTAAAACGAAAACTTACGAATCTGAAACAACTTTTTTCAGTTTTGTCAATTTCCCAAAGCGTGAAAAGATCCCTTTAAGAATGACATGACCCATAGATACAAGATTGTCTCTTCCTTCAAGTTGACATATTAAAACTGTAACTCTAACTATTATAGTATAACTTTATTTTGTATAATCATAAAATGTGTATTTTGTAAACACTGTATGCCAATGCTTTGTCCACTTGGGCTTTTGGCCTTCTGGATGGATTGTTTAATAAACCATATTGTGATGCAGCCGTTCCAGCCATAATATTATAGCATCTACAAATACGCCAGATTGTCATCTTTTACTCAAATCAATTAATGATTGAGTCAATAACATGTTTGAATTTATAGGGAGCCTTTAATCAAGTAACATCTTTATGCTACCCTAGGCGCTTTAGAGCAAGGCAAACAAAACAACGTGAAAATTGTGACGTGGACTTAAAAAAATATGAGATATTAATCCCACCCCTGCAAATCCGAGCCATCTGACATAAATGTATATGAATATTTAGCAATACAAAAATAGATGCTTCGAGCAAACCGGAAAGTCGAGCCAAGCAAGTTTGAGCCAACAGGTTTTGACTGTATATTATAATTTTTAGAAAATTACTATTCTGCTAATCTGTGACCAAGTCAAAATTCATAGGTTCTCTTAATACATTTTTATTGTATTTATTATTGCATTTTATGTCCATTCTTTCTTTATTTAAATAAATTAAGTTTCCACAATTATATAAGAATTAGTTTTCTAGTTTGGATACTTGTTTACAGTAATTTATAAATATATTGAGACTTCACCACTGTGAGAAAAGTTTAAAAAAGCACAAGAGTCATTGAATTTTAAGCGCTCTGAATTCAATCACACATTGCTTACATTAGTATCTCTTAACAATTATTTTTAATTTGCATTAACATGAACACCATTGTTCCAATAACCACATATTGTTTGATATACCAAATTTATTCTCAAAATAATGTATCATAAGAATGTATAAATACAATCCTTAAATGGACTTAACTTGAGCATCACTCTTGAAAAACTGGACTTAATGAATGTGTATAGTGTCTTCCCACATAAGCCAGTGGAGTCCTCATAGGCTAACCTAAGACGACACTTTTTGACTAAGACTTGATTTTTGTTTAGAAACAAGAGATGTGTTCGTCAGAAACAAAATGCCCCCTACTGCGCCGCTTTGAAATAAAATTTCTATTTATCATTTGGCAGATATAGAATTAATCTCCCTTTAAAGCTTATTACTTCCCTTGGATTTTGTTATTCACCTTCAACATTGAAGGATGGCCTTGACTTTTCACCACTCAAAATGTGCAGCTTCATGAGATACACATGCATGCCAAATATCAAGTTTCTATCTTCAATATTGCACAAGTTATGGCCAATGTTAAAGTTTTCGGACCGACGACTGACAGACAGACAGATGGACTGACAGTTCAACTGCTATATGCCACCCTACCGCGTGGGGGGGGGGTCTGTACACAGTAAAAAATGACCAAGTCAGACATCGCTGACCAGCAAGGCCTGTGGTTTATCAAAGAGATCATTGCCACAGTTCATCATGTATCTATGTACATAAGTCCACAGGTAAGTAATGAAACCAACCATTCACAAATTAGTACAGGAAAGAAATGATAGTTATATCATTTAAAAACAAGAGCTGTCACCATAGGATGACTTATGCCCCCTATAAACGCTTGATAGAAGTTATCAGCTTTTTTCGAAACCTAAACGCAGGTTTCGAAACCTAAACGCGAACCCTAAGTTCAAAGTCAAGGTCCAGGGGTCAAAAATTGTGTGTGTATGGAAAGGCCTTGTCTATATACACATGCATATCAAATATGAAGGTTATATCTCAAGGGACATAGAAGTTATGAGCTTTTTTCAAAACCTAAACGCAGATTTCGAAACCTAAATGCGGACCCTAACTTCAAGGTCAAGGTCACATGGGCCAAAATTTTTGTGCGTATGGAAAGGCCTTGTCCATATACACATGCATACCAAATATGAAGGTTATATCTCAAGGGACATATAAGTTATGAGCATTTTTCGAAACCTATACGCAGATTTCGAAACCTAAACGTGGACCCTAAGTTCAAGGTCAAGGTCACAGGGGTAAAATTTTGTATGCGTATGGAAAGGCCTTGTCTATATACACATGCATAGCAAATATGAAGGTTATATCTCAAGGGACATAGAAGTTATGAGCATTTTTCGAAACCTAAACGCAAAGTGCGACGGACAGACAGACAGAAGGACAGACAGACGGACAGTCCGATCACTATATGCCCCCTTTTCTTCGAAAGGGGGCATAAAAAATCTTTGACAAATCAATCATTTAAGTTATAAATAAACAAAATACAAAATCTGTACAGTAACTGTGAAAATAACTTAAATTCTTGGTAGGGAAATATATAATCTGAGATTTATAATTGTATAAATTACTTCCCTTGAAAATAATTGTCTCTGTCAAATCTCTATTTTTAGTAGCAATTAATTATAAACCACTACCGTGACTGTAGATTCACAGGTAACCTTAACGTACCTAAGATACTTGTATGCCAAAAAGTGACATTGTGTGCTTGGCTTGACCATAAAATGTCATTTTGATTATGCTTCAGTTGTATGGTTTCATACTATTATATATAATAATTATCGCCCTTTAAAGCTTATTACTTCCCTTGGATTTGTATTTTCGACCTTAGACCTTGAAGGATGACCTTGACCTTTTACCATGATATGTTTGTCAGAAACACAATGCCCCCTACTGCGCTGCTTTGATATATTAAAAATATATATATTATTTGGCAGGTCAGATAATTATCTCCATTAAAGCTAATTACTTTCCTTGGATTTGTATTTTCGACCCTAGACCTTGAAGTATTATCTTAACCTTGAAATTTTACCACTCAAAATGTGCAGCTCCATGAGATAAAAATGCATGACAAATATCAAGTTGCTATCTTCAATATTGCAAAAGTTATGGCCAATGTTAATTTTTTTTTCGGACGGCCGGATAGACTGACATACTGACTGACTGACTGACGGACAGTTAAACTGCTATATGCCACCCTACTGGGGGCATACAAATTCCCTTTAAACGAAAATTTCCTCAAAAGCGGAAAGTATCATCCCATATGACTCTGTTAGCACAGGCTATCCTGTAGATGGCACTAAAATGCATTAAGCACTATTATCCCAGAACAAGGCCCACCTGGTATTATCTTGTACAACTTGTTAACAGACGGTAGGGGGACTTACTTTAAGCCTCATTCTTAGAAAACAGGTCTTTATAAATTGTGCACTAAGTTTTGTTCTAGATTAGCCTGTACAGCCACACAGGCTAATAAGGTACAACACTTTCCGCTAGACAGATTTTTATTAAAGAAGAGACTTCCTATATATGAACAATTCCTTAAAAGCGGAAAGTATCAGCCCATATTACTCTGGGCTAATAAGGGACAACACTTTCCGCTAGACAGATTTTTTTTAAAGAAGAGACTTTCTATATAAGAAAAATTCTGTAAATATGGAAAGTATCGTCCCTGATTTGCCTGTACAGACTACACAGGCTAATCTGGGACAACACTTTACACACATGCATTTAGTCCCTGTACAGACTACACAGGCTAATCTGGGACCACACTTTACACACATGCAATTAGTCCCTGTGCAGACTACACATGCTAATCTGGGACCACACTTTACACACATGCATTTAGTCCCTGTGCAGACTACACAGGCAAATATGGGACCACACTTTACACACATGCATTTAGTCCCTGTGCAGACTACAAAGGCTAATATGGGACCACACTTTACACACATGCATTTAGTCCCTGTGCAGACTACACAGGCTAATCTGGGACCACACTTTACGCACATGCATTTAGTCCCTGTACAGACTACACAGGCTAATATGGGACCACACTTTACACACATGCATTTAGTCCCTGTGCAGACTACACAGGCTAATCTGGGACCACACTTTACACACATGCATTTAGTCCCTGTGCAGACTACACATGCTAATCTGGGACCACATTTTACACACATGCATTTAGTCCCTGTACAGACTACATAGGCTAATCTGGTACCACACTTTACACACATGCATTTAGTCCCTGTGCAGACTAATCAGGCTAATTTGTGACCACACGTTACGCACATGCATTTAGTTCCTGTGCAGACTACACATGCTAATCTGGGACCACACTTTACACACATGCATTTAGTCCCTGTGCAGACTACACAGGCTAATCTGGGACCACACTTTACACACATGCATTTAGTCCCTGAACAGACTACACAGGCTTCTCTGGGACCACACTTTACACACATGCATTTAGTCCCTGTGCAGACTACACAGACTAATCTGGGACCACACTTTACACACATGCATTTAGTCCATGTACAGACTACACAGGCTAATCTGGGACCACACTTTACGCACTTGCATTTAGTCCCTGTACAGACTAAACAGGCTAATCTGGGATCACACTTTACGCACGTGCATTTAGTCCCTGTACAGACTACACAGGCTAATCTGGGACCACACTTTACACACATGCATTTAGTCCCTGTACAGACTACACAGGCTAATCTGGGACCACACTTTACACACATGCATTTAGTCCCTGTGCAGACTGCACTGGCTAATCTGGGACCACACTTTACACACATGCATTTAGTCCCTGTACAGACTACACAGGCTAATCTGGGACCACACTTTACACACATGCATTTAGTCCCTGTGCAGACTTCACAGGCTAATCTGGGACCACACTTTACACACATGCATTTAGTCCATGTGCAGACTACACAGGCTAATCTGGGACCACACTTTACACACATGCATTTAGTCCCTGTACAGACTACACAGGCTAATCTGGGACCACACCTTACGCACGTGCATTTAGTCCCATTATCCCAGAGAAAGGCTCATATGTTTCTTGAAAAAACACTCAACAACAGACTGTAAGCAGACTTAACTTAAGTTTGTGGAATGAGGCCGGAGTCCTTCCAATAGGGAAAATTCTAGGTGATTTGACCACAAATTGGGACATTGGTGTTGTTGGTTTTTTGCTTACAAATACTATATAATTGAGAATAAGCGTTTTCAATATTGTATTTACATTAAATAAGGTTCAAGTAATAGAGCTGGGTAGGGAGATTAACTTGATATTGTGATACATTTATTTTTCTTTATCTTCAATTGGAAATTTAAGGCAGTCGTTTGGGAAAAATATCTTGTTTTAGGATTGTAAATAGGGTTGATTTCAGACCCCAAATTTGACAAATAACAGCAACACTATATACATACTAAAAACTTTACATCTCCTTGCAAACAGCTAGGCTCTATACAACCAAGGCATTCCAAGCTTCATTAAATATCTCACAACTTTTTAAAAAACTAAAGGTCTGCATGGGAATGACATAAATTCTTGAGGTGTTGTGTTAATGAGGTTTCTTATGAATCAGTTGGGAAGCATCGAGCTGAAAAGGTTTTTAGTTATTGATCCTCAAGTAAAAGAAGTCGTGTTTTTAAAAGGATATACACAAGAAAAGACACCATTTTACCTTCTGTGAAATCATATCATTCTTGTCCTCTTCATCTTTAACATTCTTAATACACAAGTAACATTATTATACATTGTACCTCACTTTTATTCACAATGCTAAACTCCCATAGGCAATCGTGACATAGAAATACTGTCAGATCCAGTGGGAATAAATTTACTGTCCAAAATATACTGTATCCCGCTGCCATAGCAATCACGTGCTACCAGCGGGAAAAAATTTACTGACAAAAAAATACTGTATCCCGCTGCCTTAGCAATCACGTACGGAATGTTCGAAACTTATACTGTCCCATTTGCGCATGCGCAGTACGCAGTTTTGCCTTTCCGTTGTATTTGGATAATTAAAATATTGATTGCAGCTGAAACTGTGCTGTAAAATAGATTAATGCCATTATTTAAGCTTTGACAGGAGTCATAAAAAAAATCAATTTAGTATAAACGACACGCTTACCTCAATGGCAACTTTAATTCAATGCAAATAACAATAAAATTACAACGATATACACTTCCAGTGTCTGTTCTTAAGGTGTTATGCATGACAAACACTCAATCCGAAATACGTTTTGGATTCGTTCGATGCTTTAAACAAATATTTTACTGTTAAAAAAAACCACCACGTCCATATTGTTGTCCCCAAATGTTTCGCCACCGAAATGACGTCACACGAGTACGTCATAAATTGCGTAATCAAGTGATGAAAATAAAAAACGGAAAGCTGGTTCGGTAATATATTTTTTAAGAAATAATTGAAGACAAAGAAAATTGATGGGATAAATAGATTACTAGGTCTGTGCCAAATAAAGCAAAGTTCATTTTGCTCGGCCCGAAAATCTGAACCATTCAACATATTAATGGTTGTTTATTGCTGAAATTAAACACAATTATTGAATATTAAAATTGTTCATGGTTCATATAAATTGTTCATGTTTGAAAAGTTTGTTCGGTATAATAATATAAATATTACATGTCTGACAGGGTGACAGTAAATTTGTCAACTTTCAGAAAAATGCTGTCAACCTTGGCTTCGCCTCGGTTGACAGTATTTCCTCAAGTTGACAAATTTACTGTCACCCTGTCAGACATGTTATATTTATATACTGTAAAATCATTATTCTAACACGGCACGTGCCAAATTTCATATAAACAAATAAGAAAATCGTCCATGGGTTATTCTGCAACAAATTATGGGCGGAGCTTATACACTGAAAGCACGCGCTGTAGCTAAATAAAACATGCCGATACATTTTCCACCAGCAGAAATGAAATGGGTTTTTTCCATCCAGTTTGGCTGTTATTGAGGGCGGTGATCTGATCGACAGAACAGCCGAAAGCTATTTTTATGGGCATAGCTTCACATAAAATAGTATGCAAGAAAAATAAGATACATTCTATAAATCTTTAGTAAAAATCGTGTTAGAATCGAAATAATTTGTGTACGTTATAGGTTGTTGTCGAATAACCCACGGCCGGAAGTTTAGATGCGTGGTTTCAAATCACTCGTGCTTCGCACTTGTGATTTAATCCCTACGCATCTTAACTTTATTTCAATTAATTGTGAGACATTATTTTTTGTTGATTTTCAACACACCGGAAAATAACTGACATTAATACCGCATTTATTTTTCCCATTTGAAAAAATCCACGCATTAACTGCTGTGTCCATAAACCGTTTTTTTTACGACGACATTTCATATGGACAAATATCAATGATTTTGTAATATACAAACAATTAAAGAGGATATTTTTCCTTATGAAAATTCATACTGTTCTATACAACCTCATCTTTTTTTGCATTCTTAATAAACAGGAATTACACAAGTCGGCCCTTTCCTGGTGTATTTATGGGTCTGATAAACGGACCCATACCCGAAGAATTTTATTTGTTCTTAAATAAGTGCCTTATGATAATAATATCTCAATCATATTTCAATTAGATCTAACAAAGTATATAACTATCATACTATGATTTTATTGGTATTAAATTTGAAGTATTACAAAGAATTTTTATTAAATTTGTTTTTCCTTAATCAATGAACTTTTTCGTGGGAAAAAAATCCGAGTCCCAAAATTGCATTTTCCCCCAGAAAATACCTGACAATTTAAGCGTGAATATTGTTACCTTCTGCGTAGTCAGGTCATTCTTGTCCACCACATCCTCAGCATCGTTGTCCTGACTCAGCAGCGACTGGAGCAGAAGAATAGCTTGATGTATTTCTTGTATATTTAGGACTCAAACACATTTTATATAAAGGTAATAACAAATAAATACTAAATGTTCAACAGCATAAAACAAAGTAAATAATTAAATATCATATGTAAATAGTATGTAAACATTATATATCAAAATATACTCCTCATAAGATTACTACAACTATATCATATTTTATAAAAACAAATTGCATCAATATAGATTTTATACCATTGTGTATCTCGAAATGAAAGTCTAAAAATAGCTTTAAGTGCTATGTACATGTGCATCTATGTACAAACATTAAATGTGCAGTTGAAGTGCTTTGTTTTTTCATGCACAGCTTTAAAAAACTTTTAAATTAAATGACCATAATGAAAAATGTTATGACAACATAACATAATATGTATAAGATCTAATATTTAAAAAAACTTCACATTGTATTAGTAAATTACTATATGTGTACACAAAAAAGTTGCATCAACAACTACACACACACTGTTGTATTGAAATATAACACACTTCAATGTTCTTATGCTAAACAACACATTGTAATTGAAGTACTAATCACTAATTACAACAACTAATACATACATGTACACACTATTCCACTCTGAACACCAGGATGTTGTCGTCCCTCAACAGTCCCACAATGATGGATGATGTTGTGCTGCTGTAGCAGACTGACATTGGCCACCTCACTTCATCCTCCTGAGTAGCCAGCGTAGTCAGCTTACTCTGCCCCTCCCAGCCCACCTGTTGTACAGTTTGGGACCCCCATCCACAGACCAGCACCTGGCCTGCAGGGGTCACATGTAGACCATATGGGCCCCATAGTGCTGGGTCTGTGTATGTAGCCAGGAGTGTGCCATCCCTGGCCAGGGTGAGAAGCTTGTGCTGCAGCCAGCCGCTGGTGATGTACAGCCTGTCTCCTGTGGGACTCACAGCACACTTCCCTACTGCAAAACAGAGTAACATCAAGATATTGAATTACTGTCAATGTAAAATAATCTTATTAAACATACTGCAGTGATATTGTATTACGCATATGTTGTTATAAATAGGCCTTTACACATCTAAAATATATGCATACATTTCAATGATTCAATAGTTAAGCGTGACAATAAACTTCAGTAGCAGAGCTATTGTGTTAACGTTTGACATGTTCAAATGAGACTGGTGAGACTAGAGTTAGAAATGAATTGAAGCAAAATTATACAGATGGAAACAATTACACATACAGAAACAATTGCACAGTTCAATTAACATGTTTATTATGTTACTATGTGCAGCATGAATAGATTTCCCACACATGTATACATGTGATAACTATGTACTGAAATTGTGAAATTGACCAAAGCAGACATAATTCATGTGCCGTGTTACAACGTTATTTGTGTTTTTTATAACAAGAAAAATAATATTCAAAACAACAGTTATTGACACTTTTCAAGCTAGTTAGTTACAAAACCAATTTCAACAGCAAAATGTTTAAATGAACATACTACTATAATTACAATGAAATTAATACATACATTTGAACACTTCATAAAAGAATACAACCACAAGAGTACCTATGTTATATGGTGTTATGAAATTATTCAATTTATCAAACATATTGTACATGTACAATCATTTAACAACCACAAAATTAAGACCAGGTCAGAAAGTGTCTCTCTCCCAGGAACTCAGTTTCTATTTATAGACATGCCATGTAGTGACAGTCAAAATACTTCATTACTCATGTTTATAAATCAATATTTCTGAATCTTGTTTTGGCTACAATGTACTGTAGTATTCAATGGCACATATGAATTATAGAACAAATATTTTATAATACATCAGCGGGTTTTCTGCTATGACATCTGAATTTTATTTTATTTTCATCTCACAAAGTATATAACTATAATTTATATGATTTAAAAAAAAACAAGATAAAGGCTTCATGGGTCAATATTTGTTGATAAAAAATAAATAATCCCAATTCGGTTCATTAAGTCGATAAAATTTTCCCAATTTGTCATTGTATGGATTTAAAACAAGAGCAGAGCATAACAGGTGCCAACGCTCGGCTGTGACAGCGCTGTAAACAGCCGAGCTAATAACAAAATTTGACGACTCCTTTTCCCACAATGGCTAGAAAAATCCCTGTACATAATACAAATGTTATCAGGATGGATTCACCATGATTCTTACCTGTATCTTCAAATGACCTATAGAGACTGCAGACCTGTTTGCCATTCAGCGTGTATTTGTACAGTTCTTCACCAGAGGTGACAAAAAGGTCGCCATGTTGATGGGCAATACCTCTACATTCATGTTGTAACTGAAACTTCCTGCCAGGAACAAGCTTTCCCTGATTGACAGTGATAAACTGGACCTTATGTATGTTGCTAGCATTCACAGTCACTGCAACCTCACTAGGTGTGATCAAACAAATGTCAAATGGCTTAGCATTCACATCCAAGTGACTCACCACCTGGTACTGCTGGTTCAGCAGCTTGACATTGTCATTTTTCCAGTCTACAACCAGTACCTGCCCATCGGGAAGAACACATATGCCTCTGATCCAACATTTACCTGAATCAGTTGGTATTCTCACATTGTGCTTAGTAATACTCTGGACATGAAACGCCTTGCCTGACTTTCCTAGCAGAGTCAATGCCTGCTGTATTATATGCTTACATTTTATGCTGGCTATAAGGCAGAGCTCCTTATTATCTCCAATTTTCTGAACAATTTCAAGTAATTGCAACAAGTCATTGTGAAGACTGGTGCATTTATGAATAGAACTTGTAATTGACCCTTTTATGCTTATAACTTCATCTTTCATCTTATTTAGTTCCTTCACAGTAATATTATCAAATTCATTCAAGATAGAAAGAACACGCCAACACATTTCTTCTTTTAAATTTTTGTTTGATGTACCCACAGAACTATTACAACACTTATCTATATTAGTATTTAAATTGCCATGCAATTGTTCTATCATGACTGCCCCATGTTCCTTGTATGTTCTCTGCAATGACTGAACACTGGCCTCCTGATTTATCTGTAGGCTTTTGATTCCCCCCATGAAAGTTTCCAGCTCCTCTGACAGTCCCTGTAGGTCTGTGGGCTGGGAGTTGGTCAGCTCCGAAATCGGGGTCATTTTACTGCACTTGCTGAAATAAATAATTAATACATGTACATACCAAGGAATAGTCAGTAAAATAATGTAATGCTTCAAACAAGTATACAGTGTCAAATAACAAGAGCTGTCAGAGGACAGCGCGTTTGACTATTCAAGTGCTTGACAATATAACATAAGCCATCATGGGGAAATTGTTCATAATCAATAATTTATAAGATGAACTTTCAAAAATAAAAAAAAGGAAAAAAACATTTAATTTTTTTTTTTTTGGGGGGGGGGGATTGAGATAGGGTATAATGTGGGGTGTGGTCATTTATTAGACAATCTTTCAAAAATAAAAAAGGGGGTTGGGGGGGGGTAGGGGGGGTAGGGGGTGAGAGTATAATGTGGGGTGGGGTAATTTATTAGATGATATTTAAAAAAAATTGGGGGGAGGTTGGGGAGGGGGAAGGGATTCTCAGGGGGAGGGGTGTGGGGAATTGTTTGGATGGAATCCATTGTGGTATTCCAAGTGTTGTTTTGTCAAAGTAATAATAAAATGTGATCATAAATAAAGAAGTTATGGCAAATTAAGCAAAATTTTCAATTATCTAAGTGTAAAAGGGGCCATAATTATATAAAAATGCTTGATAAAGTGGTCTGCTCTTGTTTATAGGTTGGGGTCATGTTGGTAAACAAGTATGCAACATATAAAAGCAATATGTCAAAGGATATAGGAAATATTTGGGGTAGTACGCAAACTTGAACATATATTTATAAATAATATGCATATTCTAAGTATAAAAGGGGCAACAATTATGTAAAAATGCTTGATACAGTGGTCTGCTCTTGTTTATAGCTTGGGGTGATGTTGGTAAACAAGTATGCAAACAAGGGCTGTTTGTAAAACATGCATGCCCCCCATATGGGCTCTCCGTTGTAGTGACAGCCATTGTGTGAATATGTTTTTTGTCACTGTGACCTTGACCTTTGACCTAGTGACCTGAAAATCTGTAGGGGTCATCTGCAAGTCATGATCAATGTACCTATGAAGTTTCATGATCCTAGCCATAAGCGTTCTTGAGTTATCATCCGGACACCATTTCACTATTTCGGGTCACCGTGACCTTGACCTTTGACCTAGTGACCTGAAAATCAATAGGGGTCATCTGCGAGTCATGATCAATCTACCTATCAAGTTTCGTGATCCTAGGAATAAGCGTTCTTCAGTTATCATCCGGAAACCATTTTACTATTTCGGGTCATCTTGACCTTGACCTTTGACCTTGTGACCTGAAAATCAATAGGGGTCATCTGCGAGTCATGATCAATCTACCTATCAAGTTTCATGATCCTAGGCCTAAGCGTTCTTGAGTTATCATCCGGAAACCATTTTACTATTTCGGGTCACTGTGACCTTGACCTTTGACCTAGTGACCTGAAAATCAATAGGGGTCATCTGCTAGTCATGATCAATCTACCTATCAAGTTTCATGATCCTAGGCCTAAGCGTTCTTGAGTTATCATCCGGAAACCATTTTACTATTTCGTGTCACTGTGACCTTGACCTTTGACCTAGTGACCTGAAAATCAATAGGGGTCACCTGCGAATTATGATCAATCTACCTATCAAGTTTCATGATCCTAGGCCTAAGCGTTCTTGAGTTATCATCCTGAAATCATTTTACTATTTCGGGTCACCGTGGCCTTGACCTTTGACCTAGTGACCTCAAAATCAATAGAGGTCATCTGCGAGTTATGATCAATGTACCTATGAAGTTTCATGATCCTAGGCCCAAGCGTTCTTGAGTTATCGTCTGACAACCACCTGGTGGACGAACCGACAGACCGACAGACCGACATGAGCAAAGCAATATACCCCCTCTTCTTCGAAGGGGGGCATAAATATGAAAGCAATATGTCAAGGGACATTAAAAATATTCAGGGTAGTACACAAACTTTAACATTTGCTGCATATTATAAGTGGAAAAGGGGCCATAATTATGACAAAATGCTTGATAGAGTTGTCTGCTCTTGTTTATAGGTTGGGGTCATGATGATTAACAAGTATGCAATATGAAAGCAATATGTCATAAGGCACAATGAAAATATTTGGGGTAGTACAAAACTTTAACATTTGCACGCTAACGCTAACGCAGATGCTAATGCCGACGCCAAGGCCAGGGTGAGTATGATAGCTCCACTATATATTTGATATATAATAGTCGAGCTCAACACAATCATGGAAAATAAATGAATGCTTTTTTCATTGGCTTAATAGCTAGGGGTATATAGATTTGCACTCTTCCATCCATACGTGTGACTTTTCTGTCGTATATAACTCAATACGTATTCCTGAATTTTACGAGTACAGTAACTAGGCATGTGAGCTTGCGCACCTCTATATTTTCGTTCTGTTTTTTATTTCATTATCCGCACGCTTTTTGAAAAGCATGGGGATGTTGTGGTTATCTCCACCGTCCATCTGTCTGTCCGTCCTGGCCAATATCTCCTCCTACACTTAAGCACTAGAACCTTGAAACTAACACACATGGTAGCTATGAGCATATGTGCGACCCTGCACTATTTGGAATTTTGATCTGACCCATGGGTCAAAAGTTATGGGGGTTTGGGCGGGCAGGTCAGAGATTTTCACTCATTTTGTACGTTATTTTACATTAACTTATTCATTTCTGCACCTATTTACTTCAAATTGATACTGAACCTCTCTTTTCACAATACGGTCAATCTCAACTAATTGCATGGCCCCATTAACAACTCTGGGGCGCCCCGCCCACATAGACCACAGCCACGCCAAATTGCCTTTTACTATAATTTCTTCATTTCTACACTGATTCACTTCAAATTGAAACTGAAATTCTCTTATGACAATACGGTCAATCTCAACTATGCATGACAATACAGTCAATCTCAACTATGCATGGCCCCATTACCAACCCTGAGACGCCCCACCCACATTGGCCACACCCACCCAAAATTGCCTTTAACTATAACTTCTTCATTTCTACACCGATTTACTTCTTATTCATACTGAACTATTCTTATGACAAAACGGTCAATCTCAACTATGCATAGCCCCATTACCAACCCTGGGGCGCCCCACCCACATAGGCCACACCCACCCAAAATTGCCTTTTACTTAACTTCTTCATTTCTACACCGATTCACTTCTAATTGATACTGAACTTCTCTTATGACAATACGGTCAATCTCAACTATGCATGACCCCATTACCAACCCTGGGGCACCCCTGGGTCAAACATGCTGCGTGGGGATACACGTCGGCCTCTGCTGCGCCATTTCTAGTTATAATTGTAGCAAAGTCTAATTTTTATAAAAAAATTACATTTTAAAATATGTTTCGATTGTAAAATAAACAGTATTGCTACTAGAGGACTGACAATTTACATCAATATTTATCGTCATGTAATTTTGCCCACATGCATGTCCCTTTAACCAAACAATCATATCTTTTTCAATTGTGATAAGCGTAACTAAAAAGGATTGATGATACATGGATACGTCTACAGTAACATATTAATCGTCAGGGAAACTCGTGCAACTCTGTATGTTTGTTCGTAATTTTTGACACTTTTGGGACAAATTCAGGATTGCAGAGGTATTCATGTACTAAGAAAACATATCTTGTTGTTTACATTGTTTTCACTTTTGATATTGTAAACCTTGACAAAACTATGCATAATAATGCAAGAAAAGATCATTAATGTTTTTCCACCCCACAAAACAGGCATGACTTCCAGATTTTTTTTAATTGGCCAGCAATGAAAATCATATATATTATTGTTTAATAAACCGGCTGGGACTGTTTTTTGCAAGCACCTGTCTAAAATGTTTTAAAATTCAATCAGTGAATGCATTTAATGATGGCAGTACTGTAATATATCTGTACAATGCCTTATGTTACTACATAGTTTTATCATACATTGTGTAATTGAAAATCTGCTTACAAGATTGTTATTATGTGTATTAAATGTTCAAAACCTGACTACTACATATACACCATTATAATTTCATGTTAAAAGGTTAACTATTATCAAGATGGATTGGCCTCTTAATCTTCCTCGATGTAACCATAAAACATTTTGCATGGCTGTAGGTCAAAGCATTCCCTAGATATTGTCTAGAAACAATTGGTCTACGGCCAAACCGACAAACGGACCAAAGGACAGATGCAAAGCAAAATAACCCCGAATCTTAGAAGAGGTCCTCTATTTCTAAATAAAGTCTCTTAAATGAACAATCTAGCCTGTGATGAGTGGCTTATGAAATGCAACCTGGTCTACTTTCTCACAAAATGTTTTGTTGTTATTTAATCTATTGTGATTATTTTGCTTTTGTTGATGTCACTTGATTTATTTGTGGACAAGAAAAGACGCCATTGTCAAATATTTTAAAGGAGAATCCAAGAGATTGGTCTACTGGAGAATCCAAGAGATTGGTCTACTGGAGAATCCAAGAGATTGGTCTACTGGAGAATCCAAGAGATTGGTCTACTGGAGAATCCAAGAGATTGATCTACTGGAGAATCCAAGAGATTGGTCTACTGGAGAATCCAAGAGATTGGTCTACTGGAGAATCCAAGAGATTGGTCTACTGTTTATTCATGTTTGATATTGACATTTCATACAGAAGCAAGCCTAGAGTCAATGATATTTTAAAAATTGGGAAATAAGAATAGAATTATATTTTGCAATTTACTGTATACTACACACAATGATAACATGTGTTCTGCGGTCAGAGACATACGCCCCCCCCCAAAAAAAACAGGGCTTTTAACTAGTGATCCCAATTTCAATAGGGTTCATCTACTGTCCAAGGCCAATGAGCATCTGAAGTATCAAGCAAATCAGTCAATTCATTGATGAGTTATTGATCAGAAACAATTTTCACACTTATTGTTACAATGACTTTAAAATTTGACCTAGTGACCCCAATTTTGACAGGGGTCATCTACTGTCCAAGCCAATAAGCAAGGGTAGTATAAAGCCAATCAGTCGATTCGTTGACGAATTATTGATAAAAAACGCTTTTCCCACTTATTGTGCCAGTGACCATGTCCTTTGACCTAGTGACCCCAATTTCGAGAGGGGTCATCTACAGTCCAAGGATATTTCACATGACAAGTATCAAGCCAATCAGTGAATAAGCTGACAAGTTATTGATTAAAAAACTATTTCACACTGACTGCATAACTTATTTCAATTGGACTCATCTACTGTCCAAGGCCAATGTACATAAAGTATCAAATAGGATAGTGACCTTGACCATTGACCTAGCAACCTCAATTTAGATCGGTGTCATCTACTGTCCAAGGCCAATGCACATATGAAGTATCAAGCTAATCAGTCAATTCGTTGACGAAGTATTGATTGGATGCCACTTAATGTGATAGTGACCTTGACCTTTGAAGAAGTGACCTCAATTTCAATAGAGGTCATTTACTGTTCAAGGCCAATGCAAATATGAAGAATCAAGTCAATTTGTTGATGAATTATTGATTGGAAACGATTTTCACACTTAGTGTGATAGTGACTTTGACCTTTGACCTAGTGATTACAATTTCAATAGGGGTTATATACTGTCCAAGGCCAATGCAGAAGTGAAGTACATGTATCAAGCCAATAGGTTAATTTGTTGACAAGTTATTGATCGTAAATGATTTTCACACTACATGTAAGTGTGATAGTCACCTTGACCTTAAAGCCTTGACCAAAACCTTGAAGGTCACCTTGACCTTAGCTCTTAAAACCTTGTATACAGACTGATTCGACTCTACCAAATGTTCTTGTTCGTTATTTGTCCTTTTTTATAATAGTATTTTATTTGTTTGAATTGCACACGTGATTAACAAAATAATCCAAATAAAACTGGTATTACTATAACATATAATTCCAAGTTCTTTATGTATTCATGGTCTAAAATCAACTGTTCCTTAATACTGAAAATTGCTAGAAAATCTGATGTCCGTATTGTCTGTATTATTTCAAAAAGAGATACTGCATTGACATTTTCTCTGATAAACAGAGATCGTAGAAATGTAATCATTTAACGCTAGAACAAAGCAACAAAGCCAATTAATCAAACATGGGAAAAAACTAAACAAGGGCTGTTTGTAAAACATGCATGCCCCCCATATGGGCTGTCAGTTTAAGTGGCAGCCATTGAGTGAATACGTTTTTTGTCACAGTGACCTTGACCTTTGACCTAGTGACCTGAAAATCTATAGGGGTCATCTGCGAGTCATGATCAATATACCTATGAAGTTTCATGATCCTAGGCGCAAGCGTTCTTGAGTTATCATCCGGAAACCATTTAACTATTTCGGGTCACCCTGACCTTGACCTTTAACCTAGTGACCTCAAAATCAATAGGGCTTATCTGCGAGTCATGATCAATCTACCCATGAAGTTTCATGATCCTAGGCGTATGCGTTCTTGAGTTATCATCCGGAAACCATTTTACTATTTCAGGTCACTGTGACCTTGACCTTTGACCTAGTGACCTCAGAATCAATAGGGATCATCTGCGAGTCATGATCAATCTACCCATGAAGTTTCATGATCCTAGGCGTATGGGTTCTTGAGTTATCATCCGGAAACCATTTTACTATTTTGGGTCACCGTGACCTTGACCTTTGACCTAGTGACCTCAAAATCAATAGGCGTCATCTGCGAGTCATGATTTATCTAACGATGAAGTTTCATGATCCTAGGCGTATGCGTTCTTGAGTTATCATCCGGAAACCATTTTACTATTCTGTGTCACCGTGACCTTGACCTTTGACCTAGTGACCTCAAAATCAATCGGGGTCATCTGCGAGTCATGATCAATCTACCTATGAAGTTTCATGATCCTAGGCGTATGCGTTCTTGAGTTATCATCCGGAAACCATTTTACTATTCCGTGTCACTGTGACCTTGACCTTTGACCTAGTGACCTCAAAATCAATAGGGGTCATCTGCGAGTAATGATCAATCTACCTATGAAGTTTCATGATACTAGGCGTATGCGTTCTTGAGTTATCATCCGGAAACCATTTTACTATTCCAGGTCACCGTGACTTTGACCTTTGACCTAGTGACCTTAAAATCAATAGGGGTCATCTGCGAGTCATGATCAATCTACCTATGAAGTTTCATGATCCTAGGCCCAAGCGTTCTTGAGTTATCATCCGGAAACCACCTGGTGGACCGACAGACCGACCGACATGTGCAAAGCAATATACCCCCTCTTCTTCGAAGGGGGGCATAATAAACCAAAGTTTATCATCATAGCAGCCAGCATGCTGTGGTAAACAGACTTGCATGCATTTCGGAATACTTTACTGTGACTTTCCCGCCTTTGAAAATAAAATTATAAGATCAATGTTTGCAATCAAAATGCACTAATAAGCAAACAATTAAATGATTATCTTATAATTAAGAAGAATGGTTCTATTGCATATTTATATAGATTTTAATACAAATACCATATTCAAATAAACATTTGACAATTTGACATTTTAGTAAAACTAAAGCTGTCAATTCAGCAAATAAACTAATCAAAGAATCAAAGGACTGAGTGGTATTAATGACAAAATGACCATGTATATGCCGTTTCAAGGTCATTCTGACTTTGAAAAGATACACTGATAACATAAATTTATCCTACACACTACCGTATACTTTCCCTTTTAAGACGCATTTTTAAGACTTAAATTAATAAGTTACAGTTGGGGTCGCGTCTTAGAAGCGAGATACTGGTGAAAATAAACAAAAAAAATCAAAATATCGAGTTGACTGGGCTTATTCTAGCCAAGTTGGACACTTGTCAGTTGTTTGGAATCATCGCAGCAGCTAGCTAAAGAAACTTCAGCGTATAGTTTATATAGTATTGACAGACCTATACGCTGAAGCCTACCCCGTATCGAAAGTCAACCAGAGTCATAACATATTTATGTCACGCTATAAATCAAAGAAAGCTCATTTTCTTGGATACATTTATACATATATTGGTGAATGAATATAAACTACTGCATCAGGGATTATTTGAAGGTTCAAATGTTTCAATTGCATCTTACAGTATATGAAAATAACTCTCATCAGTCTGAAATTCACAATTTTGACGCCATTGTCGCTTTTTCACGTGACGAGTTTTCATTTGGATACTTTCGGATCGACCTTGACATTTTTTGCTGAAATTGTAAACATTACTTTCATTTCTGAAATCTATTATTTGTGATAAACAACTTACGTCTGGTGGATTATTAGACTGATTTCAGTGTGAATCAGGTAGTTTAAAATAATATTTACTTTGAGTTTGTATTTACACTACAATTTGTTTACAAAACAAACCAGAATAATCTAAAATACCGGGAAATGTCATTCTGAATTTGAAAACACTTGAGCACATGGTATGTTACGAAAAATAGAAATAACGTCATATGACCGTGAAATCTCGGGAGAATCGCATTTCAAGTAAGTCTGTCGCATCGCTGTTTTTCTCGATATGTAAAAGCAGAATAGATAAATTTTAAATGTTTAAGATAGTATTTTGTGAAAGAATATATCAGTTAAATGTGAAAAATGTCAATCTTTCCGATCAAGTGGTTGATTTGGGCCAATAACTGCATTTAAAAGCTGTTTTGGACCGGTCTTTGTTAACTGTCAACTTTTCGGGAATTTCTGGTTGACTTTCCTAATGGGGTTGGTCCATAACTATAAAGTCGCGCCAGGCAAAAATCATAAAAAGCAAAATTTAAAGTTATTGTAGCCAGAACTACGCGGCAGCCATTTGTATTTTCTCTTAAGTCTGTATTGGCCCGTACCGTGTATCGGAACGCTATGTTCAGTTACCGATTTATTTGTAATACAAGAGTTCCGCGGTCGGAGATGACCGCATTGAAGCCGGATTTTTGATTTAAATGACAGGAAAGTACCTTTCGTGTTTTTGTCAATGCAATACTTAAATTACTGAAATATTGTTCAAAGGTCAAAATGAAATGTAAGTACTTTTCAAGGCATGAGCAAACCTTGTGTTATGTTTTGAATGCATATAACAATTTTAACATTTTAACATTGAAGGTCACAGTGACCTTGACCTTCAAATGAATGACATTGAAATGAGCAGTGGTGATCTTCTAGTACTGGCCAACCTTTATGTCAAGTTTGAAGACTCTAGGTACAAGCATACCAAAGTTATAACATGGAATAAGAACTTTAACATTTTTACCTACCAAAGTTATAAGAACTTTAACATTTTTACATTCAAGGTCACAGTGACCTTGACCTTAGAATGAATGACCTTGAAATGACCAGTGGTCATCTAAGTGTGCTTGCAAACCTTCATGTCAAGTTTGAAGACTCTATGTCCAAGCATACCAAAGTTATAACAATTTTAACATTTTAACATTTAAGGTCACAGTGACCTTGACCTTCAAATGAATGACATTGAAATGACCAGTGGTCATCTTCTAGTACTGGCCAATCTTTATTTCAAGTTTGAAGACTCTAGGTACAAGCATACCAAAGTTATAACATGAAATAAGAACTTTAACATTTTTACATTCAAGGTCACAGTGACCTTGACCTTCAAATGAATGACCTTGAAATGTCCAGTGGTTACTTACTAGTTCTGGCCAACCTTCATGTCAAGTTTCAAGACTCTAACTCTAGGTCCAAGCATACCAAAGTTATAACAACTTTAACATTTTTACATTCAAGGTCACAGTGACCTTGACCTTCAAATGAATGACCTTGAAATGTCCAGTGGTTACTTACTAGTTCTGGCCAACCTTCATGTCAAGTTTCAAGACTCTAGGTCCAAGCATACCAAAGTTATAACAACTTTAACATTTTTATATTGAAGGTCACAGTGACCTTCACCTTCAAATGAATGACCTTGAAATGACCAGTGGTCATCTGTTAATCCTGGCCAACCTTCATGTCAAGTTTGAAGACTCTAGGTCCAAGCATACCAAAGTTATACCATGAAATAAGAACTTTAACATTTTTACATTCAAGGTCACAGTGACCTTGACCTTCAAATGAATGACCTTGAAATGACCAGTGGTTACTAACTAGTTATGGCCAACCTTCATGTCAAGTTTCAAGACTCTAGGTCCAAGCATACCAAAGTTATAACAACTTTAACATTTTTTATATTGAAGGTCACAGTGACCTTGACCTTCAAATGAATGACCTTGAAATGACCAGTGGTCATCTGTTAATCCTGGCCAACCTTCATGTCAAGTTTGAAGACTCTAGGTCCAAGCATACCAAAGTTATACCATGAAATAAGAACTTTAACATTTTCGAGCACGCCGCCCGCCCGCCCCCCCGCCCGCCCCCCCCGCCCCCCCGCCCGCCCGACAACATCAATCTATAAGCCGAGATTTTTTCGAAAAAAATCCGGCTAAAAATGTATTGTTACTGATTTTGTTGTCTATTATTTTTAATTTGAATTTTGTTATTTTTGGGGCGTAAGACGTTATATTGTCCCTGATCATTCTTGAAAGTTTGTATCACCTGATTGTCTGCGCGCGACGTCGTTAAATGTCATATAAATTTGCCATTATAGTGTACGTGTGTAAGCGGCGACACGATGCCAACATGCTTAAAACAACAGCAAAATCAATTCTCAGTTTGAAACTGTCAATTGTTATATAAACACGCTGCCGATTACAAATGCAACTTGACAAGTTTGTATCACCTGATCGTCTTTGTTCCACGTCGTTAATTTTCAATTAAGACATAAGTGACAATTAGGGTATCCTCTGAAATAAGTTACCAGTTTGCAACTGTCAATTGTAAAATAAACACGTTTATTCAGACGACCCACTAATGCCGATAACAATTTATTTATTAGGGGCCAACAACGACGGTAGCAAAGAGCGACCGCATGCAATTATCCGCATATGGCTTTCTTCTTGACACGTGATTACGACCTGCGCTTCGGAGTCTATTACTATCACGCGATTGGCTAATTTTATGAAAGTAGGCGTTACCTATTGTTGATAGACAATGGGCGTAAATTTTGCATAATCTAGGTAATAAAACTAAAACAAAATATCTGCCTATTAGTTTTCAATACCTGTCAAACCATACAATTAAGATGACTGATACGATCAATTTTGCTTGTGCATTGATATTACGAACGTAATATGTTTGCAATTATTTGCAATTGTTAGGGCAAATGAATAAATACGCAATTGTTAGAAATTTTGTTAATTTGATAATTATTTTTATTGCATGAATAATACTTGAACTTAAATTAAAACCCACTAATATATCATAAAATAAACAAATATTATTTACTTTGTTGTTTTATTGTTTTATTTTTAAGACTTGCGTGAATTACTAATTGTATGCAGCGCGAGTTTGAAAAATTCTCAATGTGTTACTAATTAAAGATTTTCTTTAACATTCTGCCATTTTTCGGCCATTTTTCGGCTGATGAAAATGGCAAAATTTGACCGCGTCTTACACGCGGGTCAGTCTCAAATCCATCCATTATAAAGTCCGAAGTCGGGGTACGTCTTATAAGCGAGGGCGTCTTATAAGCGCAAGAATACGGTATATTTAGTCAGTATATATATTTATTATAAATGTATATTGTTGTTACGGTAAATAAAAGCAAAAATTGTATTATGTCAATGCGCACCTCTATATTTTGTTTCTGTTGTTTTCATCATAATTGTAGTAATGTCTCCTATTTATACAAAAAATGACATTTTAACATATGTGTAGAGTGTAAAGTAAACAAGGGCTGTTTGTAAAACATGCATGCCCCCCATATGGGCTGTCAGTTTTAGTGGCAGCCATTGAGTGAATACGTTTTTTGTTACCGTGACCTTGACCTTTGACCTAGTGACCTGAAAATCTATAGGGGTCATCTGCGAGTCATGATCAATGTACATATCAAGTTTCATGATCCTAGGCGTAAGCGTTCTTGAGTTATCATTCAAAAACCATTTTTCTAAGTTGAGTCACCGTGACCTTGACCTTTAATCTAGTGACCTGAAAATCAATAGGGGTCATCTGCGAGTCATGATCAATGTACCTATGAAGTTTCATGATCCTAGGCATAAGCGTTCTTGAGTTATCATCTGGAAACCATTTTACTATTTTGGGTCACCGTGACCTTGACATTTGACCTAGTGACCTGAAAATCAACAGGAGTCATCTGCGAGTCATGATCAATGTACCTATGAAGTTTCATGATCCTAGGCAATACATTTTTGAGTCATCATCCGGAAATCATTTTACTATTTCGGGTCATTGTGATCTTGACCTTTGACCTAGTGACCTCAAATCAATAGGGGCATTGGCCAGTCATGATCAATGTACCTATGAAGTTTCATGATCCTAGGCAGCTTCTTGACAGCTTTAATTTCTTATTGCAGCTGGATAGAGATTTCTTCAATATTGGCAACAAAACACTAGACAAGAATTCTAGTACACATAAAGGTAGTCTTGTCTAAAAGGCTTGTGAGAATTGCTCATGCAGTGTGACTGGTCTGACAGTGATTATAGAGCTCATAATTTGTGTTGAATGCACTTTGTTTTACAAGTTAAAACAATACAATCATAAATCAAACATGAGCTCTACTTTGGACAAAGAACTCAGTGTATAATGTAAATCTATTCTATAATAACTCCAAGCTAAAAGACCTCCCATACCTGAGCATTTAATATATACTTAAATTTAGTTCTGTACTGTTTGAATTGAAACCCACCTTCAAACTTCTTGTTTTTCTGGTGCATGATTATTAAGGACACAGGTTATAAATACCATCACAGGAAATATTAAACTCCCATGAAAAAGAAGGAAATTTCTTAATTATACAGTATTTCTGTGAAAACATATAACAAGTCCATAAAAGAAACAATTGCAAATTAATTTCAAAAGTAATTTCCAAAAATTTGAAAGAAAGTGTAGTCGTAAAATGTCATTGTATTTGATACTTTTCACAAAAAATTCAGGAAAAAATGTGTTTGTTAAAATACTATAAATCAATATTGCAAACTTGACAATACATGTACTTAATTCTCATTAACATTGTGACATTATATAGTTCATTGATTTCTAAACACGTTTATGTGCCAAAGTATTTCAGAAATACCTGTGATCATTGAAGGCACACTTTGTGCAGCACAACTGACTGTGGTCATCACATAACATTTCAATTTTGTGGTCCTTGTGCGCTTGACACTTCAATAGAAATTCCTCCACCTGTTTCGAAACTGGCCATTCTTTCATGTCATTCCTTCCATAAGCTGAATGTTTTTTAAACTACTTATCATGCAACTGAATACACAATAAATCACTTTTAACAGCCATAACTTCATCAATTGTAAAGAGATGTTCATGAACTCGTTCTTATTCAACGCAAAAATGAATGAACTTTGATAATAAATTCAGTAATTGTTTGTTGTTACGTACAGGTACCTTTTTGAATTTCATTTGTATAAATACTATGGTAACCTTAGTACATCTTTATTATATTATATATGTCATTCCCTAAATTACCCAAATGAGTTTAAAAAACGGGGGCTAAAACTCTATTCAATTTACAAAAACCCTACTGTTGTCAAAAACAGGGAGTGAATTACCCAATATACGCCAAAAGTTATATTTTGCCTTATGTCCAAATATGTGAACAAGTCCCTTTAATTGCTGATCGCAGTGCATTTTAAATTGAAATTTTCATATATTGGTTTCATATTGCAACCATTACTAGTCAAAGGCTTTGAGTGACTTGTCAGGTATGGTATACAAGCAATTCAATGGATTGTAGAAAATTGCCTGACAGGATTCTACACTCACACAAAGAGATTTGCGGAGCAATTTATATTATCTAATATATATATTACAATTTACAGGTATTCACTGGGTAGGGTTATTTCATTGTAGGAGCTATTGAAGCATGGGTACTGAATAATTTTCAAGTCATAATTAGACCCAAAAAACATTTTAAGGTATAGCATTTCCATTTTAAATATTCAAGTGCGTTATCAATTCAAATGATCAATTATGCAATGTCAATTTTGTGCCATAAGTATAGTCACTGAAGAGAAATATGTTAATAGATCTGTTATTCAGCTTTTGGACATTTCTTTAACATTCCAACAGACCTATAATATTGTTAAATGAATATACTCTATGGATCATTTCTGTTTTGCAAAATTTTTTTTTAGCTATTGAGTTGGTCATAAGTGATAGATTATCTTACGCAACTAAATTTCTTGATTTAATAATCATACTTCAAATATTTATATTTAAATAATTAACTGATACTAACATTAAATGATTGTGTTAACAATTATTTATCCATGTAAAGTCTTTTTATGTATTGAAAGTTGTAGAGTCAATCTTGTGCAGCCTCTTTACATTAATGTACACCAATCAAGGACATAAACAAGGGCTGTTTGTAAAACATGCATGCCCCCCATACGGGCTTTCCGTTGTAGTGGCAGCCATTGTGTGAATACGATTTTTGTCACTGTGACCTTGACCTTTTACCTAGTGACCTGAAAATCAATAGGGGTCATCTGCGGGTCACGATTAATGTACCTATGAAGTGTCATGATCCTAGGCAAAAGCGTTCTTGAGTTATCATCCGAAAATCATTTTACTATTTCGGGTGACCGTGACCTTGACCTTTGACCTTGTGACCTTAAAATCAATAGGGGTCATCTGCAAGTCATGATCAATCTACCCATGAAGTTTCATGATCCTAGGCGTAAACGTTCTTGAGTTATCATCCGAAAACCATTTTACTATTTCGGGTCACCGTGACCTTGACCTTTGACCTAGTGACCTCAAAATCAATAGGGGTCATCTGCGAGTCATGATCAATCTACCCATGAAGTTTCATGATCATAGGCATATGCGTTCTTGAGTTATCATCCGGAAACCATTTTACTATTTCGTGTCACCGTGACCTTGACCTTTGACCTAGTGACCTCAAAATCAATAGGGGTCATCTGCAAGTCATGATCAATCTACTTATGAAGTTTCATGATCCTAGGCGTATGCGTTCTTGAGTTATCATTCAAAAACCATTTTACTATTTCTGGTCACCGTGACCTTGACCTTTGACCTAGTGACCTCAAAATCAATAGGGGTCATCTGCAAGTCATGATCAATGTACCTATGAAGTTTCATGATCCTAGGCCCAAGGGTTCTCGAGTTATCGTCTGACAACCACCTGGTGGACGGACAGACCGACAGACCGACCGACAGACCGACCGACAGACCGACATGAGCAAAGCAATATACCCCCTCTTCTTCGAAGGGGGGCATAATAAGAAGTACATTTGTTAAATTTATATCCCCACAAAAAAGTGTTTATGGATGGGTGCTTATCTCTTGATATACAGTATAATCCTTAAATTAAGTAATTATGTGTACGGTAATTATTTTCATGCATAGCAATTGTCCTTATTGATTTCTACACACCCTTGAAGTTTCATTTTTAAATCTTGTATCATATCTGAAATATAGCCCTGAAAAGTTACATGATACAAACACAGTCAATCACTCTTATTTAAGAAAGTGTAGGTTTATGATTCTTGTGCATAGAACTTCTAATTGATATCTACATACAGTGACACATGAAAGTTCATGCTACAATAGTGTACCATATCTGAGATATAGTCCTGAAAAGGCACATCATACAAAATTTACAACTCTTGTTTAAAAAGTGGATGGTTTTAGTTCTTTAGTACAAGGCATTTCTCCTTATTGATATCTATACATCCATGAAGTTTCATGTAGGAATCTTGTATGATATGTGAGATATAGCCCTGAAATAATACATAACAAGAGGGCCAAGATGTTTTGTAAGATTTGACCAGGTGACCTATATTTTGACCCCTCATGACAAAACATCACACTGTGCTTACAGAAATAAATATTATGACCAAGATTAATACAATCTGAATCAAAATTGTGACCTCTAGAGTGTTTAAAAGGATTTTGTATAATATCATGAAAATTTTCACAATCTAAGGGCAATAATTGTGGCATTTATTCTGTGATTTTGCTCATATCAAACTTGACTGAGATCTTGTGGCCTTATAGCTTCTCAGCAACTTTGATAAAGAATGCTTGAGAAATATGAATGCTAGAGTGTTTACAAACCAAATGTGGACGGACTAACAATGGACAAAGACAGATCCTAAAACCTCACCTGCAGTCTTGGACATAACCCATTCAACTGTCGACCGAGTCGAGTGATTTTTGCATTGGTCGAGTGAAAATTCCAAGCCGGTAGCCCGATCGGTCAAGAGCAATTTTTTGTGTCCAAACTTAGTAACAAGTCCGAAATAGATTCATATAGACGCTTATTCAAAACTGCATTTGTTACTTCCCTTGAGCACTCATTGATTAGACGCTTATCGAACAATGTTGTAAGTCAATCTCATAAGACGCTAAAACTATTATTGTTACTGGATGGAGAACTCGCAGTGATACATTTATTTTAATGTCTTTCCTGCGTAATTTTGAGGGTGCAACACACGAACATCAACTGCAAAATGAGAATTAAGATTGCGACAAAAAATATGAACAGTAAATGAAATGAAACTTCCAATGGTCATGGAAAAATAATCGGTCATGGCTTCGTTTGATGTCTCCAAGTGGGGACTTTGATTCTAAGCCTACATTGCTGACTGGCTGGTATGTACATTCCATACGTAATGTAAAAAAAAAACATGCAATTAAATAGCATGCACTAACTTGCAAGTGTAAAATAAATCTGTCAAGGAACGAACCCTGCCTTTTATTCAAATGTGTTCTCATACTGTCAAGGAACGAACCCTGCCTTTTATTTAAATGTGTTCTCATACTGTCAAGGAACGAACCCTGCCTTTTATTCAAATATGTTCTCATACTGCATTTTAGATGCTGATTCAATGGCCACAAACCAGATGTGGCTTAGGTAATGAAACTACTGCTACAAATGTCGTTTTAGATTAAGAAGACTCAGAAGGGCAGAAAAGTTACCTTTGTGTTCTACTTCTTATGCACAGGTATTATTGCTTGTTTGAGATTTACTTTATTCAGATATTTGAGAGGAAAATTTATATCATAACATTGTTTTTTCAGGCCGCCTTTATGAGCATACCTGACATGTCAGACCTGGATGACGGTGACTGAGACAATGACCATGATGGAATTGAGATGTATGGAGACCTTGTGTTAATTATTTTGTCAGACATTTACTGTGAATATAAACAAAATCAAGTTTTTTTGTTTTATCTTTATTATGCTATGTTTTTTCAATACAAACATAGGTACAAATGTAACATAATTATAGCTTTTATTTCAGGCTAGTTAAAATTGATTCGGGCTATTGAAATTTCCAAGCTGGTAGCCCGATTGGGCTAGTGCTTAAACAAAATACGTGCAAGTACTGCACCTGAGCAATCAGGTGAGCTAAAAAGTGTTGTTTTTTTAACCAATCTGAGCCATTTACCAACTTGTCCGAGATATCAATAAAACCAATGTCTTGACTTAGTTTCATGATGATTAGGTACAAAATTTGACTTCTAGAGTGTTCACAAGGTTTCTCTATAGTCATATAAGGAAAACTGCCCCACCCCCAGGCGGCCATGTGACCGATCTGAACCAATTTCGAACTCATCTGAGATATAAATAAAACCAATCGTTTCACCAGGTTTCATGATGATTGAGCAAAAAATGTGACTTCTAGAGTGTTCACAAGCTTTTTTAACTGTATAAAAATAACGAAAAAAATGCCCCCCCCCCCCCTGGCAGCCATTTTCTTCAAAGAACCATTTTCAAACTCAACTCTCATATCTAGAAAACAAATGTTCTGACCAAATATCATTGTGACATCTAGAGTGTTCACAAGGTTTCTCTATAGCCAAATAAGGAAAATTGCCCCACCCACTGGTGGCCATGTTTTCCAACAGACCGGAACCACTTTTGAACTCAACTAACATATCATTAAGACAAACATTTTGACAAAGTAACATAAAGATTGGGCATAAAATGTGACTTCTACAGTGTTTACAAGGTTTTTCCTTTTTTTTCCTGACTTAGTGACTTAGTTTTTGACCGAGCATGACCCAGTGTCAACCTCAATCGAGGTATCATTGGGACAAATCTTCTGACCAAGTTTCATGAAGAGCGGACAAGAAATGTGGCCTCTAGAGTGTTTACAAGGTTTCTCTATAGCCAAATAAGGAAAACAGTACTGTCCCGCCCACTGGCGGCCATGTTTTTCAACAGACCAGAACCACTTTTGAAATTAACCAGCCTATCATTAAGACAAACATTTTAACAAAGTCACATGAAGATTTGGCATGAAATTTGACTTCAACAGTATTTACAGGTGTTTTTCTTGTTTTTGACCTAGTGACCTAGTTTTTGACCCGGCATGACCCAGTTTCGAACTCGACCAAGAATTCATTGGGACAAAGCTTCTGACCAAGTTTCATGAAGATCAGACAAAAAATGTGGCCTCTAGAGTGTTTACTAACAAATGTGGATGGACGGATGGACAGACGACAGACAAAGACCAATAACAAATGCTCACCTGAGCAATCAGGTGAACTAAAAACAAGAAATATCTTTAAAAAAGATATACGGCGTTGATTGTGGTTGCAGTTAATGAAAGGTAAAGACTTCAATGAATGAGATCAAAGATAGCGAATGTCTTTTTCTGTGCAGTTCTTAGCTGCAGCAAACGCAGTACGGGATGATACGCGGAGTTTTCGCGGCTTATTTTACATTATTACATATTGCTGGTCATAAACGTATAGATACAAAACAGAAAACCCAAAGAAGAATGGAAGTGAAATTTAAACATATGAGTCAACCGGCCACACGCGAAGTATCCGTATATATTTTAAATATTTATACGCGCGTTCTTCGAACAAACCTGTTTTAGTGTTTTTTCTGGCGTTGCTATTTGATTTGATTTTTAACAGTATCGAGAATCATTGCGCTCATGCTTAATTCATTACTGACATTAGTCAATATGATGGCATAATTCTTGTTAAATTAATTAAAAATAATATTTATCATGGTATTGTTGTAAAACACATTAAGAATCTATTATTGACATACCAAATGATATCGCTAGATATCTTCATTTAACATCTGTCTGGTCTAAAGAAAATTCCAGTTCACCTAGTTCACGCTATAGCGTCTTTATTATGTAACGATTATTTTCCTGGCCGCGAACTCCGATCAGCACATAGGGAAGAGACGCAGCGATGACCTGTATGTAAACTCTGACATTCACACACAGTGGCCGCAAATTGACCCGATATACCTCGCGAGTTGAAATGCATTGCATTAGAGTGAGTCTTCGCTTCCACTGCTCTCTATACTTTAACATGTTAATATGTTAACAGGAATATGGAAGTTAGTACTAAATATGAGAAAATAGCCTTTAAGTGCAAACGTTCTCGCGCTGAAAATCTTCTGAAAATAAAAGGTGGACGCACAAACTGTATTGATGTCGAGATTGAGTGTAAAACTGCTCTATCTATTAAGCCTTTTAAATAGATATAAAATTGTTTCATGCTGAACACGCAGTAAAACAGTGTTACAAAGACGCGGACATGTTTCCAATGTTTTGGTCGTATTCTCAAATCAGCCAATGCAGTCAATGAAGTGTATTCATCTGTACTTGGCCGCGGGAAGTTTTATTTGAATTCTATTGGACGTTAACAAAGGTCAGGCTAAGGTGAAAAGCTGGCTTAATGCAGCTTACGCCGAAAAAAGGCAATAACTCTATTTAAGAAAGTGCAGCCCTACTAGGGTTATGGTGCTTTTGTATGGCACTTCTCCTCACTGATATCAATACACAATTGAAGTGTTATGATGGTATCTTATTTTATTAGTTTCTGAGATTTAGCCCTGAAAAGAAAGTGACAGACGGACGCACCGACAGACTGAGGCACAACGCCAATTCTATATCACACCACCTTTTGCGGGGTACAATAAATGAGTAATGACAAAAAATAGCCAATTGTTTCCATAAATACTCTGTTTTGAGGCTGTGAAGTACAAAGGTACGTTTAAAAACAGTTTAAAGTGGTACATGATAATAAGAATGTTAACTGCATACAAAAAATAGCATAGAGAAAATTCTCTTACTGGTTATTACAACACCAAAATAACTGTAATTTTCACAAAATATTCTTACTTTATTAGTACTTTTGAACCCAAATTAATTGTGTGATTTCTCATATAACCATAAATGATGGAATTGCAGAAGATGGGCTGGTTAATATGTAACGATGTGTGACTGATCAGTGTTTTTTTTAATGAAATATTCGGCGTTATTTGGCCCCATTACCCCATCTTTAGAGTATATATTTTTCCCCCAAATATTTTTAAAATTCCCCTCTCGGAAGTGTTATTCAATTTTAATCAATACCTCATGTAAATACTTCTTTTGTTACGAATTTACTCTGTTTTCCTGACCTGCATCCGCGTGTTTACTTTATTTTAGCCTTTACCGCAAACCGTACGTAGTTCACTATCACGACTTTCGCTTTACGACATCTACCTCAAACCATATGAATTTCATCATGTCGCACAACAACAAAAGCTATCGTAAAAAAATTGACAAATCTGTTTTAAATTAAAAATAAATTGATATTCTTTTCAAACAAGAACAACTTAACAGTCAGTCTTCTTCAAATGCCGGCAATGAAACGTCAGAAATGTCCGGTCAAGAGAGTGTTGAAAGACTGTTTAGTTTGCTCAACCTGCTTTGCACGCCACAGAGAAACAGGCTTGGGGAAGCTACACTGGAGTCCCTGATCAGACTTTGTCTGCACACGGAGGGACTTGGTGAAAAGGAGGTTACCAGAATAATTGATAAATTCGCTGAAAAGCCCAGAATTGTTGAACTTTGAACATGAACATAAGATGATTATGAATAAAAGAGAATTATGTTTTTCTCCCTCTGTATGGTGAATTATAGTGTTAAAACTTGATTTTGTACTGTAACTAGCTAAGCATAAAAATTTCCCCCTTTTCCCCTTTTACGCGCGAATTTTCCCCCAAAACAAAAAAAAAACACTGCCTGATGTATTAAATCTGTTTGATTCTTAGTGTTAAAACATTATTATATTATTAGCATATTAAATATGTTTTTTGCTTATTAATAAGTAAAGACAAGGCATTATTGCAAGATATTTCTTCTGAACAAAAGTCACTTTTAGTTGATTTCACCTCTTTTTAATTTGTAAACACATAAATATAACATACTGTAAATGTACTTTAACTACTGTTATAATTCCTTTAGTACAATATATAGAGGATATTTGTTGGATTCGGTGGATTATCGATTTTAATTCACGAGTGATCATAGAAAATAATATTTTCACGAGTGGCGCAGCCAACGAGTGGCGCAGCCACAAGTGAAAATATATATTTTCTATGATCACGAGTGAATTAAAATCGATAATCCACCGAACCCAACAAATTTTCTTTTTATTTAATGCTTTTTTTTCACAGTTTATATACATTGTTAAAGAGTTTAACTAAAGAATTTCGCTGGGAAAATGAGGTCATTTCGTCAAAAAAATGACGTCATTTAACATAAACAGTGAAAATTATTGATAATTTTCACTGATAATTTTCATTGTTTGAAACAGTGAAATTATCAGTTTTAATTCACTGATATTTCTCTATAAACCACCGGAAAGCATAAAATAAATAGTGTACAACCAGTGTTAGTGTATCTGTATTTATCAGTATATACAAATCAAGACAACCAGATCCAAGACATGGATAAGAATACATAAATAGCAGCTTGTCAAAGTATTGATAAAAACCCTCAATGTTGAAAGTCCAAATAACTAAAAATAAAAAGAAATTATCAAAATTAATTGCCACAGACCAAGAATTACACTTTTTGGCCATGTGGTTTCAGAGGAAATGAAGTTATTTTGTGATACAAATTTAGTTAAAACATGTACAATAGAAGACCTCCACGGTGTTGCAAGTGTTGTCCCCAGGGTATGGATTTATTGAAACATAGTAGACAGCCACTCAACCATGTTACATAAGCCCCAGGAAAGTGATTCATTTAAGTATACTGGGGTTTCACTGACCCCCAAAAAGTTGTCGCCATTTTATCGCGACGTGAAAACCTTCAGTTAATCTGACCTTATCTTTCATGACAATCATTTTAAAAAAAACTTACAACTATATTTAATGTCATTGACTATGTTATAACTTAAATAACTATAATTTCCTATATTTACCCAAATTACAAGAAGTAACTTTAACAAGGGCTGTTTATAAAACATGCATGCCCCCAATATGGGCTGTCAGTTGTAGTGGCAGCCATTGTGTGAATACGTTTTTTGGCACTGTGACCTTGACCTTTGACCTAATGTAAGTTATCATCCGGAAACCATTGTACTATTTCGAGTCACTGTGACCTTGACCTTTGACCTAGTGACCTGAAAATCAATAGGGGTCATCTGCCAGTCATGATCAAGGAAGGAGTGAGAGGGGGGTATAATGTGGGGTGCGGTAATTGATAAGATGTTTAAAAAAAAAAAAATTGGGTGGGGGTGGTGGGTGGGGGTTGTGGGGGGTGGGGTGTGAGAGGGAGGTATAATGTGGGGTTGGTAATTTATAAGATGTTTAAAAAAAAAATTGGGGGGTGTGGGTGGGGGGGTAGGGGGGGTAGGCGGAGTGAGAGGGGGGTAAAATGTGGTGTGTGGTAATTTATTAGATGTTTTTTTTATTTATTTTAAAAAAATCCCGTAAATCAATTTATTAAAAAGTGTTGGCCTAATCCATATGCTTGAACTTTGAAATGTTATTTCTAGCAAACACAAATTAAAGCTCAGGAACAAATTGCACACATGAATGATGAAATGATTTGGAAATACTTATATAACTAACAAATTAAAATGGATGATGGTAATTGCATACTGGTAATACAATGCAATAATTTATACTGCAATAATTTATACTGATATAAATTATCAAAAATAAGATACATGTACCTGTGATTCAGCTCAACACATTTAGAGCAGCACAGCTGACTGTGGTCCGCGCAGTACGTTGTCAACTGTTCATCCTTGTGTATGGTACATGCTAAAAGATAATTCTCCATCTTCTTAGAAAGTGGCCACTTCATTATTTTATCCTTTCCATAAGGAGATTTTTTATAAAACCACCAACCATGCTGTCTGTGGGAGTTTATACATGTTCTGCAGAAGTATTTAAGACAATTTTTACAGTAAAAATCTGCATCTACTTCTACAGACCTCTCTGTCTCGCAGATTGTACAACAATAATATTTAACTACATCAGAATTTCTAGAAATTCCAGATGTTGCCATTTTGATAATTCACTTTTATCAAACAAGATTTTACAATCCAATATCAATTGAAATATTTATGTCCAAGCCTATGTAAAGACTTAATATCCCAGAAAACACACACACAATTATTATTAAACACAGGCAAGTAATAAGAAATTTCGAACTGACAGCAACCAAGTTAACTGTCAACTGGCGCTATTATGATAGGAGTAAACAGTGTAACTATGTATACTGTCACCTGACTATTGGGTTACAAATGCGTGTATTGATTACTTTAAACTGCACAAAACAAGCTTTGTGAATAAAAACTTGAAACCAGAGTCTTTAACACACCACATTTTTAATTGTTTTAATAAATAACATGTTATGAACATGCTATTATAAGTTTAATACAGTAGCTAGGTTCTAACATCAACCAATTTTATTACAATATATCAGATCCTTTTCCTTAAACAGTATTTTAAACTGATAGTTTATACTTGGTCATAAAAATGCAATTGCGCTCATTGGCTAGTGTGAATATAGACCAGTTCATTGTTATTGTTTTGATTCTTAATTTTAGCGCATGCGCAATCCACTAGTAGGCAAAAGCATGGGATACAGTAACGCAAAACAAATACAAATACATTTCACTTATATAGCGCAAAAATTATTATAAAAATATTCTATTGCACTTCACAAACACTGCACATTGGTTATCCGTGAAATAGATTGAACAAATTAGTTTTAAGTCTTGATCTAAAACAGCCCTCATTGTCAATGAATTTTAAGTGGCTTGGTCGATTGTTCTACCACTACAACAGCTAAAAATCTATCCGCCATCTTAGTTTGCATCCTGGGAATAACAAGATTACAGTCACTTTGTGATCGAAGTCTATACCGACTGTTTGCTGGGACAAACATTTCTTGCAAGTAACCAGGAGCATAACCATGAACAACATGAAAGACCATAACCAGGACTTTTTACATGATTCTAGCTTTTACTGGTAGCCAGTGGAGTTGTTTCAAGAGTTTAGCACTTGGTTGATCCCCCTGCGAAATGTTGTTCTGCAGTTCACGAATAATTCGTGAACAGTTCATGAACTGTTCATGAACTGAGTTCATGAATTGTTCACGAATAGTTCGTGAACAGAAAATGAGCCACGTCTGTGAAAAGTTCTTGAAATTTTAGTTCATGAACTGTTCATGAACACTAATGGCATGAAGTGTTCATGAAATATTCTTGAAACCTAATGGCATGAAGTGTTCATGAACTATTCTTGAACCCGTGTGGCATGAAGTGTTCATGAACTATTCTTGAACCATTATGGCATGAAATGTTCATGAACTATTCATGAACATCAATGGCATGAAGTGTTCTTGAACAGTTCATGAACAACACAATTCTTGAAAAATTCTTCAGGGTTTTGCTGTTCACGAACAGTTCATGAACATTTTCCTTCTATTTTTCAATGGCTCATTTTCTGTTCACGAACTGTAAGTGAATAGTTCATGAACCATAGTTCTTCAAGAGTTAATGAACTGAGGTGGCATGAAGTGTTCATGAACTATTCATGAACAATAATTTGTCAATTTATGCAAAGGTTATCATAAGTGTTACTAAAGCTCAACAAACAGGTCAGGGTAAGAAGAAACAAGTCTTGTATTAGCACTTAACATATTGATAGCAACATATTACAATAATTTAAATATAACACTAATAACTGAGATACAAGTGGTTTGATAATACTCTTTAAATTTCATAATACAACTTTGCACTATATGTTCATGAATAATTCATGTATTGAAAAGATTATGAATAGTCTCATTTTCAGTTCAAGAATCATTTACTAATCAATGGTTTCCCTGAAATGGTTACACTTACAGTGCCAAAGAACTTGAAATGGAACCAATGGCTGATCAGTTCAGACGGTAATTTATTAAAGACTTACATTTTCAAATATAACATAAACCATGTGCCTTCCGTTTCAACTTCCTGTGCACACAATATTCTTTCTTTGTAAAAACAGCAATGCAATGTACATTGAGTTCTTGATATCATCTTAAACTGTTCTTGAAATAAGATGTCCTTAAAACGTTCTTAAACTTGTTTTTTAAGTCTTCCAAGAACAATGACAGATCCTTTTAAGAACATATTGGATTCTTAAAAAGTGCATCATACGTTCAAAAACATTGTGTAGACCTGTTTAAGAACATAAGAAGGAAACATGTTGTTCAAAAAAGTTCTTAAAGTGTTCAAGAATAGTTTAAGAATAATTCAAGCACAGGAAAGGTCCTTAAAAAGTTATTGAAGTGTTCCTGAAGGCAGTTCTTGAACAGTTCTTTTACAAATGTTCTTAAAATTCTCTAGAACAGGTCAAGAACTCTAACTTACAGTGGTGAAAGTACTATGCATATTCATACTAACTTCACAGGTTTCACAAATCTACAAGATTTGTATGCTAGACATTTCAATATTACTTTCAAAAATATGTATGAAACATCTAGCACAAAGGAATTCATGAATTATTCATGATGGATCCTTAAAGTCTGTCTCAGAAAAGTCATTAGAAATACTTGTGCATGAAATGTTCATCACTAAGTATTTATGGTTAGATGAAGAACTGTTCATGAACTTTGAAATGTTCAACAATAATTCATAAACAGTTCATGAACATGTCTTAAGAACAGTTCATGTCCAAAAGTTCATGAACCAAGCTAAGGAACTTTTTCAGAACGGTTCATGAACAGTTCTTGATTGGCTTGAAGTGTTCATGAAATCATGAACAACATTTCGCCGGGGTCAAATGACGCATTCAGGACCACTCTTGCGGCATGATTTTGAGTCCACTGAAGCTTTTGAATTTGGTAAGCTGGTAGATCGGTGAATAAACCATTGCAAAAGTCAATATGGGAGTGTACAAGACCATGCACTAACATCTCTGCTGACTTCTGTGTCAAATGCCTGCGTATAGCTTTTAAATTACGCAATTGCATTTGGGCAATTTGGCACTTCTTGGTGATGTGAAGGTCAAAGTTAAGAGTGTTGGTCATTGTAACACCAAGATCTCTCACACGGTCTACTAACTTAACAATGCATCCTCCAACACTCACAATTGATATGGACATTTTAAATAAGTGTTGCCTTGTTCCGTATAAAATGATTTCTGTTTATGATTGGTTCATTTTCAGCTTGAAAGTTGTCATCCAGTTTATAATATCATTGAGACACTTATCAAGTTGTTGTATAACGTATGCTTCATTTTCATGATTTTCAAAACATATGGATAACGACACTTGTTAAGTAAATAAATCGATAAGAAGCTCTGAAAAAACAACACCTAAATAATATTTCAAAAATATAATATTTAGTGTAAAAAGAATTTATTAATACATTTATTTGCATCTTAAAACAACGCGCCATTTGTATCAAAGTAAAGATTTCTTAAGACTGAGTCAGACGGACTATTTGACACAACAAAGAGCTCTATGCATAAGCCGTATTATTTTTTGCATAAAAGCTTTAATAAATTACCATAATAATACATTTAATTATAAAATAATAATTATCAATTGCATGAGTACGCTAGTGTGATAAAAATGAGTGATAGAATGTGTAAGGGGTGCATTGAAAATAGCGTACTTCAAAGCCCTATCATAAGCAAAGTGCATGACGGTATTTACATGTAATTTTAATTTTGATGGGTTTTGTACAGAGAATGACACTTTTGAGGAATATATAACATACAGCTGAAAAACACAACTTTACATGATGCGAATTGAACTGTGTATTCACGTATATTGAAAACTGGTTACTAGTGAGTATGCGTGACACATATCTAACATTTTAACACACATATATCTATATACATATATATTTTATTTTTTTTTAAACATTATTTACACCCGTTGGTGTCAAACATAATTTCTTGTTTTTATGATGTCGTTCATCCATTGCCGTAACATTAAATCATCATACGGAATCATTCCGAATGACGTAGTTTTAATTAACCCACTAAATACGTTAAATGTTTTCTACGTAAATTATATAATTTTTGAATACTTTTTTTTTATTAAACGGGCGAATATCTTAATAGTGTAAAATTTCTGATAATCCATATTGGACATGACTTTTAATTTGTACAATTTGTAACACATCTAATTTAAGCAACTGTTAAGTATTTTGGCAGTAAATTATTTAACCAAATGACTGCTTAATACTTCCAGAAAGAGAAGGCATGGTGGTATCCTCAACTGTGTTGAATGACCGGACTGTCATCTGCCACCCAGTGTGGTTTATGACACCATATTGTTAGTGAAGTCTGGACAATATCTGATCAAAACGAGATAATCGGTTTATGCAGAACAAAGGGGCAATTAAACACCGGAATACAAAGGCTTACACGATTTTAAGATTGATGCAAACAATGAAATGAAAAATATTGCATTTAATTTAATTAAATGTTTATTTAATGTGTCAACGTGTTAGTTTTCCAAGACAAATACCATTTTGGTTAATTTTTATATGTTGTATAATTGGAATTGATCTATTTATTGCTTGTTTTTAATCTATGTTTCAGTAAAATGGAACAAATGGTTGGCATGTTGAAAAATAAAATCTACATAAAATCGTATAAATAAAAACGATCACGCTCTATTTCTTCCCATTGATTGTGTCTTTCTTTTGCCTACCAATGTAGTCCGGATGTAAACACGCAGGTGCGCCTGACGTCACCCGTAAACTGATCTATTGCAATATGAAAAAGCAAAAGCGTTAGTGATACAACTTCTGTTGTAAACACATGTATGTATTTAATTGACAACAAATGTGTTGGATGCATTAATAATTAGTTGTGGATGGGTCATTCAGTTAGCTACTGAGGAAGGTGTGACCTTAATATTTTGTTAAACAATCAACATACCTGAAAGTTTTTTACAAATCTGTCCAACTGTTTTTTTTTATACTTTAATTACATGTTTATGGTTCCACTGCTTGGGTCATTTAAAATATGGTACAGACAATAACTACCACTTAATAAACATCTTGCAGCAGACAATTACTTACTACAAACATTCATTGTTGTAGTTGGGTTGAATGCAAAATCTCTTAAATCTGTATACATTCTTTTGATGTGAATGCCAACTAAAATTGGCTAAATGGTGAGTGGCAATTGTCAAATTAGATAAAGTCCCAATCTAGGAAACTTTATCTAGGCAGGACGAAGGTCAGTACAGGTCCAGTGTCTGGCCTTAGCACCATTTCAGCTGCTTACTCAGGTTAAACATATGTACATCATCTATACATGCAAGTAAATATCAGTAACAACATTTGGTTGCATAACAGTTATGCAAACTCTAGTACACAATCAACAATACATGATATAAAACATGTATGCCCTTTCACAAGTGAAAATAATAATGCCCCTTCACAAGTGAAAATAATAAAGTTTTCTTAATACTAAATGTTGCTGTAACCTTGACCTTTGATCTGTAACTCTCAACATTGCTGGGGTTCATATTTTCTTCAGCCTTACTAATATACTAATTTATATGATCCTACCCTTTAGTGTTTTCTAGAAAGTGTTTTCATGCTTCAACAGTGCTCCAGCTAGCAATAAATAGAGGGGCGCTGCGCCCCTCTAAAATTTGCCCACTTAAAAAGCCTCCCTCTATTTTTCTGTCAAATGCCCTTTTAATCTCTATTAATTCTAATTCCTCCTTTCAGGCCGTATTAATCGCCAGAAACATCGACATGAATACACAGATAACACCCTTACATGACTGCCTGGGGTGTATTAAGTCAACACATTGTGAACAAACAAGCCCCAAGGGCATGGTTTGTTATCAGATCACCTATTAGCCTTTTGTTGCAGACGATAGTAACAGGCTGTGAAAGATTACAGTATCTCGGAGGTCATGCTTGGTTAGGCACAATCACACTGAATGAAATCAAACTCAGCACTATTGATTTTTTAAAACTTCTGAATTCTTTGGCTATAATTTTTTGTTTGCAAAAATAGTGATTTTTAATTAAAAATACCTATTAACACTTGAAAATTAATCATCTTTTTTTAATACGAATATGCGGTTATTTTTAAGTCCCAAATTACGGAATGGAAACATATTTGTGTTTGGATTTTATTTCTGAACTTTAAAACACTGTCTGTCCTCAATCATGATGAATTTAAAATGAATAGGGGCAGACAGTTGTTATTTCAACAAATAAAGAACTTGTTTGGAAGGAGAATTTATCACTCTGCAAGTAAAATGTAATGTTGATATTGTCATATATTTTCGCGACCTAACAAAACTGTCAACGTTGTTGACATTAGTTGAAATAACTTGTTGTGAAATAAATATATCCTATTATTAACAATAACAATGTTTCATTTTAATCTCCAGACTGGATGGTACTTCATGGTGACATTGATCATTGTTTAGACTTTAAATTTGTCAATATAGATTTTTGTTTCAATTAATATTATTATTGTGGACAAACATTGGCTCAAAGTTATTTAAAGCAACGAATTTAAGTAGTGACAGTTACAACGTTTTTTTGACCCAGTGAAACCCCTGAATTTATTTCATGTTTTCTTCATTTCATTTTCTTCTAAAAGGCCACTGATGCTGAAACTGGAACCTGAAAGATTAACATGCAGTTCAATGATGATAGGTGATAAAAAACATCAAAATTCCCCCCCCACACACACACACAAGAAAGAAATACTATATCTACATATCTCTAAAGCGTGAAGTCGGATGCTAGCCCAAGTCGGTTAGGAAATTGGCTCCTAAGTTGTTTTCCTTAGCGCAAATGTAGATAGTTATATATTTATTGTAATTTCATTACACAAAATGAGGAACAGCATACAATTGGTGAAGTCATCCAATGCACTAGTGTTTACAATTAATAAGTATATAGTATAACCAAAGTATATACTTCAGTATATGTATAACCAAATGCCCTATTTTGCAAAATTACGCGTGAAATGTGCCTTTTTTGGGGAAGCTCCCCTCTATTTTGAAAAGCTGGCTGGAGCACCGCTAAAGCAACTGTGACCTTCACCTCTTGTAGGTGTATCTAAAACTGAATGGCTTCTCCTTTCCTCTAAAGAACTCAGATAACTTACTTTCAAGATTGTAGAAGAAAGCACTCTCAACATATAATCTGCTGACAAAAACTGGTCTTAGGTTACAAGCAACTGTGACCTTGACCCATCTGACAAGTGACATCAAATTTGATAGGCGTCTCGACTAACCAGCATTTCAATTAAGTTTATCATAGAAAACAGGGTTTTTGAGATATCGTGTATAAACACATTTCATTTTACAAGCCTCTGTTATTTCTTAACCTAAAAATAAATAGGCATATTTCTTTCAAGCAACCAGAATACCAACATAAGCTATCTTAGGTCAAATTGTCTACTTAATAATAGATGAAATAGACAGTCTACTGATCAAAAGAAGGACCTTCCAACGAAAAGCCAAAAAGACTCTTCTAAAATTGGGAGCAAATTCTTTTTACTTGGGTTGTTTATTTTATTCAATAATAGTCAGTCATGTTCAGTGTTAAGTTAACCAACAGTACAGATATTGTGTACTTTAAACAAAATCGCCTGTCAGCGGTGTTCACTTTTCCAGATGGGTGACATTTCACAGGTGGCGGACACGTAACTGACCGCGGTGTTCGGTGAACTACCGAAATCGCCGCGAGTGCACAATATCGTTAACAGGAACACAGGGTTGAATTAAAAGTTTTTTTATGAATATGAATTTCAGTAACAACCAAATCAAGAATTTCTATTGTAAACAAGGGCTGTTTGTAAAACATGCATGCCCCCCATATGGGCTGTCAGTTGTAGTGGCAGCCATTGTGTGAATACGTTTTTTGGCACTGTTACCTTGACCTTTGACCTAGTGACCAGAAAACCAATAGGGTTTGCAAGTCATGATCAATGTACCTATGAAGTTTCATGATCCTAGGCGTAAGCTTTCTTGAGTAATCATCCGGACACCATTTTACTGTGTGAAGTCACCGTGACCTTGACCTTTGACCTAGTGACTTGAAAGTCAATAGGGGTCATCTGCAAGTCATGATCAATGTACCTAGGAAGCTACATGATTCTAGGTGTAAGCGTTCTTGAGTTATCATGCGGAAACCATTTTTCTAAGATTAGTCACTGTGACCTTGACATTTGACCTAGTGACCTGAAAATCTATAGGGGTCATCAGCAAGTCATGATCAATGTACCTCTGAAGTTTCATGATCCTAGGCATAAGCATTCTTGAGTTATCATCTAGAAACCATTTTACTATTTCGGGTCACCGTGACCTTGACCTTTGACCTAGTGACCGCGGGTGCACAGGAATTAGGAATAAAAACTAATCGATTCGTTTTGTAAGTCGGTAAAATAATCGAGTGAATGCGTAATTAGAATGAATTATTTCATTGGACGTGACGTCATTAAGCATCCAATGGTTTATTTACTTTAATAACACTTTATTTCATTGGTAAGTGGAGATTATAAAAACCAATCAGATATCAGGGAAATGTCCACACCTATCAAAATGGCGGAAAGTAACCGGCCAAAGAAAACAAAATCCGTTTTGAGTTTTTTCCTCCAGCAAGTAAAATAAGAAAATATTATGATAATAATAACACCACAACAGAGTGTTACCAAGTCCCAACATCGTTTAGCAATGACGACAAAAAGTCTGCTCCTAATAATAAATGTACATTCCAAGCAAATTGGCTTCAAGAATTGTCTTGGTCACTGTTTCACAACAACAAACTGACATGCAGTTTGTGCATAAAGCACAAAAACGAAGACGCCTTTACTATCCGTAATTCTACATGTAATTATCGAACAAGTACTTTGACACGCCATGCTGAGACCAATGACCATTAATCTGTTTAGAGTTCTGTAAATACTTTGACAATTGTTTGAAAGTTTTTAAAATGTTCAAGTTTGAATTAGAATGTTACATCTTGTGGACTGGCTGTAAGAAGAAATCAATCAAGTTTAAGATTTCAAGTAAATGTAAATTAATAGTTTCTGAAAATTTAAATCTGATTCAAATATATTTCTGTATCCCCAGATTTTCCCTTTTGTCCCCACTTTTTTAACCTTAAAGGGTCCCTGTCCCAAACAGTAAAGATTCATGGCAGAACACTGACACAGGTAATTGTGAAATTCCCGAAAACTGTCAACAACAACACAAGCGTTACAGTTACCTTACATACACAAGGGCTGTTTGTAAAACATGCATGCCCCCCATATGAGCTGTAAGTTGTAGTGGCAGCAATTTTGTGAATATGCTTTTTGTCACTGTGACCTTGACCTTTGACCTAGTGACCTGAAAATCAATAGGGGTCATTTGCCAGTCATGATCAATGTACCTATGAGATTTCATGATCCTAGGCCTAATTATTCTTGAGTTATCATCAGGAAACCATTTTATTGTTTCCAGTTACTGTGACCTTGACCTTTGATCTAGTGACCTGAAAATTAATAGAGGTCATCTGCCAGTCATAATCAATGTACCTATGAAGTTTCATGATCCTAGGCATAAGCATTCTTGAGTTATCATCAGGAAACCATTTTACTGTTTCGAGTCACTGTGACCTTGACCTTTGACCTAGTGACCTGAAAATCAATAGGGGTCATTTGGCAGTCATGATCAATGTACCTATACAGTTTCATGATCCTAAGCGTAAGCATTCTTGAGTTATCATTCAGAAACCATTTAACAATTTCGAGTCACTGTGACATTGACCTTTGACCTAGTCACCTGAAAATCAATAGGGGTCATCTGCCAGTCATGATCAATGTACCTATGAAGTTTTATGATCCTAGGCATAAGTATTCTTGAGTTATTATCCGGAAACCATTTTACAATTTTAGCTACTGTGACCTTGACCTTTGACCTAGTGACCTGAAAAGCAATAGGGGTCATCTGGTGGATGGACCAACGGACGGACCAAGCGACCGACCGACAGACAGGTGCAAAACAATATACCCCCCTTCTTCGAAGGGAAGCATAATAAATAAACACAAAAACATCTATTTACTTGAATTACAAACTTGCTATTAATGGAATAAATAAAGTGAAGCTCTCAGAAGTACATTATTAGATTAGGAATAGTTGAGTTGATTTATTTATCAGTGGCATTAGTTAATATCGATATTAAATTGTTTATTATTATAATAATATAAAAATATTGATTAAAAATATAATTTTTGTCTATAATCATCACTTTCCCTTTTTGGGCTTGAAATGATCAGTCCCGGTCGGCAATGGCTGCATGATTATAGGACTTCCTGGCAGGCAATACATTATAATGTTAGGAAGGACTGTAAACTAATCAATATATGAAAGATAATTATGGACCGTAATAAAGTAACAATTTAGGGAGACTATATATTTGAAAACCTTTTTAATGCCAAGTAAACATTGCTCATTTAAAATGTACTCAAACCTATTGAAAGTCTCAGTGATTATGACATAAATTTGACTGTTAACCTTCAATTTTGTTTAAGACACATCACATCTGGTCAACTCTGTAAAAACAAACGTTAAAACAGCAACAACATTCCTAAATACTCAAAATAAGGTGCTGCATTTGGAATCAAAGAAACCACTTTTTCATACACAATTTATCCCGCCTCACACTTACGTTTTATGCATGTTTTTAGCGATCAATATTTCAAGAAGTGCCGTTTTTATAAATTCTCGAAACATTCTCAAGATATGCTGAGAAAAATTTAATGTGACAATCACGAGCGACCTTGACCTTTGACCTGTTGCCCTCAAAAGTTATCGGAGCATTATTGTTTTCACAAAAAATGTCATAGCGATTTGTGTGGTTTAGGTCAAAGCATTCTCTCAATATCCTGCAGGCACTATTAAAGGTCTTCCAACAGAACAGTCTTTAAAAGGACAATATTTTAAGCAATTAAAGGGATCTTTTCACGCTTTGGTAAATTGACAAAATTGAAAAAAGTTGTTTCAGATTCGCAAATTTTCGTTTTAGTTATGATATTTGTGAGGAAACAGTAATACTGAACATTTACCATGGTCTAATATAGCCATTATATGCATCTTTTGACGATTTTAAAACCTAAAAATTATAAAGCGTTGCAACGCGAAACGATTGAATAATTTGGAGAGTTCTGTTTTTGTCGTTAAATTTTGTGAAACTACGAAGATTGCTTATATAAGGTATAAAATACGTCATGCATGTGTACTTGGCGGAATAGCTCAGTAGGCTAAAGCATTTTTACTTCAGGACTCTGGCAGGACTCTAGGGGTCACTGGTTCGAAACCTGGTCCGGGCAATGTTCTTTTCCTTTTTTTAATTTTATTCTTGATTTTTTACTGGAGCTTTTACGATCCAATGTTTACATTTATCGATATAAAGCATTTAATGAATAAGTTAAAAAATGCCAAAATCTGTGAAAAGGCCCCTTTAACAGCCTTGAGTTGATTTTAAAGTTTTTATGTCCCCCACTATAGTAGTGGGGGACATATTGTTTTTGCACTGTCTGTTGGTCTGTTGGTTGGTCTGTTGGTTGGTTGGTCAGTTGGTTGGTTGGTTGGTTTGCGCGAACTTTAACATTTGCAACAACTTTTGCAATATCGAAGATAGCAACTTGATATTTGGTATGCATATGTATCTCATGGAGCTGCACATTTTGAGTGGTGAAAGGTCAAGGTCATCCTTCAAGGTCAAAGGTCAAATATATGTGTCAAAATCGCTCATTTAATGTACACTTTTGCAGTATTTCAATATTCAACATAGCAACTTGATATTTGGCATGCATGTGTATCTCATGGAGCTGCACATTTTGAGTGGTGAGAGGTCAAGGTCAAGGTCATCCTTCAAGGTCAGAGGTCAAATATATGTGGCCCAAATCGCTAATTTTATGAATACTTTTGCAATATTGAAGATAGCAACTAATGATATTTGGCATGCATGTGTATCTCATGGAGCTGCACATTTTTAGTGGTGAAAGGTCAAGATCATCCTTCAAGGTCAAATATATGGGTCAAAATTGCTCATGTAATGTCACTTCTGCAATATTGAAGCTAGCAATTTTATATTTGAAATGCATGTGTATCTCATGGAGCTGCACATTTTGAGTGGTGAAGGGTCAAGGTCATTCTACAAGGTCAAACATCATATAGGGGGACATTGTGTTTCACAAACACATCTTGTTATAATTATGAATTTCAATAAGATGCAGTTCAAGAATTTCTTTGTCAAAACTAAATTTTCACAACAATATGATTTGCAAATGCACAACAAGAAACAATATTATGTTGAAAAGGTTACATTTCTTATTTGAGTGGTTTAAGAAGACAATAATTATTGGCAAATTTTCTTATTGAAAATACTTCAACTACTGTTGACTTACGCATAACCTTGTATACCAAGGTTTACTGTTATTTGAACATTTCTATTTCAAACAAAGGAATTTGCGGGAGAGGAAAATATTATTTGCTCAGCTATTTGAAATCTTTTCATGTGTATTGAATCGCTTTCCAACATCATTTAAACTTGTTGGGCCATAGAACCTGTACATTGTATTTTCTTTCCTATAATTTTATTTGCATTTTTCGTCAACTGAAAGGATTGCAGTAGCATAAGGATATTATTTCCCTCTCAATATAGACACTATTTAAGCAATACATATTACATCTTTTCAAGCAGAACTTTATCATTGAAAACAATATTCAATTGATTAAATGGTTGAGACAAGAGAACCAAGAATGTCCTTGATCACTCCCCTGTGTGATGGGGTGTGTCAAAATTCGGCAATTTAACTGCAACATGGAGTAATAACTGTAACAATATCTTTAGAGGATTACTATCTGATGTCATATACCAAATGTCAAAGCTGTAGACATCGCAGTTTAAAAGAAGGTTTTAACAAGAGATGTGTTTGTCAGAAACACAATGCCCCCTATTGTGCCACTTTGAAGCCATATATTTAACCGTTGACATTGAAGAATGACCTTGACCTTTCACCACTCAAAATCTGCTGCTCCATGAGATACACACGCATGCCAAGTATCAAGTTGCTATCTTCAAAACTGCCAAGGTTAAAGTTTTAGGTTAAAGTTTTGATGACAGACAGAATGACAGACAGACAGACAGGCCAAAAACAATATACCCCCAATCATTCGATCCGGGGGCATAACAATTATGATGCTTATTAATCCTATACAAATTGTGTGATACTTGCAGCATAACCAATTTTGACCTAAACAACTTTGTTCAAGACTTACACAATGTGACATACCAAATACAATATAGCAACCAGAACTTAACATTTTGTAAAGTTGTAGGTCTTTATCAATCATGAGATCACTGAGGCGCGCCCAGTTTTGACCGCAAGGGCATGGTTTGAAAAAACTTTGTAGAGGACAATAAGACGATAAATATCAAAGCTATGTTTTGTTTCAAGGATGAAGATCTTTTAATTTATATAAATAATATACGTCTATATAAAGCAATTGACCTGTTTGGCTTGGTCAGTTTGGACAGCAAGGTCAATACATACAAATGCGATATTCTTCTTTTACATGGTTTAGGTTTTGTTTGTTTGACTGATGACCAAGCAAGATGACATCATATGTTTTATGAATCACAGGATGTGTAAGCCACACATGGTCTGGTCATTAAAATAATAAAACTTATTAAAATGAAAATGTTTTCAAGCAGGTTTATGCTATAAACAAAAATGTATGACCTTAAACCATGACCTTAAACTTTAACCCATATTATTGAAGTGTTTTGCAACACAATGTCTCAGGTCATGGGAAATATATAATATGAAGTAACATTAAAATCCTCGAAGGTATGTAAGCTACAGAGCTGATACCAAATTCAGACATAATTCTCTCAAACACACACACACACACGAACACAGGAATATAATGACTGAGTTTTACTTATATATTCCCTCCTTCATGGGCCTGAACAGGCAAAACTGTGTGCACAAGTCCCTTTAATTGACGATCATCAGTGAATTCTATATACAAAATTTCAGGTATGGGTCTCATATTACAGTCATTTCAACTAGTCCAAGGCCTCCATTGATTTGGCAGGTATGTAATGGCCCAGTCACACTGAGGTAACAGACGAGAAATGCACATAAAATCATTTTATCTGTTCGTGTCCGTTATTATCCGTTTAATGTTCGTTTCATATCCGGTGAATACGCTCCTTGTTTGGCGATGTCCGGTGACATCCGTTCCATCTGTTGGGAAGTTTTGAGCACGTTCAAAATCTTCCACCCGATAAAACGGACAGAGATCTCCGTTTGATGTTCGGTCTTCATACATTAGTTTACGGTTTGTTCGGAACTCGTGCGTTACACCTCCTGTACGTATACAGTTGATGTTCGTTTATGTCCAGTTGTCCTGGTCCGAACGCATTTTCAACAGATAATAACGGACAGCTAACATATAAACAAGAGGGCCAAGATGGCCCTAGTTCGCTAACCTGAGAGGAGTCGGTTCATTCAATCTTTACCAAACATCAAACTTGACCTAGATATTGTCCAGACAAACATCCTGGTAAAGTTTCATCATTATTGAACCAAAACTCTGGCATATGGAGTGATTTTATTTTTGTAAGATTTGACCTGGTGACCAATATTTTGAGTTGACCCCCCTTACCAAACATCAAACGTTGCTTACAAAAAATAAATATTATGACCAAGATTCATAAAATCTGAAACAAAATTGTCACCTCTAAAGTGTTTACAAGGATTTTGTATAATATAATGAAAATTTGGACAATCTAATTATGTGATACATATAAAACCAATCTTATCACCAATTTTCATGATGATTGGGCAAAAATGTGACTTCTAGCATGTTCACAAGCTTTTTTTTACTATATATAAATATAAGAAAACTGCCCCCCCCCCCAGCAGCCATGTTATTCAACTGACCGGAACCATTTTCGAACTCAACTCTAAATCAAGGAAACAAATGTTCTGACCAAATTTCATGAAAATTGGGCCAAAAAGGTGACTTCTACAGTGTTCACATGTTTTCACTGTATACATGTAGAGAAAAATGCCCCCCCCCCACTGGTTGCCATGTTTTTGCATCGATCTGGACCATTTTTTAACTCATCCAAGATATCAATAAAACCAATGTTTTGACCAACTTTCATGATGATTGGGCAAAAATTGTGACTTCTATAGTGTTTACAAGGTTTCTCTATAGTCAAATAAGGAAAACTGCCCCCCCCCGGCAGCCATGTTATTCAACTGACCGAAACTGTACTCAACTCTCATATCAAGGAAACAAATTTTCTGACCAAATTTCATGAAAATTGAGCCAAAAACGTGACTTCTAAAGTGTTTACATATGTTCACTATATACATACAGAGAAAAATGCCCCGCCCACTGGCGGCCATGTTTATTCACCGATCTGGACCATTTTCGAACTCGTCCGATATATCAATAAAACCAATGTTTTGACGAACTTTCATGATGATTGGGCAACAATTGTGACTTCTAGAGTGTTTACAAGGTTTCTCTATAGCCAAATAAGGAAAACTGCCCCCCCTGGCAGCCATGTTATTCAACTGACCGGAACCATTTTCAAACTCAACTCTCATATCAAGGAAACAAATGTTCTGACCAAATTTCATGAAAATTGGGCCAAAAATGTGACTTCTAGAGTGTTCACATGTTTACACTATATTCATATAGAGAAAAAAGCCCCGCCCACTGGCGGCCATGTTTTTTCACCGATCTGGACCATTTTCAAACTCGTCCGAGGTATCAATATAACCAATGTTTTGACCAACTTCCATGATGGTTGGGCAACAATTGTGACTTCTAGAGTGTTACAAGGTTTCTCTATAGCCAAATAAGGAAAACTGCCCCGCCCACTGGCGGCCATGTTTTTCAACGGACCGGAACCACTTTTGAACTCAACCAACATATCATTAAGACGAACATTTTGACAAAGTAACATGAAGATTGGGCATGAAATGTGACTTCTACAGTGTTAACAAGTTTTTTCTGTTTTTTGACCTAGTGCATTAGTTTTTGACCCGGCACAACCCAGTTTCAAACTCGGTCAAGATTTTATTGGGGCAAAGCTTTTGATCAAGTTTCATGAAGATGTGACAAGAAATGTGGCCTCTAGAGTGTTTACGAGCAAATGTTTACGGACGGACGGACATACGATGACAAAGACCGGTCAGAAAAGCTAACCTGAGCAATCAGGTGAGCTATAAAGTGGGAGAAGTGTGGCAGAACAAAACATATTGCCTGCAAATGTCCACCAAGATCCGGGTCTACGTATTTTAACTACAAGAAGTACTTCTCCGTTTGCATGCTCTGGTGGATTCTGACTACAAGTTTGCCTGGGCTGACATTGGAGGCCGTGATGCTTCATCCGTTGCGCATTTGTGGAACGAGTCAGACATGAAGGCAGGAGCTGATAACAGAGACCTTGACCTGCCAGAACCTGAAGCTTTGCCACATGATACTGAGGTTGTACCCTTCTATTTCATTGGAAAGAAAATATAAAAGTGTTCGACTGACCAAGATTTATTTATTTATTTTATTTTTGGCGTAGTGTACATAACCATTCATAATACAGAAACAAACAAGCATATGCATTAAAAACAAGGGCTGTTTGTAAAACATGCATGCCCCCCTATATGGGCTATAAGATGTAGTAGCAGCCATTGTGTGAATACGTTTTTTGTCACTGTGAACAACGGTGGTGGTGGTGGTGGTGGTGGTGGCGGTGGCGACGGCGGTGGTGGTGGTGGTTATTGATACAATGCATTACAAAAATGCAGTTAGCCTTACATTTGGTAAAATTTAAATATATTACAAGGGAGGCAAATGCTGTAACAAAAAGAACATGCATAAACAGTAGTTGTTTCCCTTGTTTGAACCATGCTAAATTCTTAAAATGCCTATTTCCAGTAATTGTGACCTTCACCTGTGACCTTGACCTTTGACCTAGTGACCTCAAAATCAATAGGGGTCATCTGCGAGTCATGATCAATGTACCTATGAAGTTTCATGATCCTAGGCCCAAGCGCTCTTTAGTTATCATCTGACAACCACCTGGTGGACAGACCGACAGACAGACCGACAGACAGACCGACCGACAGACTGACATGAGCAAAGCAATATACCCCCTCTTCTTCGAAGGGGGACATAACAAAGCAAATCAAAATTATGATATCTTAAAATATACATAACGCATGACATAAAATGACCGTTTTTTCTACGATGATGTTCGGTACTTTTCCGTTTCTCTCACGTTGGGAGAACTTTTTGTCCAGTACTAATGCGCTACACTGCCGTTTTATCCGGTAGAAGTCCCTTACTCGCACAGTAATATCCGTAAGCCGACCGTTAATTATCCGGTACATATCTGTTAAACGTACGTTTATTTCCGTTACATCACCGGTACTTAATTGTGCAGTCATTTTGTTTTTTCTACGCTTCACACACCGATTGCGAGCGTTTTGAGCAGCAGAGCAGGTAAATTTCATCACCGGATAACCAAAATCTGCATATTTTGTCCATTTACTCTCTGTTACAAATGCGTTAGTCGGTCTGACCGAGCCATAAGCAATTCAATCGATTTCAAATGCCTGACCCTGCACTCACACACAGTCTGCAGTGTTTTCATTATTAACCGATTTGCGATCCATATCATCGGTTGAAAATCTCACAAAATCGGTTGTTTTTTATCTGATAGAGACATAAAATTTAGTGGTGTTACACCACACCGTTTTTATGAAACATCCTTATCGATTCGTTGGTCAAAACCAAAGAGCAAATCAGAAGCCTTGTCACACAAATATTTCACACCGCGCCGTTTTTATTAAAATATCGTTGACTATTTGTCGGTCTCAAACCAAAGAGCCGATCAGAAGCTTTGTAACAGAAACTGACGTAAATTCAGCATGGAGTCTGATCATGAAAAAAAAAAAAAAAATTGGATTTAACCCTTAATCTGGTTAGAAAGAAAATAACACAGTTGATTTTTCTTCCTGTTTATATTGTTAGTTATTGTTCAATAACTATCTTTTATATTTGTTTTAGTTCTCATTATCTTTTTTGCGCTGTTTAAGAGATCAAAGCAGCTATTAAGACATTTAACTCAGAGCAGGGGTTTTTACCTGATTTTGGGGAAAGGGCCTGGCCTTTTTTTCCCCTCAGCAGGTAAATTTTCCTCCAAACTTCATTTTTTTCCCATTTAAAAAAAAAGTTGTTTTTTTTAAACTTTAAATACATAAGTTAACCTGATACAGTGTAGAAATAATAACAAATTGCATAATTAAATTATCTGTTGCCTTGAATTTGTTTTAAAAACAGCAAAAAATGTTGAATTGATTATTTAAGACTTTCCTTATTTTCTCCAAAATGGCGTTTAGCGCGATTTTTTCCTTAAAATCCGGAATTTCGCCCATTGTTTTTCCCCTCAAAAAAAGGCCAGGCTCTTTCCCCAAAATCAGATAAAATCCCCTGCTGCATATTCATATTTTTCTCCGGCCCCCCCCCCTGAACCCCCTACCAGGGCGTTGCCCTTGACCCACAGCCAGCCTTGGCGGCCCCCTTGATCCCCGGCCTAATCTGATGCTTTATTAAAAATATCTGTTGTTTCAAATAATAATGCAAACACTGCACACAGAGATTTTAGAAGCAGTTATATATAATGTATACATATCAATTTACAGGTATTCACTAGGTAGGGTTATTTATATTTTTCTTGCAGAACTTTCAATGCCATCCCCGCATGCAAGCTATTTAGAAAATAAATATCGTAAACCAAAAATTTATGTTTTTTTAGAGTCATAAACAATGTTCCTGGCTGAAAACCATGAAATATTACTTTTAAATCATTAATGTATTTGTATTTAGAAAGAAAGTGGTAGAATATTTGTGTAAAACATAAGAATTTTGATTCAAACTTGTGTCTTCTACAATTAAACGAGTGGTTATGGAAATTACCGATTGGACAGATCTATCGACAGACATATTCCAAACGACAGAATAGCTTTTACTTTTAAAGTTTATCAGCCTTGAAATCACCAATGTATCAAATGAGAATCAACATCATTAATTTATCAACCAGTAAATTTCACTAACACCAAAATCTTTGGGCGCAACCATCATGTTTTTGGAAACCACCACATATTGTTTTTCGGAAACCACCACATATTGTTTTTCGTAAACCGACAAATGGTAATTTCTGTTACCACATGAAACATTTCAGCTGACAAGTTTTTGTTTGTTATGTTTTCCTCAAATATTCGACCACAAAACACTAAATTGTTGTATACCATTACACAAATGAATAACAAGTAGTAGTTCTTTGAATTTGGTGAGGAACTGAGTGACTGTCTATAAATGTTATAAGTACGCCTTAAGGCTCAACTTCAGTGCATAAAATATAGAAAAATGCATCATATTTTAGTTTATCTTTCTATCCGATATGTTCATCAATTCCCATAGCGTAGTCACTTAATTATTTTGGAAATTATGACCAATATCTGGTAAAACTTGTATTACGGTACTTTTTTATCTTGAAACTTCTATTACAAAAATGTTTGGGATTTTTTGGATAAAAGTCGACAATTTTATGTATAGTTTGAAAAACATTAAGGCACTGATAACGCATTTAATATAAAATGCAAATAATTTAGAAAATATTTCCTTTTAATCAGCATGTTGGTTTAATAAGTCAATAACAATAGTTCATTTAATTGTTTAAAAGTTATAACAAATATTAAAATGTTTTCCGATAAAATGATTCAAGACACATATAACAGATTGATAGGAAGATATGAACTTATCAGGGTTACTAGGTTTCCAGCCAAGAATTGTCATGTTAGTATTAAAGTACTTGATATCTTACTTTATTACCTTTGGGTGTCTTTAAGACATTAAATATTTAATAAAATGTCTCATAGTGTGGAACATGTTTTCATTTAGTAAAAGAAAGGCAGCATACCTCTTTAAGTGGCTGAAAATAACTTGTGGCTAAATAAAAAGGAAAAGAGGATATATGCTTGTTGACAAAATACACATCATTCTGTATGAATTTTCCAATGAAAAGTGGTATTTTAAGTGAATAGAGAAGAAACATTTTCAAGATGATGCAATATTATTTTTATTTTTAGTGAAGTTGTGCATATCATTCAGTATTATCATAGTACCAGTTTGAGGTAAAAAAAAGTAACATTCTTTTTGAAAGTTTGTAACACCTTGTTGCCAAAACCAGGTCATCATTTATTGAAACATAGTAGACAGCCGCTAAACCATGTTACATACACTCCAGGGTCATGATTTATTGAAGCATTATGGATGGGTTTCACTGGCCCAAAAAACGCATTTTTTCCCCGACAAGAAAAGCTTCTGTTAATCTGACCTTATCTTTACTGGCATTCATTTAAAAATTAATTTACAACAAAATAATGTTAGTGACTATGTTATTACTTTAATAACTATAGTTTCCTATAATAACCTAAATTACAAGAAGTCTTAATACGCTTTATTTGTATATCATTATGATAGACATCACAGGTGACAAAAAGAATAAAATAATGTTAAGTTGAGACAAGCTAAACGTTTAATTGACTTCAACAAAAGAGAAGGCACTGACTAGGAAGGAGTCCTTGGACACCATGGAGTGGTCCACTGCAACAGCAATGGTCTTCTTTTTCTCCAGACATGTGATGAGCATGAACTTCTGATCACAAACACTATCTTGCCCCTTCACACCAGTTACCGAATGCACCCTTGCTCAAAACACAGGCATCTTATTGACTATGTTATCTTGAGAAAGACTTAAAGGCAGGATGTACAGGTGACCAAGTCAATGTCGGTTGCCGAATGCTGGACAGATCACCGCCTCATCATTACCAAGCCCAATATACATATTCAGCCCAAACAACATTGGCAAAGAAGGAAGGCCCCTTAACCTTTGAACATTAATAAGTTAAAGACTGCCAGCTGCAAGCTGACTTTGTGAATGCTCTGAAAGAGCATTGGATTGGGTATTACTCAGAAAGCCACAGACACCTTTGGGGCAAGAAACACAAGGACTGGTTTGATGAGAGGACATAAAGCAGTTATTGAAAGAGAAACACCACCTCCACAAAGTCTACCTCAGAAACACCAAGGCCATAGCCAGGAATAATGCATTTAACAACATGAGTATAAACTTTGTCAGATGCAAGATGCTTGGATCAGAAAAAAAGGTGTCGAAAGCTATGCCAATAGGAACAATTCTAATACATTTTAGTAATGGCGTGTTGAAAGAAGTGTTCAAACCCACTATGTTTGCTATCAAGTTTGCATAGGCATGTGCATGGGGTCAACACTTAATGACCCTTTGTTATTGAGTGTTGTCACTGTTGTATGATATATAACAGACACCCATGTATTTGAAATAGTACGAGTGAAAAGAAATGTTTTCAGGAAACAGTGTTTTTTTCACCTATAGGGGAATGGTGGCGGGGCCCGTCCATATTAAAGGGGAAAAACACGTCGTTTTTTAGGAAAAGGGGAAAATAAAAAAATTTCTCTTTTAAATGTAATGATATTTATTATATGAATACACATGTATGCATGAATGTAATATTCACAGCTGAATGTCTTTGTCCTTTTTCTTAAATATATATCAATTATTTTTTCAACATTAGTTTCAGACAGTTCAGCCTTCATGCACAGTCTTAGTTTTCCTAGCCATTTTGAGTCTAATTTGGATTTTCAAATCAATAAAATGGATATTTTGAGAATTTTTTATCAATAAAATGGACCAAATTGGAATGTTTTTATCAACGAATATTGACACAATATAGATACATCAGGCCTTTCCCTGGCCATTTTGGGAAAAAAATGCAATACATGTTAAATTAACTAATTTGGGAAAACTAACTTAATATAACTCTTTATTATAATTCAAAATCATATTAATTATTGTTATATACTTTATTAGTTGTTTATGAAATAAATTTGAGATGTATCAGGGCTCAACATTAATCGAAAAACCAACTTTCCCTACCGGGCCAGTACTTCCAAAATCTACTTGCACTGAATGTAAAGCAACTTGCCCAAACATGAAATATCACATCAACTGTAAACCTCATATTGTTTGATAAACCAAAATGATACACCACAAAACCTTTTTTATTTTTGAACATATAACAAAATGAATACAGCAATTAAAGTCTAAATTAAATGCTGTTTGTTCTTTTTTGCACTTTTCCAGGCGGACAACTAGATTATAAAATAACTTGCCCAGACCCAACTTTTACTTGCCAGGGGCAAAAGGACAACCATTAATGTTGAGCCCTGTATATTTATCATAAGACATTTATTTTTAAAAAAAATATTTTTTTTTTTTTTTTTACTTTTGGAGGGGATTTTTTCTACAAAATGGGGGAAAAATATATACTCGTTTTTGAGGGGAATGGGGCCGAATATCGGCCCCGAAATTGCCTTAAAATGTTAAGTAATGCAGACCAACATAGAGACACATTGACTAAGTGATTTAAGTTTCTCCCCATTCACACATATTCCAAGTGGGAATATATTACTTGTTATGCAACTTGCCATGACTACAGTGCCCATACTTGCCCTGAACAGTCCCCTTATGATAGTTAGCGAGTTTTCCAAGTCTAAAAGCATTAGCTATGATACTTAAAGAAATGTTTTCATGAAATGTTAAGTAATGCAGACCAACATAGAGACACATTGACTAAGTGATTTAAGTTTCTCCCCATTCACACATATTCCAAGTGGGAATATATTACTTGTTATGCAACTTGCCATGACTACAGTGCCCATATGATAGTTAGTGAGTCTAAAAGCAATAGCTATGATACTTTAGGAGTAAAATGGACCAAAACAAAAAACTTAACCAAATGTTCAATAATCTGAGCATAAATGGGGACATAATTATGTCAAAATGCCAGTCAGAGTTACATAACTTGGCCTGCTCTTGTTTATAGATTCGGGTTAAGTTGGAACAGAAGTACAGTACAGCCAAAGCGGAACAAAAGATTTCGCGATCCGTGGCGGCAAGTCAAAACAAGTCGATGCCGCGCCAGTCGTTGAAGCCGCATCAGTATGCGGCGGCAAGTCGCATTTCTCCTTGAAACTTCCCATCTGTCCGCCGAGGCATGCCGCGATCCGCGACATGATGCTGAGTCGATGCTCATCATGAAATAAAAAATCTTTTTAAAATTATTAGTTACATGTAGTTAACAAATTTTGAAAGAACAATTATAATAATAATTGAAATCATAATAAATTTATTGTGCGCGGATTGTATTAGCATATACATGTAAGCATAGTTAATGTGTCTGGCCAATTAAGTTTGTTTCCCGCCCATAGTGTATGTATTTCACACATAAACAAGGTCACGTAATTATGTTTCGCACATACAAGTGGTCAAGGCTCCAGCATATGGTGGATTTATAAATTAATTGCATGTTGATTTTGCTATTATATTTAAGCTGAGAAAATTAGCAGTTTGAAGCCACATCAAACACGTTTTGTTCATATTATACAGTTAATATTGCTACTAATTACCCGATAATCCCGTATATTTCAGTTTTAAAGCAAATGCTGGTAAATATTTACGATACACAAACATTTTCTATATTTTCGTAAGTATCAAATACATTTTGGCATTTGTAACTATTTAAAGAGATGATGAAATAACGTCTAAACGGGGCGTTTTTTTCTCTCCACTGAACACGCGATTTACGCCTAACGTGATGTTCATGTATTTATACAACACAAAATACACCCAAACTTTCCAAACAACGTTCTACATGTCTGCCTAATTTTCGCGCGCTTTTTATGAAACAAAGGATAATTGAGCACTATTTATTTGACGCTAGACTTTGCCAAATGTCGCGTTAGCATTAAAATTCGGAAGTGTGTTTCGGATTACAAATTTAATAATGATAATTGAACGAAACATTAACAGTTGCGCGTAATTAATTCTACACTACATATACATATACATGTATGTACATGTAGGTGGATATCTTTTCACTCGATCTGCCGCGTACGAATGCGGCGGATTTACTCCGCGAAAGTACGCGAGGTTAATACAGACTTGACGTCGTTGCGCGGATCAATGCCGAATGCCACATCGATACGCCGCGTGAACACACGATTCGGCCGCCGCGTACTAATAATCTGGCCGTGGCGTAGTCGCAGATTATGTTTGTGCCGCGCTGGCTGTACTGTATGCAAAATATGAAAGCAATATGTCCAGAGACATAGAAAATATTTGAGGTGGTACTCAAACTTTAAAATTGATTTATCAATAATATGCATATTCTAAGTGGAAAAAGGGCGTTAATTCTTACAAAATGCTTGATACAGTTGTCTGCTCTTGTTTAAAGGTTGGGGTCATGTTGGTAAAGAAGTATGCAACATATGAAAGCGATACGTCAAGGGACATAGAAAATATTTGAGCTGGTACGCAAACTTTAACATGATTTATCAATAATATGCTTAAGTTAAATGATTTTTAATAATTTTCCAAAAAGTGAACTTTAATTGGCTATTTTTGACAAAAAACTGCATATGCCGTCTGGCCTCACCTGTTATCATACAAATTAAATGTTACCCTTTATTTTTACATCTTCTCACATTGACACTAAATCCCGAAAGAAATTATTGTGGTCAAAAGAATAAACGTTTTTGCCGGGTGATTCTAAACTGGTTGAATGACTGTATGCAGAGCTCCAGATAAAAATTTGGTCAAATTCTTATTTACGTCCTATTTTAAAAATTAATTCTTATTTTACACCCTATTTATAAAATTAATTCTTAATAATATATTACCAAATAATTTTGAGTGCTGTAGATTTGCAGTCATTTACGCAAGAGCCAAAAGTTCATCAATTATTGACGAAACCATGCTTTGGGTATTTGAATCTAATTTAAAAAATGCATGCAGCGAGGACTTTTGACACTGAAATGGCTTTTTGCCTTCCACGCTTCAATACACCGCTTCAGTCGGCCATTTAGATTTTTTCTGTAAAATGGTAACTCACACTTGCGCTTAATATAGGTCATAATGGCCTTTTGGTTGCCGTTAAAGTCATATCAAAAACTATATTTAATATTTTAGTTTAATGGCATTTTGAATAGGTATACAGTATATTACTTGTGTATAAAAATTACCATAAGTGTAATTAAAAAGGTACAATAAACAGTAATGACTCGCCTGCAAATCTAGGAGAACAGAATCGAGACCGTTTGGCCTTTCGACCGTTCTTAGGTGTGGCTCTTCCTCACAGCAAACGGTTGAGTGACGTTGATTTAAAGTTGTAGTTTTAATTGAGCGCCTAGACGAGCTAGAACCGGGATGAAATGTTTACCATACATAATTTGCTACTGGAAGTTTTACGCAAGTTCGAAAATTTCGATTTTGTGTTATAGTTTTTCAATGCGTAACTTTACGCAAAGATTCTAAATCTAAATCGTTATTTAAGAAATTTAATTCGTTTTTACGCCTTTACGCATGTTATCTGGAGCACTGACTGTATGTATTTACTTTTTAAAGTTATTACAAGCAAACACATTGCTCCTCAATTTCATGTTTTCTTTTTGGGTTTTCGCTTTCTCGTGGCTTTTCAAAGCGCTTTCCCTCATCACCTGACACCAATGGTCTTCATACAGACTCGACAATGTGCTTTTCGAATGTCCTTTGTTTTCTGTACCCAGTAATATTCAGTTAACCACCCTGGTTTGAAACGACACTTCCCCATGACTGTGTTTTCACTCGCGAAAATTGATCACAATAGAGAACCTCTAACGTAGTACACATAATCTGTGACATGTACACATAACGTTTCGTACTCAATTGTATACCAAACTTATATTTCGTACTCAACTTTTTGCCGTGAGAACGATTTAAGTTTATAACTAAAGCGATGATTAAAGTAATTTTGAGCAGAAATAAACATTTTAAAGGCTTTTTTAAATGAAATAAGCATTTTTCAAGCACTTTTTCAAGGCCAACCTTTCTAGGACTCGTTTTCAAGCACTTTTCAAGCCCTGTGCGAACCCTGTAATAATCTGTTTGTACTTTTTATATAAAGAGCCATTACCAGTGATGTTTTTGTTTTATCATTTTCACTGTATTAAATGCACACATGGACACCGTTTCATTTTTTAGGATTAAACAACGTCTACGTAAACATCCAGTTTTGAAGTAAAATCAACTTATATGATGCTTTGACATGTATATTATCCACGTGTATATTTTACGTACATTTTGTCAAAATTATTAAATACAATAGATATAACTTCATATTTAAGAATTACAGTTTATTTTAAGATTGAGGTTTTATTCCAACTTTTATAATAATGTGTTACACATGTTATTATTTATTCAAGAAAAATATTATTAATATGACAGGAATGGATTAAATGGAAGCTTGACACATATTGTTTTCACTAAGTCTCATTTTTGTAACAACAGCTCATGCAAAAATTCCAAAGGACACTTAAAAGTATGGGCCTACATGTGGTACAAGTAAAAATCATTATGAACGAAATTGGTACAGTACACATGCATACTTTTAACAAGGGTACTTTACTGCAGTATAAATTGTCATTTACATGAAGGTAAGCTATTTTCATAGGTATTAGTTTAATCCTACTGTCATGAATATAAAAACAAATTGTTTGCATTGCATAAGGTTTTTCATAACAATCTCATCAATATAACATTGTAACTAGACACAAACTTGCTTAAAAAGTGGGAATATGTATGTTTGTATGTAGAATAAGTGTATTTACATTGTATTTGGCAGGAAATACCATCAATATGCCCTTTTAAACATCTTGGACTTTTGGGTAATACAGTGGATATTTGATCAGGATCATTTAATCAATGAAAAAAATTAGATTCACAGAGGAGGGTTTTTCTGTTGCCTCAAATTATTTCTTGCAAACTGATGTCTGCTGATTCATTTCAAAGTTTGTCAATTTTGATTATATCATAGAACATCTGTAAAGGCATATTTATCACCGCTTACATTGTTTCTAGCAGAAAAGATCAAAGAAGCATTAAAAGAGAGCCAAATACATATCACAGAGCAGTATGTTTATAGGCCTATGATAATGCTTTTGTTATTTTATAATGACTATCATATTCAGTCAGTTTGAATAGATATGGTCCATTGTTTAAATATGCATTGTAACTGTCAATTATCTGGTATCCATAAAACAACCAATCCTGAAATAGTTCTACTTGTTCATGTTTCAAACTCCTAAGCTCTATAGCCTTTGTGGCTAAATTAGAGCAAGGCTAATCTACATGTAGTCATGAAAGTATGGAAAAAAGTATGTCGTGTTTTTGCACTCATCCAAAAGTTTACATGTTTGATACAAATAATTGGGGGCAATTATTTGAATACATGGGGGCAATTATTTGAATACATGCAATCTTTAAAAGTAAAAGAGCGCTTTTATTTGTAGTGCTTCATTATTTGATAATTGTATTTATCAGATTGATTAAATTTACTTATTTTGCCAGTGAAATAATAACAGCGTTTTCAATCAGTCATCATTTATATAAATTCATTTTTTCCATTTGTCCAGTTTATTTAAATTAATTTTACATTTGTATGATATATAACAGAAACTGATGTATTTGGAACCGTATGAGTTAAAAGAAATGTTTTCATGAAATGTTAAGTAATGCAGACCAACATAGAGACACATTGACTAAGTGATTTAAGTTTCTCCCCATACACACATATTCCAAGTGGGAATATATTACTTGTCTTTTGAGGCAAACTATGTACAAGTATCTGAGTTTGTACAGTACACTCCACGCGTTTTCCCCAAAAAACGCGCTCCCTCCGCGGGTTTTTTCTGCTAGCGAGTGTTCACGCGGCGTTGGAAGAGCGAGGTGAACTCGATAAAACGCTCGGCGTTACGCCGCGTTCGCTTATTCACGCGGCGTGTATTACTTTAGGCTAGTCGGTAAATGCAGACACCTTCCGTTCTTATCAGTGATCGCCGCGCAACGCCGCGTTAGCAGTGTGCTACTGGGCATGCCAAAAAATAAAAACATTGTTATAATAAATTGTTTAAATACTGTAGTACATGTATAAAAAGATAATTGTATAGAAAATTAATGCGTATAAAAATTATGTTTTTTAATTCACAGGTACGTCTACAATATGAATTAGTCTAATATAATACATTTGACAAATTAATATTTAAATCATAACACATACGACACAAGAATAAATGTTCCGTAAAATTTCCAAATGAGAATAATAATTAGTAATCCGAAACACACTACGATTTTTAATTGTTAACACGACGTTTACAAATGCTTCCAATATACAGTCATGTATATTTCCCGACAAAAGCGCGCGAAAATTATGCTGCAATGTACAAGGTCAAGGTACAATGTATACTCCTGCAAAGCGTGCGTGTATTGATTTTTTTTATACAAACTTTGTAGCGCAGAGAACATTGTTGATTTCGGTTAAAAGTTTCTTTGGTATTTATTAACGAAATTATATCGCGAATAAGTTGATATTTCCTCTAAAATAATTTCAAATCGAACACGCCGAATCTTTATCGTTACGGTATTTTAGTAGAGTAATTATTTTAACCCTAATTGTACTGTAAACTGATTACAGAAGACATCTGGGCGGAACTGGATTTTAAGTGTTTGACGTTTTGAAAACACGCAAAGCTTGTCTACTGACCTATTGTGTAGACTGCTGTATTCGGTGTTTTGACAAAAGGGATTAACATGTGTGAATGTCACTCTGCCGATTTGGTCCATAATTACTGGTAAACATTGTTTAGAATGTCGACGCAACAAGAATACAACTGTGAATATTAAATGCAATTATCAACTCAATAGTTACCACCTTTTAGCAATCAATGGAATAACCTACAAACAAAGAGAAAATCAATGCATTAGCGAGCAGATAATAGACTTTGTTCCGACAATTAAAACCATTCCTTATGCATTCGTTGAACGTGTTTACTTGAGTAAGTTATGCCTTTAGACAGGAAGCGGCTTTTCTTTGATTACGTCAAACTGTCAATTCACACAGATTTGCGAGATTTTTAGGGTCCTTGGTCATTTGTATACATGTTCATTATAGAAAATCACCTGCTAACATGAAAACTTTGGATTAAATTATCAAAATAAAAACAATGTTGCAAACTGTGTTTATATTAATTGGTAAGTATTAGTTAAAAGACGACGTTTTGTGTGTCGTAAATCAACGAGTTTTCTATACAACCACAACTACTTCTACAACCACGTCGGGATCGATCTATCTTGGTTGTTTTTTTAATTGTAAATATTATACTACATGTACATGTATGTACTTGTAATAAATGTAATTTTATTTGAAAATCAGGAAGTCAAACAAAATTAAATTGATCGTTATCTCGTAAAACGCGGAGTTTCCCCCGCGTTGCCAACGCCGAGGGCCGCCGCGTCGGTTTATCAGTTATGCCGATCGTTAACCGCCGCGTCCAAAATCATGCAAACGCCGCGTATAGCGGGATTTTCTTAATCTCCCTCCAGGTCGAAACCCGCGGAGTATGGAGGGAAATTGGGGAAAACGCGTGGAGTGTACTGTACATTGCAATAGGTGTTTTAATTTTCTGCTACTGCAATTTTGAATTCTATTTGAATTAAGTTATTGTAAGACATTTTAGAACTACCAATTTTAAAAACTTGTTAAATTGATATTGAAAAACAACAAAATATACATAAAATATAAACAATTAGCCTTCATCAGTGATTTTGGCATGAATGTTAAAGCTTTTAATATTTATGAAGTAGATTATACTCAAATTCAATAGCATTTGTTATGTTTCAAGCCATCAGTTACTTACATGTACATGTATTGGCTCCTTAGCAATTAATCAAACAATGTGTTATCTCCGTTTCATCGTATATGCCGGTCACTGTAAAGTTTATTAACAACAGTTATCAAAGTGATATATATATATACAAATGATCAGTTATGAACATTGAAAATTTTGGTGAGTAAAACACTTAAATAGGCTTTTGAATTGCCCAAATTTTAATGATCTTATTTTTAACAAGGGCTGTTTGTAAAACATGCATGCGCCCCATATGGGCTCTCCGTTGTAGTGACAGCCATTGTGTGAATATGTTTTTTGTCACTGTGAACTTGACCTTTGACCTAGTGACCTCAAAATGGATAGGGGTCATCTGCCAGTCATGATCAATGTACCTATGAAGTTTCATGATCCTAGCCAAAAGCGTTCTTGAGTTATCATCCGGAAACCATTTTACTATTTCAAATCACAATGGCCTTGACCTTTGACCTAGTGACCTCAAAATCAATAGGGGTCATCTACAAGTCATGATCAATCTACCTATCAAGTTTCATGATCGTAGCCATAAGCGTTCTTCAGTTATCATCCGGAAACCATTTTACTATTTCAGGTCACCGTGACCTTTGATATAGTGACCTGAAAATTAATAGGGGTCAACTGCGAGTCATGATCAAATTAACTTATCAAAATTAAGTTTCATGATCCTAGGCATAAGCGTTCTTGAGTTATCATCCGGAAATCATTTAACTATTTCGGGTCACCGTGACTTGACCTTTGACCTAGTGACCTGAAAATCAATCAGGGTCATCTGCGAGTCATGATCAATGTACCTATGAAGTTTCATGATCCTAGGCATAAGTGTTCTTGAGTTATCATCCGGAAACCATTTTACTTTTTCGGGTCACCGTGACCTTGACCTTTGACCTAGTTACCTGATAATTAGTAGGGGTCATCTGCCAGTCATTATCAATCTACCTACGAAGTTTCATGATCCTAGGCATAAGCGTTCTTGAGTTATCATCCGGAAACGATGTTACTATTTCGGGTCACTGTGACCTTGACCTTTGACCTAGTGATCTGAAAATCAATAGGGGTCATCTGCAAGTCATGATCAATCTACCTATCAAGTTTCATGATCCTAGGCCTAAGCGTTCTTGAGTTATCATCCGGAAACCATTTTACTATTTCGGTTTACTGTAACCTTGACCTTTGACCTAGTGACCTGAAAATCAATAGGGGTCATGTGCAAGTCATAATCAATCTACCTATCAAGTTTCATGATCCTAGGCCTAAGCATTCTTGAGTTATCATCCGAAAACCATTTTACTATTTCGGGTCATTGTGACCTTGACCTTTGACCTAGTGACCTCAAAATCAATAGGGGTCATCTGCGAATCATGATCAATGTACCTATGAATTTTCATGATCCTAGGCCTAAGAGTTCTTGAGTTATCATCTGGAAACCACCTGGTGGACGGACCGACCGACAGACCGACCGACCAACCGACCGACATGTGCAAAGCAATATACCTCCTCTTCTTCGAAGGGGGGCATAAATATACATAATTAAAGGTGCAGAATGACGGTTAATACCTTATTATATTTTGAAAAATACTATTAACTTTTAACAAGAATGGATTGAATGGTTGCTTGACACATTTTTTTGTATAATGTCTCCCTTTTATAAAGGCTCATTAAACATTTGAATACATGTACCTAAATAAACAAGAGTTGCCAGAAGACAGCGCGCTCGACTGTTCGAGTGCTTGACAGTATAACGTAAGCAGGGGTGTAAAATTTTGCTAAAAGCAACTCGCCCTGCATAGCAACCAGCTTATAAAAGCAGGTCGCCCATACTGATTTTGTGGTAGCCTTGCATTTTTCACAGCAAATATGTAAAATTAATATCTTTTTCACCTTTGTTCACCTCAATTAAAAGAATGAAATATGCATACCATTTACGATCTAGCAAATAAGGTTTGAAATAAAAACATATTAAGGCATTTGTAAGTCTTTAAGTAATGTACCTAATAAATATACCAGTCTTACATATTATCCAACACATTGACCAACTATTGAATTCGGTAAGTCAAAATTGTCATTTTTATTTTCAATTAAACTATCCAGTTTGATACGTATACCTGACGTTTTCTTTTTGACTGCTTGTAATTCCTTTGTTATAGCTTTCGTTTGTTTAGTCAGATTTTAGTGTATAACTATCTTTATTATCTTTACAATTATTCGCTCCAAAAATTTATGAATGTCGATTTGTTTCGACTACAACATAATGCCGGAATATAAACGGTGTCCCGATAAACATTACCCCACACGCTCTGCAGACTAAGGTTACAGTTCCAGCATTAAGCGCAGCATTTCTATCGGTATTTAACGACCGCACAGTATTTTAACATGGCAACCAGACTAGCACCTGTTACCTAATCAAAGCACTGTTGGGTGACGGGTGACCGTTATTTTACACCCCTGGTAAGCCATCATGGGGAAATTGTTCATATTCAATAAGGTCAAGGTAATATAGTCATATTCTAAGTGGAAGAGGACCATAATTGAAACATATTGATCACTTATGCTTTAAAGAAGTGTTGTACTTTATAGACGATTCTGAGTTCAGGTATATTTTCCACAATCTATTGAAAATTTGTAAAGACATAAAACAAACTTATACGATTTTATTTCAAGTTTGATAGCAAAAGCTTGGGTGGGATGGTTGAAGGGTCCTTCAAAAAAAAAATACATAAATATTTGTGGTTTTCTTTTCCATGTTTCAAAAAAAATATATTTTTGGGTGGGTGGGGGGCTGGGGTGAGGGTGGAGAGGGGGTATATGAGGTGATGTGGTCATTTATTAGATGATCTTTCAAAAATAAGAAGAAAACAAAAGGAAAAAAATGTTTTTATTTTTTGTTTGATGGGGGGGGGGTTCTCCAGGGATGGGACGTGGGGAATGGTTTGGGTTAAGTCTATTGTAGTATGTCAGGTAAGTTTTGTTTTGTAAACAAATGAATGAAATCGGATCATATATCAGGGGTGGCAAAATCAAATGTCCGAGTTGCCCGAGTAGTACATTTGCTTGTCTGGGCAACTGATTTTTTTCAATTAAGTTGTCCGTGGACAACAAGTTTTATAAAAGTCGGGTCCAGGTATACAAAAAATACATTGTGTTAAAGCTGTAATTAAGTTTTACAAAACCGGATGTTGACACGCGATTACATTGTCAGTGCTATTTTCGGAGCAATCAAGCTAAAATACGGGCATTCTCCTGCGCAGTGATCTCCCTTATTCTATAAGAGACCAGGATCATGCCGCATTTTAAACATTCGGCCCCACTGTAAGACAGTGTACAGACTGCAGAGCTCCAGATAAGGGTCGTATTTTCATAATTACGAATTATTTTCAAGTCCGTTACGTATTTTTTTAAAAATCTTGTCGTACCATTAAGAATTACAAAATCAAGTTAAGAATATTATTTTTACATCGGTTCGTATCGATTTTTATTGAGTTCTTTTTGCGTATTAAAGATCTTTGCGACGCTTATATAGAATGGTTATCGGGTTTGTTTAACAAAGCGCATTTTTTTTCAATAAAAGCGGCGTATACAGTCTATCTGTCAAAAAACAATGGCGGCGCCCAGAGAGCGTCCTAAAAAACTGCAAAGCGTCCAAAAACACGCTTTTAACATATTGTACGCAAAGTGAGCCGAAGTTAAATGTTTAGAAAGACATTATAGAAAAGATCTTATACGATGTTGTATGTTCAGTTCCCGACTCAGACACAGTCGGAAAAGCTTAACAAAAACGCGACACGACGGGTCCAAACTTAAACACAAAAAAAACATTGAACGAGTGGAAGGGACAAGTCCCGTGGCTAATCGTTGAAAAGATTGAAGGGGTGACCCGTTTTAATTGTGAAATATGTAAACATTCATCTAAGGCATGCAATCTAAGCACAGTTTGGGCATGGTATTTGAAAAATAAAATTGTATAATACTGAAAAGACACTGTTGAACTGGAATAAATAAAGTTGCTAGTATGTTTATTTTGATTTTTTTTGCACGAAAATAACCATTATTATTTATTTTTAGGTCATTTAGAAAGAAAAAAAGAATTATTATCCAAAACTTAGTAGTAACATTAAGAATAAAATTTCAGAGTCAGACCTGTTTACCCTACCGATTGCTTCTCAGTAGTATGGAGGGCATCTCTCAGTAGTTTTGGGCTGTTGTCAGTAGTTTTAACCTTTTCAATCATTTTGAGCATCAAAACACCATGACTGGGTCACATATCAGTTTAACGGTACATAAAGCATTAGATGAATTTACATGCTAATAATTTAATCTGTTAAGCGATTTTTTTGCTTTTATTTGTTACAGCCTGTGTCATTTGGATTGGGAAAATTAGCGCGATAAACCATGAAATTGGAAAAATCAGCGCGATGAACCATGAAATTGGGATACATCAAGCATTATAAATATAATTATAAGTAACAGAATTAAAATTGTTTTAAGTGCATGTTTGACAGCATTTTTATATTATAAAGTGCTGCTTTAAGGTCTTCTTACAATGAAGACAATATTTAGTTATTATCCATCTACATGCATATTAAACTTGCAATAATCTATAGATTCTTAAATACACCATTTAATCATAAGCTCATAACAAGTAGCTATTAATTTAATTCAGTATTTTTTTAATTAAATATCATAAGGGGAAAACATAAACAAATATTGACAAACACCCTTTAGTGTTCTTGCTGTGTTAATGATGTATTAAATGGAGTTAAAATAATATATTTTATTTGTTAACCTTTCAATATCTTGCACTTGACAACTTCAGTTCAATGCTATTTTATTAATCTGTACAGCATAACACACATAATAAAGCAGAATATGCATATGAATCTGAGTACACACAGATCCACTAACATATACATCAAATCATGTTTGTCTCTTTCCATTTTCGAATGAAACTCATCTTATTATAATAAATGCTTTAATTTTGTGAGTAGACTGAACTCCAATTTTCGAACTCTTGTTTCCGTGACGCACATTCACTGTGCAGATTTCTGATAAATATTTGCTGATGTTTTTTTTTATCTCAAACGTAGTATTTTGCTTTAATAGACACACGCATTAAATTATTCCGTAATGACCATATGATATCCGTTGTTAATTTGAATGGTATTTATCATTTTTGCCGTTAATCGCAATTTCTCGTCTGCTTGCTGCCATCTTGGACGTGTGTAAAAACAGGCGTGTTCAATCCCGATAAATCAACTATCGTCGGTATTCTCCGCAATAGACAGAGAGATGTGTATACTGGATAGCAACGTTAAATCGTATATATTCGGCTAAATTTGCGAACCAATACGTAATCAGTTGTCATTCGGTGACGACCCGACAAGCTCAATCAGCACATGTTTCCCGGGAGACTTGAATTTTAATGTTTCTTACTACGCAAGCCACAAAAATGATTATGATTGATAAATTACCCGCAAAGACCGAAAATAAGCAAACGTACGATTTAAAACTGAATTTTGACCATTTTGATCAATGGATCCGTAGTTTTTCAGTACAAATCCGTAGTGCGTAGTTTAGCCAAATAATCCATAGTAACTACGGCGATTCCGTAGAAGTAAACAGTTCTGCAGAGTTAAGAATTCTTTTTGAAAATCTGGTAGTAATTTAAGAATTTCACAAAACCTTATCTGGAGCTCTGGACTGGTTTCTTTATTTTTACAATCAGATCGACGGAAATAAAAAGTATCAAAGTAAGATAATCAAAACACGGTCTACCTTGTTTTTTAAGACGACTTTAATGGTAAAAATGGAACATTTAGGTTTTTTTAAATCTTCAACAACGGAGCAGAAACTCGAAGCTTTGAGCAGTCCACCTCCCAAAAAAACTAAGAAAGATTATAAAAAAAATGATCTAAGTAAACGCACCAGAACTTTTCAAGAAACTTGGCTCACAGATTTTCAATGGTTACCAGTTGATGATAATCAAATTGCTACCAGTAGGGACGCAGAGCCTCAGTCTGATCAAGTCGACATATTGGACTAGTTTAATTTGTTAAGATTACGATGTACTTATGTTCAACACATGTTTTAATAACACTAGCTTTGCAAGATTAAAAGTTTTAGAAAGTCTTTATATTGTTTATAATATACTGCTATAATGAATGTACTATTGAAATACAACTATAAACAAAACTAGCAAATCATACTCATTTTGGTATATTCCACATTGTTTTACATTAATCAATAAATGCATTTATAATTTATATGAACATTAACGGACAAGTGTAGTTCAGCAACGGACAAGTTAAATTTCCTAAACGGTTGTCCGTGGACAAGTATAGTTTTTTGAGATTTCGCCACCCCTGTATATAAAGAAGATATGGCAATTTTAGCAAAATTTAATAATTTTACCTTAAGAGTCAAGGTCATTCAAAGGTCAAGGTCAAATTCAACTTGTCAGGTACAGCCCATGTGATAGTAAGAAAGTATTTGATTTTTGAAAGCAATAGCCTTAAGAAAGCCCTTGATACTTTAGAAGAAAAGTGGATCGAAACACAAAATTTAACAAAATATTTAAAGTTATTAAGACAAAAAAAGGCCATAATTCCATTAAAATGCCAACCAGAGTTATGCATATTGCCCTGTACAGTCCCCTTATGATAGTTAGCGAGTGTTCCAAGTCTAAACGCATACATGCCAGACATCCCGATCTCAACGGGACAGTCCCGCTTTTGGGCCCTTTGTCCCGGCGTCCCGATTTGAAACGATTTGTCCCGACATTCGTAAAAAACAATGTAAGGTCTATAGGTTCCCAATAAAATTCGCTATTCAAGCTCTGTTTCGCAAACACTTACTACCGCTAATCCCTTTATTGCCCCCAATTGACAATCCGATTCTACTTCTCGTGTGTACCAGTGTTGTTTATGACACCTTATCAGCGATTTATCGGCTAATTATTGATTTTATCAGGCATTCACACCATGGTGGTCTTCAAGATAGTGGTGGCTTATTGCTATCGATAGTTGTATTATAATGAAATTAATGTTGAAAATGTGTTTGTTTTTGTCTTTGTTTAAATGGTTTACAAAACAATTGTTTTGTAAAATTAACTCTACACGTACGTCATTAATGAGTCTTTTACATTCAATGTTTAGTTCCAAAATAGCGGGATAATCCGAATGTGCAATACCAAAATCGCAACAAACAGTCCGATAAGTGATACCCATCCTGTCTAGTGTACTTGGGTGTAATTGTAATAAAAACAATGAGGTTCTATGCATGACAGTTTGACCCTACTCCAGGTGCTATGCATGACAGTTTGACCCTACTCCAATTAAGCCGCGACAATTGACAAGTAACAAAATGCCGTGGATACATGCTTAAAAAAACATTGCAACAAACAGTAAAAGTGGTATCCATCTTGTCTTGTGTTATTGTTATAAAAACAACGTGTTGTTATTCATGACAGGTTGACACTACCCCAATACAGTGCCTACCTTGGAAATGTGTACGGCCGCGAATTTCGTGTCAAGATGATGTAACTGTTCGGTAGATAGTTTACTGTAACCCGTACTTTCAGTGTACTGGATAGCCTCCCCTGCGTTAATGTTTGCCATTGAAAGTAATATAATAAGTATTGTTGTCGTAATGTTCCAGATTTTGTACTCTAAAAAGATGAATATTATCTTCGTTGTTTGCTATTGTCTTATTTAATAAAACTGTTATTGTTATGTTTTAGATTTCATGCTTCATATCAGATGTTTTATGTCTTGAATAAAAGTATCAAGAGTTTTTGTTAGTACTATACTGACTACAGTAAAGGTGGAATGATAGATAGTTTTAGGTGTCCTGCTTTTTTGGTCAAATGTCCCGACAATTTTTATGGAATGTCCAGCTTTGGACCTAGAAAAATTCTGGCATGTATGCTTAAAGCCATAGCTATGATACTTTAGGAGTAAAATGGACCACAACATAAAACTTAACCTAATGTTCAATTATATAAGTATAAAACTTTAAAAGGGGCCACAATTCTGTCAAAATGCCAGTCAGAGTTACATTACTGTGCCTGCACAGTCCCCTTATGATAGTTAGTAAGTGTTGTAAGTATGAAAACAATAGCTTTGATACTTAAGGAATAAAGTGAACCTAAACAAAAATCTTAACCAAATTTTCAATTGTCTAAGTATAAAAAGGGAACAGAATTCTTACAAAATGCTTGATACAGTTGTCTGCATTTGTTTATACAGAGCTCTAGATAAGGGCCGTACAGCCGTAAATACGGCTTTTTCATGAAGGTTTACGCATTTATCTTTATAAACTAGACGTACAATTACGACTTCAATATCCCTTTTACGCATTTACGAAAACAATCTGGCCGTACCGATACCTCCGCGTCAGCACGGCGTGATTTGTTGGTCTCTAACCTAACGGCGCTTTTTGTTTATTTAAATTACTGGAAAGTTGTAGACTGGGTTCCGATATTATTGTCTATTATGTCGCGTGATTTCCAGTAACTTGTAAACCCGTCAAAAACAATATGTATGCGCGCAAGGGAAGGCCAGCTAACTTTCGGTTTAAAAAAAAACAACACTTTGTTGTCATATAATGGCTACATACGGTCGTCTAACTATCCTGATATTCAATATATCAACCCAGAAAAAGACATTGTCGCCCCGATATTAAACAATTTGATTGCATCGGTGGCTACTTTGCAACTTTGACAGTAAACTGCTTAAGCAATGATTCTTTTGAATAGATACAGTGACATTAGTGTTCATTTACTTAGCTTTCTAGTTGGCTTGTGTTTTCTTGTCAAGAAAAATGAAGAAATAGTATTTAGTCATGCGTTTTAATGTGTAGTTTAATTTGTATAATAATGCAGAATGGAAAACTTAATAAAGAAACTGTTTAAGAAGCTAAATATATTTAATATAATTGCTGCAAATGTTTCTGTAAAGTCAGTTATATACATTTCAATATACAAGAACGCGGGTAGTACAGTACTACCTGTATTTTTGGATATGGTAGTACAGGTACTTATTGATTTTCAGCGTTACTCCTTTTCTTTCTGTCAGTGGCAGTACCGTTACTAATTTCACAAATCTTTATCTGGAGCTCTGTTATATATTTTTTGGCATGTTGGCAAAGAAGTATGCAAAATATAAAAGCAATATGTAAAGGGACATAGAAAATATTTAAGCTCGTACGCAAACTTTTACATATATTTATCAATAATATGCATATTCTAAGTGGAAAAAGGGACATAATTCTTACAAAATGCTTGATATAATTGTCTGCTCTTGTTTATAGATTGGGGTCATGTTGGTAAAGAAGTATGCAAAATATAAAAGCAATATGTCAAGGGACATATAAAATATTTGAGCTGGTATGCACACTTAAACATAGATTTATCTATAATATGCATATTCTTAGTGCAAAAAGGGACATAATTCTTACAAAATGCTTGATACAGTTGTCTGCTCTTGTTTATATATTGGGGTCATGTTGGTCAAGAAGTATGCAATATATGAAAGCAATATGTCAAGGGACATAGAAAATATTTGAGGTGGTACGCAAACTTTAACAATCCAAAGCTCAAGCTAACGCTGACACAGGGGTGAGTAGCTCCAATATATATATTTCATATATAATAGTCGAGCTAAAAATTGTTGCCACGGGAATTTTAGTATGCATTGGACAATTGGTAGTAGTATACTAATAATATATAATGTACATTACGTTCCACTATACACATGCACACTATTAATAAGAGGACTTTAGTGAAATTAACATTTCATGAAAGTAGGTTTTGTGTAGGCATAAGTTCGAATCCCACTAAAGGCATGTATGTAAAACAAAAAATAAAACATCTTTTTTAGATAAATACCTTTTTGAAAACAAAGAATATGCATTGTTATGGGGGAATTCTTTTCATATGCCCCTTTAAACATTTTGTATTTTCTGATACGATCATTTAATCAATTAACAAACTTTGATTGAAATAGGAGAGGTTTTATAATGGAGCCTTAAATCTTCTTGTACACACTGATGTCTGCCGATTCTTTTCAAACCTTTTGAATCTTTATATATTATCATAGAACAATAGAACATTTATAAAGATGTATTTGTCACTGCTTGAATTGTTTTCAACAGACAGGGTCAAAGATGCTAAAGATAAACCAGATACCATTATGATAATAGACCAGTGTTGGTAACAAGTGCTTTTGTTATTTAATTATGGCTCTTTCATTCAGTCAGTTTAAAGAGATATGATCCATTGTTTAAATAATAAAATTATGCCTTGTCACTGAATGATCTCAGAGCCCAAATTACAGCAATCATGGCAGAGGTCCACTTGTTATTATGTTGTAAAAAATATCAATGCTCAATGGGAATTTTTTAAAGTTTAAACAATAGGCATTTTTTTTAAATAAAAAGATTTTGAGATATTCTTTATGAATGGTTAAGGCTGGATGGAGGACGTACTTTTAAAAATGTTTTTTCCAATACTTAAGCAGTGTCTTTTTCGATAAGAATCGGGTCCGGTATTTGGCCCCATTCCGAATGGAACAAGAGCTGTGTTTGTGAAACACCATGCCCCCTACTGCGGCTTAAAGCCGCATGGCAGCTATTTTAGAAAAAAATGACATCTAACCTTGAAGGTTGACCTTGACGTTCTCAAAATGTGCAGCTCTATGAGATACACATGCATGCAAAATATCAAATTGCTATCTTCAATATTGCAAAAGTTATGACCAACCTTAAAGTTTTGGGACAGACACACACATACAATGACAGACAGACAGACCAAAAACAATATACCCCCAATCATTCATATAAAAAGTATATATTTTTCCCATAAAGGGGACCTACAAATTCACAAATGAAGGTTTCAAAAAAACATGTTTTTTTTTATTTCAACATCTTGCTCATCTCCCATCCAGCCATATAAGTCATAGGAACCTTAGTAAAATAATACTGAAAACACTTCTATTCCTAATTTGAAGCATTTTTTTTATTTCATAGCTAACAACAACACTTATTTCACAATTTAAGCATTAAAAAAGATATGTCAAGTTCAAACCAAGAAAGAACTTGACACAAATCAAAATTGATTTTGATTTTCGACCAAAAGCCACTAAACCATGTAACATACACCCCAGGGTTATGATTTATTGAAACATAAAAGATAGCCGCTAAACCATGTTAAATAAGCCCCAGGGTCATGATTTATTGAAATATGGTAGACACCCACTAAACCATGTTACTTAAGCACCAGGGTCATGATTTATTGAAACATAGTAGACAGCCACTAAACCATGTTACATACGCCCCAGGGTCATGATTTATTAAAACATAGTAGACAGCCACTAAACCATGTTACATAAGCCCTCAGGTTCAAGATTTATTTAAACATAGAAGACAACCTCTTAACCATCTTATATATACGCCCCAGGGTAATGATTTATTGATACATAGTAAACAGCCACTAAACTATGTTGCATAAGCCCCAGGATAATGATTTATTGAAACAATTATTAGTAGACAGCCACTAAACCATGTTACATGTACATGTACATACGCACTATGGTCATGCTTTATTGATACATAGTAGACAGCCGCTAAACAATGTTACATAAGACCCAATCAAAATTTATTGAAACATAATTAATAGTCGGCCACTAAACCATGTTACATAAGCCCTGGGGTCATGATTTATTGAAACATAGTAAACAGCCGCTAAACAATGCTACAAAACATAATATGTGTGGTTCCAGAGATGTACGTTTTGCTAAACACGTCTATCATAATCATTATGTTACTGAAATAACAGAACATGGGGCATGACTGTTGTAATTTTTAACATACCTGACAATAAAAATCAAACATGAAAAACTTCATACACCCAAGAACAATTAATGAATGTTATATGTTGTAAGGTGTAGGAGAACTTCTCAGCACAAATTAGAGTCTACAGACAGATGGAAAGAGGTCAATTGTGATTTAATGTACCCAGTCAACATTTTACTGGGGTGGAATGTATAACATAAATTACTATGGGGGGTATTCAGCAATCAGAAAAACTATTATAATATTATAATTACACAAATCTAAGTACAATGCATTTAAACCAAGTACAAAGTCAATATTCTTACTGCATAAATAGTTTTGGAATACCAACATAATTAAAGGCACCTCTCACAATGCAATAGTTTCCAGTGAAATAAACAAAATTGTTTTGCATAACAACTTTCATTTAGCATTGAATTATATTTGGTGAACTGATGCTTTAAAAATCTACTCAATTAAATCATTTAAATTAGTAATATGTACATAAGTAATAATGTTACTTTAAATGCACCGCTCACCGGATTGGCAAAAAGACATTTTTATTTTCATTAGATCACAAAAAGAACAAGAGCACCGCATAATGGGTGCAAATGCTCAGCTGCAGGGCAGTTTTGAATAAATGAAAGCTTGCCAGATTATTTTTTTAGAGGTCACAGTGACCTTGACCTTTGACCTAGTAACCCCAAAATGGGTGTGGTATGTAGAACTCATCAAGGTGCATCTACATATGAAGTTTCAAAGTTGTAGGTGGAAGCACTTTGATTTTAGAGCCAATGTTCAAAAGGTTAACAAAATGTAAAGGTTTTAGCACAACACCGGAAGACGAGCTGGCAATGACAATAACTCGGGTTTTCTCCGATAACAGCCGAGCTAAAAAGTACATTAAAATTGAAATGGATCAAACACGTCTGCATAAAGCTCTAGTAACATTTTTCGATGCTTGTTTGGAAATGACATATATCACATACTTAATATAAAACTACTCAGCAAATGTATATGTGAGCAGTAGAGCTGTGCATGAGCACATTAAGCAATTATGAAATTTATATTGCGGACTTTAAATCTAAGACAAAATCTGGAATACAAAAGGTACAGGGTGTTCCCCTAAAGGAATAAGGCTTTAAAGCACACACTACTTATTAGCCATCGTACATTTGCAAAATTGTATTAAATTTCCACACCAATGTTCACATTTTTATACGTAATAACATGATCTTAAACTCATTAAGTTATTAGCCACATCATTCTTTTTAGTCATAGTCTACAGGACCACATGTTTATACACTGTTACAATATAACGCGGATGACAGCGTCCAAGTCAAAGCCAGAGTTATAAACATATTCTCATTATATGTTCTGAGCATTCATACATTATGTAAAGGTTGTGTGAAGTCCATATAAACGGACTCCCAGAGCCTTTGATAATTTTTGCTGTGACAGCTAAGCAACCCTTTAGGTTATACAGCTGAGAGTTGAATTATTGCAACCAGGTTGTGTTGTCATGGCCAATACATGCAAAATATAAACCCTACCGTAACGATAACTGTATACACTGTACATACCGCTTTTCTAATGTGCATATACCGGTATATCTGAGTATCCTAGTATATAATTACTACATCAAAATAAATAAATTATTCTGGCCATTTAAAACGATAAATATGCTTAAGAATTTCATAAACACAAACATATGCCATTTTTCGGAAGTGTAAAATGAACAGTGCATTATGGGACAGCCATTTTATAGGGCACTGTTCAGATTTAATTGCAACAACCAATGAACGAGTGAGTTTAAATGAGATTGAATGCAATAGAATACAAAGCAATGTTTTAGTGCGCCATACTCGGTAATGCAAGAAAACCTGCTTCCCTGGGATTTCCTTAAAATCCCCCAAAAATGATAGTGCTTTGCTATAAGCAATTACCCTACGTACGGATGGAACTATTATTCTTCATTGCTTATTTAATTTCTCTTTGCCTGTAATGTTTTCAATAGCATATTAGCAAACAATATTAAAATTCATATTGTCTACATATAACAAGGGCTGTTTGTAAAACATGCATGCCCCCTATATGGACTATAAGTTGTAGTAGCAGCCATTGTGTGAATACGTTTTTTGTCACTGTGATCAACGGTGGTGGTGGTGGTGGTGGTGGTGAACCATTTTACTGTGTTGAGTTTTTCTTCGAAAGGAGGCATCATGATCAATGTTCCTATGAAGTTTCATGATCCTAGGCCTAAGCATTCTTGAGTTATCATCCGGAAACCATCTGGTGGACGGACCGACAGACCGACCGACATGAGCAAAGCAATATACCCCCTCTTCTTCGAAGGGGGGCATACGTGGTGGTGGCAGTGCTCCAGCTAGGCCTAAATTGAAAGGCGCCGCACCCTGCCCTCCCGAACCTCCGCCCTGCCCCTCCGAACCTCCGCTCTGCCCCCCCCCCCCCTCAAAATTTTTTTTTTTACATAATATGATAATCCATAAATCTCTTATTACATTGTAATTAGTTAAATCCTCATTGTAGACATTTTATTTGAATGGTTTAATAATAATGGGAATAATACAATTATTTATAACATATAAATTAACATGCAATAAGAAGCATTCCAGAAACACCCGTGCGCTCGAACGTGCCCCTTTGACAAAATACTGCGCGTCGAAAGCGCCCTTTTGACAAAATACTGCGCGAAAGTGCTCTTTCGACAAAAAAGCCCCCCTGCCCTTTTCAAATCCTAGCTGGAGCACTGTGGTGGTGAACCATTTTACTGTGTTGAGTTTTTCTTCGAAAGGGGGCATAACTAATGCAACCTTAATTTCATTTTTGCCCGATGTTTATTGATACAATGCATTACAAAAATGCAGTTAGCCTTACATTTTGTAAAATTTAAATAAATTACAAGGGAGGCAAATGCTGTAACAAAAAGAACATGCATAAAAGGTAGTTGTTTCCCTTGTTTGAACCATGCTAAATCTTTAAGATACCTATTTCCATTAACTGTGACCTTCACCTGTGACCTTGACCTTTGACCAAGTGACCTGAAAATCAATAGGGGTCAGCTGCGAGTCATGATCAATGTTCCTATGAAGTTTCATGATCCTAGGCCTAAACCTTGAGTTATCATCCGGAAACCATCTGGTGGACGGACCGACAGACAGACCGACCGACATCAGCAAAGCAATATAACTCCTCTTCTTCGAAGGGGGGCATAACAATGAAGTGAAACATGTATCGTAAAACTTTTTAAAAAAACTGTCAATGATTCAAAAGATCGATAGCACATAAATGAAACATATGCTATTTTCACACCTGTATTGCACCAAACATATAATTATAGATATTCACCCTGTCATATTCCCCAGTAATGGTTAGTCTCTAATCAATTAAAATTGAGCAATTATAATTAATACAATCAGCACATAGGCCGCCGCCATAATTAAATGTCATGAAAACGCTATAGACCAAAATGTTTGAGAAAATACGGGAGCCAACCCCCAGCCGCGTTATACATGTATTGGATTCAGCATTTTAACGGTCGAGCCTGTTATATTAGATTTACAGTGTAGTCTGACAATGTTATGGCCAGACAGTTGTGTTGAATTTGTACAAATTATTTGTGAAACCAGAACTGCAGTGTGTGCAGTGATATAATTATATTGTTTGTTTCTTCAAAAACTTGACAAAGTCTGTACTACAATCCCTTTAAATGTATGCACTGTACATGATTTATTGCTTATTACTTCTGTACATGTCATGTCTGGAGATTACATGTAAATATTAGCTGCGCATTTCCTTTAATTATTATAATATTTTCTATAAAAACACACCAGCAGAGTATGAAAAAAACTCATTTACCTCGTATCCCCTTTTTATATGTTTTCACATCAAGATACTAATCTCACAAACATGACTGATAATGGAAACCATTTTCTCTGACATTTCCAAGAGTGAATAATTCAGAACTGTATAAATCACTTGGGCAGAACAAGGTTTCTTGCACATCTTCACTTCATGGTCATGAAATATTTCATTTTAAAAATGTAATTGCTTGGGGATGTGAACGACGTTTGTAACATCAACAACTGAAAATGGACAGAATAACACTAAATCTACCCATTTCTGTTGGGGATAAAAAAAAATAGATTTACATTTATGAAGATAAAACCGCGTTAGGAAAATATAATAACAATGTTTTTTTGTATATTTTACTGTACACATGCCAAGTTACTGTGTATAATATTAATAAGAGAAAATCATATGTGAACAACATCAAATTTCTCAAAGATCATAATTAAGTAAACAAAAAATTTGTTGACAGTTTTTCTTCAATTACTTTTTTATTTCTACCTTTTTGATCTTGAAACAAAAACAGTAGGGCAGCAAAAACACTGTATATCAGAAAGGTCAAAGGGAGTATTCATTTAAAAGAAATATAAATACAAAGCGCGGCTTAACAGGTGAAAGAATGCCCGACATTTTTAGGAAAAATATGAAAACAATGTCATGTTTTCAATATGTTCCAATTTACCACTGTTATATAAACTGCAGCTCCTGTTTGCACATGCCCTCTTCTCATTTAGATATTTTATAAAATATCACTGTAGTTTCTTTACAAATAGATTTCAGTGGCGCTGTTTTTGCAGCTTATAAGCAAATTGAGATTGGTGGCCAGCATGGGAACAAGTGAAATATTGTGTTTCAATTTATCTGACCAATCAGAGCACACTAAGAACACTCAAGAACATTTCAATTTATCTGACCAATCAGAGCACAGCTTTTATATGACACTAAGGACACTCAATAGACAGGAACATTTCAATTTATCTGACCAATCAGAGCACAGCTTTTATATGACATTAAGAACACTCAATAGACAGGAACATTTCAATTTATCTGACCAATCAGAGCACAGCTTTTATATGACACAAAGAACACTCAATAGACAGGAACATTTCAATTTTAAAAGAATCATTTATTCTGTGTTTCCACTTTGACACGTTATGTTGTTTTTTTGTACCATTTTGCGTTATAATACTGTCACAATTGTCTATTGCCTGTAATGGTAGCGCTTTAAATTGTAAACAGCAATTTCTAGCAGAAAAATTAACTAATAAGAAATACAGGAAACTGTTTTACGCTTATTAACTTTTGATACATGACCGGTCCTAAATCTTATTGCACCAGGCTCATGGGCAAACACTAATTTCCAGTGATTTGTTACGGTCTTATTTATTGCAAAATTCAGCCTGTCCCCTGCTCCAAAGGCATTACAACATTATCCTGATATGACTTATTATTCCCCTCTAAATATGAGCTTTATTTGAACAGAAATTGAACAAGTAAGAGGCATTTGTGGCTATTTTCCTAGCTATCTTTCCAATTCAAGTTTGATGATATTGAATTATGGTTGCATGTGCTAACTTCTTCAACGCTCTAAGAACATGTATGGATAAGAATTCATATAAGTTTTTAGTAACTGGTTTTCTTATCCATTATTGCATGAATGTAATTCACATGTCATGCTTAAATGTTCATTATAATAAATACTGTTTAAACCAAGATAATGTAATAAATCATTATTAGAAAACCATTCAATTAAATGATTTATATCAAATAAAATTTGAACATGAACCTGTAACTTACTCAGAATTACTCAGTTGAGCTAGCTCTTTAGCGATGCCTAGTTATCACTTATTATTATGCTTAACTTCAAAAATATCATCTCTTTTTGTAATTAAAATTTAAGGGCCTTGCCACCTTTCCCCTAAAGGTAAAATAACACTGATTTCTTTCCCTGAGGAGTTTTCCGCAAACAGGTTTGGTCAGTTTTATAAGATCCAAAGTTTCTTGTAAGACCAGAGTAAAAAAACTGCAGATTTTTTGTGTCTGTACATATTCTGACTGTTTCCTTACAGAAACAATCAACCACATTGACAATGCTAAGCACAATACATGTATCAATATACTTTAAAAGCAATGAAAATAAATAGAACTTTGGTTTATGGACCTGTCACACCACTACCGGTGCATGGCTGATGCCACTGATATTTGTTTTGAAAAGGGGTAGACGTTTTGCCCCACTTACATGTATACTATATTGCTAATTAATTGTTTGCGAGTCGCAACTAAAGCATATAAAGCTTTCTAAAAGTAAATTACCAACTTCATTGTATTCTTTCTTTCTAATTATAATTATTAACACTGTTGTAATTTACTACATAAATAGTGTTGCGCCGGTGCCTGGCCTACCAAACGCGCACATACATCATGATTGGGAACCAGCGACAAATCGGTATACCGTAGGTTTCCACGTATAGCGCGCAGTGTTTTACCTCCAAAATTCAAATTAAAAAGCTGGTGCGCGCTATACATTGATACAACGCCATCCTGGCTGCTAGATTGGTAAAAAATATGTTGTGTAATCGTAAATAATCAAAATAGCCGCCATGTTTTTTTCCAGAAAACTACCACCCTATAATCGTACAGACTGAGGGGCCATTGTCGAAACAACTGGTGGATATGAATGCGGTAGAAGAAGTTTTGGTAAAAAATAAATATGTTTGAATAAACTTGCGGACATTTCTTTGTTTGTGTTTACACTTCTTAACTGATGAATTCCGATGGGGATTGTTGTCGACATTCCGGAGAGCAGGCAAGGGTAGGTGCGAACGAGGTCTTTTTTGCATGTACGGTAGGTGTGAAAGGGGGTCATTTTTCACTTCGTAATTGGCAGATGTTATTGAGTAATATGTGCCACGACTTGTTAAGACGCTAATTGACATTTGAGACACTAATTGACACTTGAGAACGTGAAGATATGCAAATGCATTTTGTGTGTATAAATATTGAATGTTGAACAGTGGTGTACCTCAACAACTGTATCCCCGTCTCCCATGACACATTCAAATTTACCGGTAATGCCCATGCTTTCCCCGAGGAAAAATCACACAATGTACACTATTCTTATTTTCTCACGTTTTCACGAAATGCACGTGGACTGTTAATCTATTGCTAGAAAATTACAAAATTGTAAAAAAAAGTATAAGGCTATGCAACCCATGCTCCTAATCATAATGACGCTTCCTATTTTGAATGCTTAATTAAGCTTTCCAATGCCCCTGATTATTGGATTGTGCAATAGTAAAATGGCGGCCATTTTCAGTCCGATTAGGTGGTTTTATTGTCTTTAAATATTTTTTTTCTCCATTTTTGCATTTAAAAAACAGCCTGCGCGCTATACACGGGTGCGCGCTATACGTGGAAACCTACGGTAGTGCATGCTGGGCAGCACGAGGTTATAGTACGGTCTCTTGTGCACCACGGGATGTTGAGGTGAGTAGATGTGTTTCGCTATGCGAGTATTTTGTCAGGAAAAATTGTGAGCCTGTATATGTTATATTGTATTGTATTGTATATGTGACTGTCAGTGTGCTGAAATATGTGTTTCATTGGAGGGGTTTTCCTTTGACTGTGTTCCCAGAAGGTAGAATATCCAATCCGTGATGTGTACCTGAAAAGCTGACGAGTGGAGCCGAGAACGACGAAGAAGATTGGTGCCGTCCTGACGAGGACTCCAGTTTATGTATCGTACTTAGTGTTGTTGCAAGTGATTGTTGGTGGTGTTGTAGAAAACCCACCAATAGCTAACTGGTAAAAACACTACAATATACATCCCGTTATGATTCACATCCTTACGGTATTATTCACATATATGGGTCTATATATTATCAGTGGGACGTAACGTCCAATGCCTCCGTACACAAATAGCAGAGACACGAACTGTTAGTGGTACGAAACGTCCATCAGACGAACTAGTTCTGGCTACCATAACTTTAAATGTCACTTTTTATGATTTTTGACTGGCGCGACTTTATAGTTATGGACCAACACCAGGGGTTTTTTTTAGAGAAAGGGGAAGACGCTGGACGCTGGGTGAAAGGGGAAAAAAGAGTGCGAAAGAGAGATATTAGGGGAAAAAATAAAAACTGTTCATTTCAATGTCTATAACTCATCAAAAGAGACTTGTCTCTGTCCTTTTTGTTCTTAAACACATTTAACAGGTATTAAAGTCAAAGTCCTTAATAAAGTTGCAGGTTTAGATCTAATAATGGGAAATGTTTTCAACTATATTTTTGTACTGGGGCCGGGGGACGATGTCAATTTTGTGATTTCAATTTCATGATGAATGGGTTGACGATCTTGATTTGCTACAGTATTGGAAGGGAAAGGAGCGGCAGCTGCCGATTGTCTACTTTCACTTTCACAATGTTCGATGTTGATTACCTCGGAATCCTGCTGGGTTATAACGGTTTTCGATGATTCTTTCTTAAAAAATGCCTCGATGCGTTCAGTATCTTCCGAGTTCGAATGTTTTATTTTGTTTGTGTAAGAACGCTAATTGTGAGACATTTTTTTCTGTTTTCACGTTTATACCTCGGCTTGCACATAGCCCGGATGAAAATTCGACTGGTTTCCGGTAATTAATTGACGAAACACCCTTCTCGCGCAAGACCGGTATCCAGTAAAATAGTCACATGATTATTACGATAAGTTGCCCAGTTTACATGGCGTTATTTAAGAGCTATATTTAGAATAACTGGGATTCCCAGATGTTGTGTGTTCGTCTGGAGAGAGAGAGCGCGAATTCGTTGTACATGGTGCAAATTGGATAATTGTCGAATGCCCCAAGGAAAAATAAACATTTCTTGGAGAGAAAATATTATATTTTGGTGAAAAATGATATTTTTGGTGGGGAAATTGTATTTTAAGGGGAAAAATTCTGGTAGGGGAAGACGCCGAATATCGGCGTCACTTTCTTAGTAAAAAAAACCCCTGAACACCATTAGGAAAGTCAACCAGAAATTCCCGAAAAGTTGGCAGTTAACAAAGACCGGTCCAAAACAGCTTTTAAATGCAGTTGTTGGCCCAAATCAACCACTTGATTGGAAAGATTGACATTTTTCACATTTAACTGATATATTCTTTCACAAAATGCTATCTTAAACATTTAAAATGTATCTATTCTGCTATTACATATCGAGAAAACAGCGATGTGATAGACTTTCTTGAAATGCGAATCTCCCGAGATTTTACGGTCATATGACGTTATTTCTATTTTTAGTAACAAACCATGTGCTCAAGTGTTTTCAAATTCAGAATGACTTTTCCCGGTATTTTAATTATTCTGGCTTATTTTGTAAACAAATTTGTAGTGTCAATACAAAGTCAAAGTAAATATTATATACAACTACCTGATTCACAATGAAAGTCTTATAATCCACCAGACGTAAGTTGTTAATCACAAATAATAGATTTCAGAAAACGAAAGTAATGTTTACAATTTCAGCGTAAAATGTCAAGGTCGATCCGAAAGTATCCAAATGAAAACTCGTCACGTGACAAAGCGACAATGGCGTCAAAATTGTGAATTTAAGACTAATGAGAGTTATTTTCATCTATTGTAAGATGCATTTGAAACATTTGAACCTTAAAATATTCCTCAATGCAGTAATTTATATTCATTCACTAATATATGTAGAAATGTATCGAAGAAAATGACTAATGAGCTTTCTTTGATTTATAGCGTGACATAAATATGTTACGACTCTGGTTGACTTTCGATACGGGGTTAGCTTCAGCGTACAGGTCTGTCAATACTATATAAACTGTACGCTGAAGTTTCTTTAGCTACAGCCGAACCAATCATTGGACGAATTATCACATTGTCGTGCTGTGGTAATTTTTACGTAATGGCTTATAATGGAATATATCGTAAACAAACTATAGAATTAATTATGAAAAGGGCTTACCGAACATTCCATCGTATGTTTTGCAGAATGGAGATTTGTGTTCGTTTCTCGGAAATTAACAACCAACCAAATATTCCCGCGATGTTTATTGTGTCAATGTTTTATGTAGTCGTGAAAATAGCGTTTTTTTATAATTCGTTACTCCGCATTTCGTACCAAAAATAGGAAAACAAAAAAATGTAAACAAATTCCTTTTTCCAAATCAGTAACAGCTTCATTGCTATGCGTAGTTGTGATGAGGCAAAAATAATCATTGAAAATAATCGTGACTTATAATATCAGTTGCCACATAATCACATAATTGTACAACATTAGGAGCCCTTTTGTTCCCTTCGTTAGGGATATGACCGAAGAACGTAAAGGACTCAAATCGCTGAAAGAGCAATAATTTAACGTATGAGTTTGATCATAAACCATTCCAAAAATGTAACAAATATTTAAATGTCAAAATATCATATTCAGTTATGCGCGTTGTGACTGGTATAGAAGTGGTAGCATAATTTGCTCCGTGTCCTTTCTGCACTAGAACATCGCGTATAAATTATCATCCGCAGGCGTGATCCGTGATCATTCCATTTAAAACCATAACGATTACAAATAATTCATGTATTCATTATAATTAAAAGCGCTTATATATCACCCATTTATACAAATTTTCTATTCGACCGATTTTAATGCTTTTTTTGCTTTATGCTCTCTAATAACAGTAACACGGGTTATTATAAAAATACAAAACATGGTATTCATAATTTTATTTTATTAACACACAGCCTTGTTTTGCAAAATTGTTGCGTTTAAATTAGTTATTTGTATAAACATGACCGCGCCGGTATTGCAAACACATATGCAACAGTCCATTATTTATATATAGAATACTAGGTCGGTGCCGAATAAAGCGAAGTTTATTTTGCGAGGCTTAGAAAATCTGAACCACGAGCCTTGGCGAGTGGTTCAGATTTTCGGGCCGAGCAAAATAAACTTCGCTTTATTCGGCACCGACCTAGTATTCGATTTATCCCATCATCTTTTTTATTCGTTAACTATTTCTTTTAAAATAGAATAGGAAAAAAAACTACACGGAAAATCCCGAAGTTATTTTAAGCAAACAGTGTTTTTCGACCTTAGCTGTAAAGAGGTCCGCGTAAGAAAATAGTACCAGAATATTTCAAGCAAAACAATAACAATTCATTTATTTACAAGACAACAGCCACTTACAAATGTTACCAAAACTCAACCAAATCAATAACAATAACCAAATTATATTTATAGCGATGTAAAGAGTCAGGTTCATTTAGAATTTGTTTTTCTACACAGTAGGCCGAGCACGTGAGTCGACTTGGCGTGTAGAGCAAATCGATGCTTTTTGTCGGATTTACGGTGTGTTAAAGGTGTTATTGCAATACTGGATTAGTTATTGTGTACATGAAAATTCTGGATGTTGAACGTTGCCCCGAAGAACTGGGATTTAAATGAGCTGGACAGTGACTGCTGAAAGCTGTACTGTGGCTGTGGGTGGGGAACTTGCACTTGTGTTTCGGGTACTCCTATAAATATGAGGTCGATTTACATCTAATTAGACGTAAGCTACCCCGCTTACGTCTAAACGGCTACCGTCGTTTTCCTATAGCAAATTGAGTTCAACTTAAACTTCAGTTTTTCTCGTTAAATCTTTGCTAATGCATAAAATTATCATTAATTAGACATAAATGTGAGCGATTACCTCTTAAATGTGTAAAAATTGTGCTTTTAAATCACTTATGTACATTTTTAAAAATAAACATACACAACACACGAAGTGTGTTTGTCGTTTATAGAATTACATTGAATTATCTTGAACGAAATTATTTTTTGAATAGGTTACACATAACCAATTGTTGTTGTACAACAAACCACATCACTTTTTAGCTTTCTGTACTTTTTAATTAAATGAAACCTATATGTGTGTGTTAAAACTACCAGTTGTATCACGCAGTGTATATTGATAGGAGATGAATCGAGTATTTGACCCTTACTGTAGTAAATTCAATCTTATGCAAAAACTATTCATCCGATTTTATTGGTTTATACGTTATCGTGTTGCTTATTAATTCCTCTTTCAAAAAATATACGTTTTAGTATACTCCCGTTGTTATTAATGGATTTATAGCGAGATAAATACAAGAAAGCACATTTTATGTTTTACCACCGCGCGTTTTACCGTGTTGTGGCTATCGATCTTGTACAATTAGCGTACAGCGAAGCGCCGAGGTTATACATTTTGATGTACCCACTCACGTCTTTTGTTGAATTATAGTTTCATTTCTCGGCCGATTTTGACAAATTATATATCATTAGAAAGCTTACGTTACGTAGTAAACAGATATATAAACATATATTAAGTTTTTCTTCTGATTTCGACAGCCCGGCGAGTTATAACTTTAACTTTTGCAAATATCATACCGTATTGGAGTTTTAGAATCTAGATTTACGGTTGACATGTTCGTACTTAATACCAATTTGTAGCGTTCTTCTGATTTCGACAGCCCTGCGAGTTATAACTTTAACTTTTGCAAATATTATACCGTTTTGGAGTTTTAGAATCTAGATTTACGGTTGACATGTTCGTACTTAGTACCAATTTGTAGCGTTTATATTTGGAGTTCAGTTTAAAAAATTACATCTTGCTTAGGAGAATAGAATTCTGTATACGATAGAAAAAAAATTGTTTAAAAACGAAAGTAATTAAGGAATGAAGGCGGAAGAAAGTAGCGCGCGTTCCTAACGCACTGAACTGATGCTACGGTCTTGGCGATTATGCTTTTGTTTAGAAACCGGCCATTGCATTTCCTTTGCCATGATTATTATATTTTTTATGGAATATATTGTGGTATTTTGTTCACGAAACATATCAATAAAGCTTATTATAAATAAATCTTAATAAATTAACGCTTTCAGCTCTTGTTTATAACACAGAAAGGGTGATAAGTTTATGATGAAACAGCGTATATAGCGGACCCTCTCGATTTTATTCGGCTTTGCATGCATACTTGAAATAAAATGGGTGTCAAAAACATTCATCGTTTGCTGTTAATTATCAACGAGGGAATTATGTATAATTATATGAAATGTTATTTACCTTAAATTATCAATTTATAAAAGATTCTTGAAAATCACGGTCGGTGTTACGCGGGTCATTTCGTATTTTGACATCAGGGCATCATGTCCAACTGTTCAAAATCAGATTTTTTTTTCACTGGGACGATGACGGCTTAGATTTAGACAGACAGACAGATAGTTTATTCAGACTTATACAACAGTACATCGTCTTCAACTCAAATATATAAATTATTTTTAGACGAATTGTTAGGTGATTACACATATAGCAGTGATGATTCTGAGAATGTTGCCATGTTTCTTATCCGTGTAATCTAGAGTCCGTGGTTTGAGCATTTTTATCGCGGTGTTCAATAAAAGATATCTCAATAATCTTGTTTATTGATAGATCTGTGGTTTTATTGCCCCTGTTCAGCACAAACCAATTATCTCTTTATGATCAGATACTGTGCCGACCAATACTAAATAACACTATGGTGTCATACGCCACAGCAGGGACCTATACTTGTGATCATGGAGTCTTAGTGCAAGACTTAAAAAAGTATGTTGTTTCGCTTGCGGTTGTTAAAGCCAAAACGGGGCTTCCCAGCTGGCACAGCTGGTGATATTCGGATCTGAATACCTAAACTTATTCAGACCTTATTCTTAACCGTTGCGCGTTTTACGATAACGGATTTTAGGCGGGAATACAACTCAGTGAAACTATTCAATTTCTTATACAGCATTAAGCATATTAACAGTTATTGAAATTAACAATATCAGCGACATCTTTTAAAAGACTAAACACCTTTTCAAGTATCGATTTAACATGTCAATAAAATATATTAATACCAAAAAAGGTTTCATTTAATATTGTTCACATTAAACCTTTAAATGAAAGTGTCGCTTTAACTATTGTCCGTGTCTTATTAAGCCGCGAATCGTTTGCTAAAAACAGTTAACAAAAAGGGCTACACGTTCTAATTCTTAATGAAATACAAAAATAAGTATAACATAATTAATAACGTCCATAAACACACACGGCAAGATCAAAGTTTTAATGGAAAACTAATATGACATTCCACGTAAATTATTATTTTCGTCTAAATCGAATACTATATATAGAGAAACAATGTATTTATAACCGACCAATAAGGTAACAATATGCAACTTTCAATTTACACAGTGCTATATGGCAACAATATGGAATTTGAACAGTGGTAGTGTTTTAAGGTCTGGACTATCATTACTTGTAAGTTTGTATAAACATTTTTCTACTGCAATTAGTAAAATAATGTTTATATATTATGTTTAATAATTTATTGCATGATTATTCTGTGCTGTTATATGAATTTGATGCCGTTAAAGCTTCCGACATGAATTCATGTCGGAACGATGCTATTGCAAAATAACGTTAAACGATATGAGGTCGATGTAAATCGACCTCATATTTGTAAGCGGGGTAGCTTACGTCTAATTATTTGGACTAGTGTTTCGGGTAGAATTTCCGCTTCGGTCTGATGTTGTTCCGGCTGGCTAGGGGGCTGCGTTGACGAAAATGTGGCCGTGCTGGTGACAGAGTGTTTCCTTCCTTGAATTGGATCTGCATTTTGACCATGGGAGGCAAGTATGTTGGAACATTTTTTCTGTTGCTCATGACTTACATTTGAGTAATTTAAAATTGACTGTACATTCTTGTGTCCAGTGACAGACATAATTTCAGTGGCTGGAATGTTGTGTTCTCTAAGCTTTTGGACCAGGTGCTTGCGAGTTGAATGATTGGTCAGGCGTTTTTCAACTGGTAGCCCGGCTTCAGTTGCCATCATCCTGAGCATTTTGCTCAATTTATTCATCCCAATTTTTTGACGAAGGAACCATTGCACGCTTTCTTTGTCAAGTTTGTGATCAGACTCGGACTCCTGCTTCATTATTGTATTTGGAGCGAGATAGAATGGGTCGTTCACATCGAAAAAATTAGCTGGGCGTTTCTGTGCATAAATTATGTACAAAGCGACTGAATTTCTGGGGTCATTGTCATTGGTGGCAAACATTTTCGGGGTGACTCTTCTAACATCGCTCAAGTTTTCTCCAGTTCTAGTCTTGGTTTGACGTTCATTGAGCTCCAAGTACTCGGTCCCATCAGAAGATATTTTCAGTTTAATATCCCCCCATCTGTTTGGAAAAAAGAAAATTGTAAATATTACAGTAATTTATTACTTATTATTTTATGCTTTCCGGTGGTTTATAGAGAAATATCAGTGAATTAAAACTAATAATTTCACTGTTTCAAACAATAAAAATTTATAGTGAAATTTATTGATAATTTTGACTGTTTACTGTGAAATGATGTCATTTCTTTGACGAAACGATGTCATTATCCCAGCACAATTCTTTAGTTAAGCTCGTTCGTTAACAATGAATATTAAGTGTGAAAAAAGCATAAAATAAAAAGAAAAATGTGTTATTTACGTTGATTTACAATTTTAATTTACTCGTGATCATAGAAAATATATATTTTCATTTTATTGTGGCCACTTGTGCGGCACTCGTGAAAATATTATTTCCCAAAAAACCTGTCACCCACTACCTTAACAATCATGTGCGGAATGGTACAAAATTATACTGTCCAATTTGCGCAGTATGCAGTTTTGCTAAAATTTCAGTAATTAACAGACGACCAAATTAATGAATTTTTATATTAAAATAGTTCATAGTTCTACTTCATATAAATTGTTTATGTTTGAATAGCTGTTTCAGTATCATAAAATAAATATTACATGTTTGACAGGGTGACAGTAAATTTGTCAACTTTTGGTAAAATACTGTCAATCGAGGTGAAGCGGAGGTTGAAATTTCATCAAGTTGACAAATTTACTGTCACCCTGTCTGACGTGAACTGTAATATTTATATAATATTTAATTTGTTGCTGTTTTTTTCAGATTTTTTGTGTGTGAAACTTACCAAAACTTACTTTATGCAAAACAGCGAAGTTTTTAAAAAAAAAATTGTTTTTAATTTAAATTCTGTTATTTCAGGTATCAAATTGATTATACCTAAGGCTGTATTGTTCCTTTGTGCCACGCAAACCAAAATGCAAGCAGTTGTTTAGCCACATGGTGTGGACAAGAGCTTTTGGACTGTTAGGACCTAGGACACCCTTCTGCCACATTATATCTATTTCATGGTCGGTAAGTACGTCTGCCTCACATGGCCGGTTGCCCTTTCCCTAAATAAAAGCAAAGGAGGTTTAGAAAAAGAAAAACCCATTATTATTTATAGCGTTAGAATTTTAAAAATTATTTCTTTATTCGTCCTTATTTCTAGATTCACGCGAAAAATCCCAATCAACTGAATTTACGCACACAAATTCCAGATTTGTTTGGTCCCAGGTACTTTTCAAAAAGGCAACAAACTTGCTGTAAACTGTGAAAATCAGTGTTGGCTTAAAGAAATACTGCAGTCAGTATACAAAAATATTATCGTTTTGTCAATATATCACAAACTGTCATAGTTTTCATTAACCCTTTCAGTGCGGGAACCAAATTTTGAAGGCCTTTGCAAACAGTTTGGATCCAGATGAGACGCCACAGAACGAGGCGTCTCATCAGGATCCAAACTGTTTGCTATTCTGATAATATTCTTTGAAAAAAATCGAAGAAAATGCTAATTTTAGAAATTCACCAGACGACATTTTAGCACACAACAAATTTCCCAGCATTCAAAGGGTTAAATAATTCAGTACAGTGTTGAGTTATGAATTTATACCGGTATTTGCTTTCATTTAAAGTGGCTATGCACGATTTTGATGTGTCTTAAATTGTAATATATTGCTAAAAATATTTTACAATAACACAAAATAGGCAAGAACAATTATGCATTGAAGACAAATTTCATAAAATGCAGCAAAGCCAAATAAGCCCCCCCCCCCCCTGAGCCGATTGAAACGGAAGATTTTTTGTACATAATTTCCTACAATAAACCAAAGCATTTGTCTTTTAAATATGATTGCAGTTAGTGTTCTTGTGTGGTTTGAACAAATATCATTGCAGGAAATTAAAATGATTTGTAACACTAAATGTAGATTCACAGCGTACATGCATGACATACGTACTGGCAAATTTGACTGTACAGACATTTTCGACTTCAGAATTAAATATCTGGCTTGTTTCGCATTTTTTGACACATGTTCTTCTTATATTTTATTTTAATTTATATTAATTTTAAATATATGTATAAAAATTTTTTTTACACATTTAATACAAATTAATAAATATTTAACAAAATTATGCATTTCCATCTTTAAAAAGAAAGTTATTTTTACCTGCTTTTTCAGGCTTTTCTTTTTAGCATTGTAGGTTTCTCTTGTCAGAGAAAATTGTGGCCCTTTCTCATTCATAATGCTAAAAGGGTATTTGTGTCTTTTCAGCTTCCGGTCCAGGCTACTGATGATGGCCCGGATACTTGTCGGCTCAAACTCTGTGCCATCTTCGCGTTGCAGGGATAGAATGAACGTTGCAATATGCTCGTCAAGGAAATCGACATCCAACTGATGCATTTCTCTGGTCTCACCCTTTGTCAGTAGAAACCTCTGGAACTTTTTTGTGTCATTTAATGTTTTTTTTGCTGTGTTTTTGTTTTCTTCTTTTGTGATGTACTGTCGGACTTCAGAAAGCTCTATGTTTTTAAATTCATTTGGAATTGACTGGTTGAGATGTTTAGCTTCATTTTGAATTGTAACATTTGTGTTATTTTGATCATCACAATTTGACTCAGGGGCATTATTCTCAGTTAAATCCTCATCAAATTGAAGTGCATTTATTCCATATTTTTGCTCAAATTCTTCCAAACTTAATTCCACAGCATTTGAAAACAAACCATCCCATACTACATCAAAATCACCTGTTTCTTGGTTGAACATTGTTGTCAAAATTTATTTCATTTGATGAAATATGTTTTGCTGCAGTTTTATTTTAATTCTTGATTGTGTATTATTTATTTTTTTCATTATTTCAACCACAATTGACATTTAAGACTTAAGCAGACGACTTGATTTGCTGCTGACTTATTTAATAAAATACATGAAATAAAAAAGAAACATTTCATATATTTTAAATATTTATTTCCAAACAATTTATTTCCAATTAAATGAAAATAATATATTTTATTATTGCATTGTGTTGATATTTAGCCATTCATTGACAAGAAAAGTCACACACAAGGTAAACAATTGCTAACTACTGAACCGTGATACAAAAAGTAGTCCCTCGTAATAATGACGTCATGAGGACGCGCACTTAATATTTGTTAACAATGTTGTTATTTTGCTGTTTGTGTTGCATTTTGTGTTTCAAATATATTACATCTTGGTATCAAATTGTTTGTTTTGTTTAATCTGATTCAATTTTACTAAAACTGATTACTTAATAGTTGATTCCGAGTAATATGACCATTCTCCTCACATAACAGTCCGCCGCGCCGGACAGCTCTACTTCAGCACTGCCGAAATAGAGGAAAATTTATTCCACAGGGGTTTATTTCGACAATGCACGTCTGATGATGGGATAAAAAGAAATGTGACTTTATCATTAAGTGATCACATGAAATTCACACCGAAATGATATACAATCAATGCTTACAAAAATTGTCATCATTGCCATCATAGTTCCTCATTAATTTAAGTACTATGTATTAACATGTTATATACATCATTAGGAACTCATCAAAGCTATATGTACAAACACATTTTTAATTTTAAGTATATTCACTTGTGTTACACGGACAAAAGTTGTTAAATTCCTATTGTTTAAATTACATGACATAACATCATTGGATTAAGGATACTTGTATTTGTTATACATTTCAATTATTAATACATTAGTTTAAACCGAGTTCCGAATAAGAAATTCCCATAATGTTGTTCATGGCGTTACTCCGGCCAGTAAGATTTGGTCACGTATTGGTTGAAATGTTTATCTCATCGAGTACATGTATTGCCTTTGTTGTAAAGATTATACCGCACGGCAGTCCGTGGTAATGCAACATAGGTTTAGCAAATTAACATGAACAAAATAAAAGGTTCCTCACAAAAGAAATCAATTTAACACTTTTCCCAATTTGTAACAACAATACTGAGATAACCACCTTTTTATATCCGTAACTGTTGTTCGTATAACATCATTATTTTACTTATACGCATTGTGTGCGAAATAAAGATATTGTTCTTTGAATAGATGGTTAATATAACCAAACATTTTCCTGCAAAACCATAATCACTTTGTTTAATGTCTGTGAAGCGTATTAAGAAAGTTAAATGCATACTATTTTATTTTGATTGTTTTATTGTAGGAAGGGTACATTATTAGCTTCCTTGGTTTTGCATAAATTAGCATATACAAAAACAACAGTCATAATTTCTCTTCTTCAGATTGCCGTTTTATGTATATTTGCGGGTTTTAGTTAATATGTTGCATTTATGGCATTTCACGATGAACTTCGAATAAGTAAAACATTTCCGTACAAACGTTCATTGTATATTAATAAATTTACGTAAGTCATTCAGATGTACGAGGAAATTAAGTTAAAAAATGCATAGCATAGTCATATACAAATGCATACTGTTTAGTATTCTTTAGTGTAATTATGCAATACTATATTGGTTGTTTGTTAGATAAGAAGTAGTGAAACTCAAATAGTAATATATTTCGCATGTGAATACATATTTAAGTGTACGTTTGCAGTCTTGGCCAGAAAGTCTTCATGACGACGTCATCGATCACGCCTTACTAGCTCTTTCTAACAAAGTATTTTAAAACAGATGCTAATGCGTCTCTCATTTTCATTCTAGCATGTTACGAAACATGTATGCTGGTTTTGTACTATTTTTAAAAAAAGATGCTAATGCGTCTCTCATGTTCGTTCTAGCCTGTTACGAAACATGTATGCCGGTTTTGTACTTTGTAGCCATATACTTACAGTTACTTGCCACACGTTTTTCCAATATTTTGCTATCAAGTGGTCGGCATTCTTGTCCACATGGTCCAAAAGCGGATAACAAAGCATTGTTTTTAATTGTTTGAAGATTAAGAAATTATTTTGATGCATAATGTACATCTCTTTTTGACCAAAGTTAATACAGTGATTCATATTGTTGATCCATTTAACGACGTCGATTGGGCTTAAATATCATTTAAACAACATAATACATACATTAATATACGTTTTTACGCTGATGAATATATATGTCTCATTTCATCAATTATACTTTACATTTGATCAGAATGACAGACTAAATCAATATGATCCCCTCCCTTTGAAGATATGACATACAAATATGTTTGATAGAAAAAAGAAAAATCATATAAATGTGTACTAGATGTTAGCTTTCAGAACGAAAACATATTTTGTCCCATTCATTAAGCCTGGGAATATTGCAGGCAATACAGTTTCAGATAGTGGTCAACATTTGCCTTTAATAATCCTCAAGTGCCACATTGAATCAAGTGAATCAAATACATTTTGAATCACAGGTCTTATACAAAATATAATTACGTCTTAAATACGTTTTCACGCACATACTTTACCTACTTTCAATAGGAGTGGGCTTTTTCTTTATATAAAAGACCAATCCAATCACCGCGTGAAATGTACGTTTCCACAGATGTATGTGTACGTTTTTATGTATGTCGTTCCCATTACATAGTGACTTGTTCCCATGATTAAGTATTTCGTTTATTCGAATTACTTTCTCATTCACACGAGTAAGCTTTTTCGTTCTCATGAGTAAGTTATCTCGTTCCCACTACCTTTTTAAACTTTGGAACGACATAAATAATATCATTACCATGTCACATCCGTATTACCGTAGACATGTTAATATCTGCATGAAAATCATCCACCATGTGAAGATCTGTCAGACTAGTTATTAAGGTTATGGCAGGTATCCGAGTCTGACCAAAGTATGACGGGGGAATAACGAACAAACGGAGAGACAGACCAAAACACAATATGCCACCACCCAAAGGGAAAGTTATATAGCAGTGAGGAAACAATTAACATACATTTTTTATTTGCTATAACAACACATTTTCACCGTAAAACAATATTTCTGCTCTATAAATGAATATATACATTATACGGCGTGAAACAACAACAAATTGGATCCGCAAATCACATACATTAACATGATTGTAACTCCAAACAGACAAACACTGCAATGGTTGACACACAAAATATGATAAGTTTGATACTATATTATACAACAGGTGCTATGTCTTAAAAAAACAACAATAAATGTGAACAAAACTACAGCAATTATTCAATTCAATAACATAAACATTATAAATGTGCTTAGGCAATTATTGATTAAGTCCCTGATCATAAGTAGTACACAGTAAATGGTTGATTGATTGATACCTGGTGGTACTTTCCATAAAGTTTTCTTTATTCAACCAAGTTTTACTTTTGCAAAATATTAATTTGGGATAAACAAACAAATTAAGACATGATGTTGAACCTTAAATCTACTTTCACCAATAAATTACAGTACTTATACATAGGATGTTTATATAATAACAATTTTATTCTAGCTAAATATGCAAACAAATAAACAAAATATATTTCTGCTTGAAATCAAAAATTGATACATGTATCATAAATTTTGAAATATGACCCAACTTTGTCCAATAAAAAGCTGTGTTCAATTGTTCACCAACAGAACCGACATGTCAAATGAAAAACATGTTGAATATAAATAACCACATTTGAATGGAATCCAGTCTTAAGACATCAGCTGAGTTGGGAGTTTAACAGAAACTGGCCGCAGTGAATGCACTTCAATGACATCTAATATGGAGCGGTCAACATTAAAAAAGCTTTAACAAAACTTATAAACAATCAACTAAAAGCAATCTTTCAAAATTGGAAAAATGTCACAATCAATTAACTGCTCTAATTCAAAACTGAACACCTGTCACAACAACAGCAAGTGAATAAGTCAAATATAATATATTAACACGTATTGCATCAGTGTTAAAATATACAATGTGACATTGTGTGAGAACATGCACTTATAATAGTCATAATACCAAACTTTTAGCACTGTTATGGCCAATTTTGGCCATTAAAATATAATGTATTTTAATAAATACCATACTGATGACTTTGGTATGACACAAAAATAAAAACAATTATGCAAGTCATATTTCTTTAGTTATAATTCAATGTTTATAGTATTAAGTTTATAGTGTGGATTAATTTGAAAGAATGTATGAATTTACTTATTACGTTGAAATGTGCAATTATACTATAACAAGAGAGACAATTTGTATTTAGTATATCATAGTGCTCTCCCTTGAATCGTTCTTAACTGTTTTCCAAATTTCTAGATAGTAGTTGCTTGATTCTGAACTGAACATCATGGCATTAAACAAGGTGTTTCTATTGCTAAAAATAAATGAAAAAGTCTGCATGTCCTTGCTAACTATACAGTTTAATATGCGAATTCATTGAATGCAATTCTTTTTCTCTATTGCCTGACATGTACATTTGGTATATTATGCAATTATTTTGTACAAATAAATGAAAACAGTGAATTTACCTGTTTGAAATGGCAACATTTTATGAATAATGTACACACAAAAAACATAAGCTTTGCGGTTGATCTACATACAAATGAAAAAATACGTTTATATGTTACCATATAAATCAGTTACATTAGACGAAAAGCTGGTCGTAAATATGTGTACATGTTCATACAAATATATCAAGAATAAAGCACTTTGAATGCTACAGTACAGCCAAAGCGGAACAAACGTATTTCGCGATCCGCGGCGGCAAGGCGAAACGAGTCGATGCCGCGTCAGTCGTTGAAGCCGCGTCAGTATGCGGCGGCAAGTCGCATTTCGCCGCGAAACTTCGCATCTGTCCGCCGAGGCATGCCGCGATCCGCGACATGATGTCGAGTCGATGCGCATCATGAAATAAAAATCTTTTTAAAATTATTAGTTACATGTTGTTAACAAATTTTGAAAGAACAATTATAATAATAATTAAAATCATAATAAATTTATTGTGCGCGGATTGTATTAGCATATACATGTAAGCATAGTTAATGTGTCTGGCCAATTAAGTTTGTTTTCCGCCCGTAGTGTATGTATTTCACACATAAACAAGGTCACGTAGTTATGTTTTCGCACATACAAGTGGTTAAGGCTCCAGCATATGGTGAATTTATATATTAATTGCATGTTGATTTTGCTATTATATTAAAGCTGAGAAAATTAGCAGTTTGAAGCCACATCAATAATCAAGACGGTGACGACGTATTTGTTGTTTTGTTAATTATCAGCTTATTATAACTATTGTTTGAATATGCGTATATAAACACGTTTAATTTTGTTTATATTATACAGTTAATATCGCTACTAATTACCCGATAATCCAGTATATTCCAGTTTTAAAGCAAATGCTGGTAAATATTTACGATACACAAACATTCTCGATATTTCCTTAAGTATCAAATACATTTTGGCATGTGTTACTATTTATAGAGATGATGAAATAACGTCTAATCGGGGCTTTTTTTCCACTGAACACGCGATTTACGCCTGACGTGATGTTCATGTATTTATACAACACAAAATACACCCAAACTTTCCAAACAACGTTCTACATGCCTGCATAATTTTCGCGCGCTTTTTATGAAACAAAGGATATTTTAGTACTGTTTATTTGACGCTAGAATTTGCCAAAGGTCGCGTTAGCATTAAAATTCGGAAGTGTGTCTCGGATTACAAATTTAATAATGATAATTTGATAATCGAACGAAACATTAACAGTTGCGCGTAATTAATTCTACGCTACACATACATGTATTTACAAGTAGGTAGATATCTTTTCACTCGATCCGCCGCGTACGTATGCGGCGGATTTACTCCGCGAAAGTACGCGAGGTTAATACAGACTCGGCTTCGTTGCGCGGATCGATGCCTAGTGCCACGGGATACGCCGCGTGAACACATGATTCTGCCGCCGCGTACTAATAATCTGGCCGTGGCATAGCCGCGGATTATGTTTGTGCCGCGTTGGCTGTGCTTTATGATGCCAATGGCAACACAAATATCATAATATAATCAATTAAGAGCAATCAACAACCATAACTAATTAATCATGAAAATACCCATTTTAAAACAAAATAACTTTTTCCATCATATGTTCAATAAAGAAAGCGTCCTTTTCTTATTATTCAACAAACTCCAGTCAAATTAAGATACAATTTTAAATTTCACTTTATATAGATAGTTTTTCCATCAATGTGTTCATCAATTATCCCAATATTATAAATTCAAACAGTTTTTTACAACGCGCTGAAATATTTTTAATATTAAACAAAATATATGTTGTCAATAGACAAATTGACAATTAACAGAAGGTTAACATAGTTTGAATAAATCAATTATTTTGACCTTATACTATTACAGCACTACATGAGATTCTTGATATAATACTGTCTCAAAAGATCTAACTGATGAGAAACGTATGCATTCAGAATTACAGACATATCAAAATAGAAAAATCACAATTATGAACCGTTCTGATCAATTCTGTAACCTAGCACATAATGCTATTTTATAGGTACAAACTGAAAATAAACATGTCTTGTTAAGCCAATAAATAAGTTAAATATTGTACAAGGAATCAGCATTATTTAAACAATCTGTGAAGCCTTACAAACAATGTTTAAAAAATAATTGTACATTCATTTTGTCTGTCTGTTTACGATAATCAGGATAAAGCTATATAGAGTCAGTTTCTGAATACAGACAGAATTGTAATACTGCATTATTTTGTTCTGGAAATAATACTTTACATAAGTGCTATAACTTAGTTACCCCTTATCATATTGGCCTATTGACCAATATATAACAAAATATTTAATCATCAAGTTACTGTCAGTATCATTATACCAATACAATATGAAATGTAGATATTTCTTCCCATACAATCAGACTGTACACACGAGACAAAGTTGCTGGTCATAGGACATGGCTGGTAAAAACACTTGGCTGGTCGTATGACTTTGCTGGCAACAGAACTAAGCTGATCCTAAGACTTGGCTGATCACAGGACTTGACTGGTCACTTGACTTGGCTGGTCACAGGACTTGGCTGGTAACAGGACTTGGCTGGTCACAGGACCTGGCTGATCATACAACTTTGCTGATCACATGACTTGGCTGGTCACAGGACATGACTGATTACAAGATTTGGTTGATCACAGGACTTGGCTGGTAACAGGACTTGACTGGTCACAGGACCTGGCTGATCATACAACTTTGCTGATTACATGACTCTGCTGGTCACAGGACTTGGCTGATCACAAGACTTGGTTGATCACAGGACTTGGCTGGGAGCAGGACTTGGCTGGTCATATGACTTGGCTGATTGCATGACAAGGATGATCACATGACTTGGTTGGCCACAAGACTTGCATGATTATAAGACTTGGCTGATCACATGACTTGGCTGACCACAAGACTTCGCTGGCCACAGGTCTTGGCTGATCAAAAGACTTGGCTGGCCACAATACCTGGCTGATCACAGGGCTTGGCTGATCAAAATACTTGGCTGGTCACAAGACTTGCCTGATCACAGGATTTGGCTTGTAACAGGGCTTGATTGATCACAAGACTGGACAAATCACAAGACTTGGCTTATCACATGACTTGTCTGATCACAGTACTTGGCTGGCCACAAGACGTGTCTGGTCACTGGACTTGGCTGGCCACAAGACGTGTCTGGCCACAGGACTTGTCGGATCACAAGACGTGTCTGGCCACATGACTTGTCTGATCACAGGACTTGGCTGGCCACAAGACGTGTCTGGCCACAGGACTTGGCTGATCACAGGACTTAGCTGGTCTTATTGTGCTTTGTCATTCCCTCATTTTTGTCTTTACAGTGACAGGTGTTTTCCTGCCTTCCCAATATTTTAAGATGAGGAATTCCATCGTAAATGCTCAGAACTTCGAGTCTTTTAAGAAGCAAACGGAGGCACTTATTGTCTATCATGCTTAAATTGTATGTATAAATGATCTTCAAAGGCATGCATGGCATTTACAAAAAGCCTACACACGTCTCACACACTCACAAAGGTTCTATGTGCAGGATGTTCACAGGCAGCAGGTCAGATAACATGGAGAGGAGAGAATCTCAATACATCGACAGCTGCTGGCTTGAAAGCTGTGACTGTAACTGCATCCAGAACAAACTTAACCCCTTGATATTCGGGTTGTCTGGAAAAAGTAGATTGTGTGTCAAACTTGACAGATAATTGTGCAAATATGTCAAGCATTTTTTTCATTATAGAAATTGTCTTTGTCAACCTTAAGCTTCCATATTGCTTAGCCAACATAAACAGATTTGAATAGAACCAATTTTGTGGCAACAACGTTTCACAGATGGAAAGCTTCTGTGAACAGAAAACCAGCTCTTTGCGCATCCCAGGCATGTGTCCCTGTAAACCAAATAATTAATGCATTCTGAAACGGCATTAGTTATATTGGAGGTCAATCAATGTTGTTTGATTAAATAATATAAGAAATACATTATGTGTGAAGGCTCTCGATACAAATGAGATATACACTAAACACTTCACATACACATAGCCTACTATATACTGTACACTTGATACAATCATTTTTCATCCCTTTCTAACCAATCTGCATTAAGTTACGTGTAACTCCAAAAGGGCTGGACGGACATAAGGAAGAATGGAAGGACGGACGAAGTGAATTCTACAATTTTATACGACCCCGCCCCTTCACCCTTTCAAGGCAATACAAAATGGCAACTATTATGAATATTTACAATTACATATAGAGAATACTAGGTCGGTGCCGAATAAAGCAAAGTTTATTTTGCGAGGCTTAGGAAATCTGAACCACGAGCCTTGGTATTCGATTTATCCCATCAATTTTCTTAGACGTAAATTATTTCTCTAAAAATAGAATAGGAAAATCGAACTACACGGAGTAGTTATTCTATTATATCCCAAAGTTATTCTAAGCAAACATTGTTTCATTATTTTAATCGTGCCGAGCCTAATACATTACATTACAGTAACTAACCTGTTACGAGACTAATACATTACATCAGTAACTAACCTGTTTTCTGTTTATCATACCTCTACGTCCCCGATTTTTAAGAAATAATGAAAAAAACACACTAAACAACTGCAGCTTTAGCGTGAAAGAACATGCATTGTGTCGTATGACGTGTTAATAATGACGTCACGAGTACGCGCACTTTATATTTGTAAATAATGTTTTTTTGCTTTTTGAGTTGCATTATGTGTAAAAATTATATCACATCTTGGTATCAAATTGCTTGTTTTGTTGAATCTGATTCGATTTTACAAAAAATGATTACTTTATAGTTGATTCCGAGTAATATGACCATTCTCCGCCGCGCGTGACAGCTATATTTCAGCGCTGCCGAAATAGAGGAAAATTTATTCCACTGCGGTTTATTTCGACAATGCACGTCTGATGATGGGATAAAATGACTTTTGTTTAAGTTAGCAGCAAGGATAGAGTATTACCAATGTATAACACGTTCACACTATTGAAATAAAATTTTGAGTAACACACTGCACATTATACACGGTTAATTACAGGACCAAGGTAACTTGTAGAAGAGGTAATATCAGCCCACTTGGCAGGAAAGTTGGGAGCCCCAGCTTTAGACTGGCTGCACCCGTCCGGGCCCAGCTTACCAGACAGCCTGTTGTTCAGCTGGGTACCGATCTATGACTGCACGGGATCGTGTGGGAACCGGCTCTTAAAACAAAATTCAGAAACTTACATGCATATTGTAGATAATAATTGTATAATATGCTGAAGTCATTTAAATAATTGTTTTGCAAACATTAAATAACATTTTACAAGTCTATTACAGTTGATTTTGTATGCAAGGATAAACGTTTGGTTCAAGGGCTGAATTTTGGCCGAAACGTAGACAAAACTTTGCCTTGACCTTCTATGATTAAACCTGATATTAGATCAATTGATATTTGCTATTTATTAACCAAGTTGATCAATTTTAAAAACACATACTTCCCATTTGATGCTAGGAGATTTTCCTCAATCAGGCAGAAATAGGACTGATGTTAAGTGAACTATATGATCCTTAGTCTGGGAAAATAGGACTTAATGTATGTGCAGTCTGCACAGGCTTATCTGGGATGACACTTTAAGCACATACATATAGCACCATACCCCAGAGCACCGCTAAGATACTACTTTTTGTTCTTGTTGCTGCTGTTGCTGCGACCAGGCCAAAGACAGAGATGGAGCGAGTCCCGACGCCGAAGTCGCCACCCCAAACCCGAGAATTGCCGACAACAACTGTTATTGAATGGCGTCAATCGCATACTGCTTTCCAGGCCTTAGGTTCACATTATTCGAGAACAAAATATTGAGGTCAGTAACATTAACGGACGAGTCACTCCATGCCTGCTCTCTGTTAGATGAGATCGTTTCAGTTCGAGCGACTCGTCCTGCACAATTTGTCGACGCCCAGCATCCAATTGTTGATAAGCGACATCGACGCTGGGATGGAAGTCTGACTCACCAAGGCTCGGCTGTTGGAAGTGTTGATGTAACCAACATGGGAGACGATACTTATGGGAGGCATGCCAGGATGACGAAAGACGTCTTCGTACTGAATTTCTTGAACACGTTGTAGTATTTGTGCAAGAAGGGGGCCCGGATAGTCATCGACTTTCACTTAAACGACGTTTGTCTTGTTGGCTGATAATGTTTGCTGAAAAAAAATGGGCAGTCAACTAAAACCAGATTTTTGTAGTGAAAAATGAATTTGCCATGCAACAATTTACTTTACACACCTGCTTGACACATTGCGTCTTAAATTGATATTAAGGATATTGCAATTATTTTTTTACCAATTAGAACTCAGAATATTGTTGTATCAATGTGTTACATGCATGAGCACCAACTTGAAATTTGGAGTTTTCAACCGTGAAAAATACATGGTAGAGTACATTTTGTAGCATGGTGTAATACTTACCTTAAAAAAACATAAAAAACAGACATAACATAATTGATTTAAAATGTGAGACTTAACACTTTAAATGTTGACTATACAACTTTCAATGTGAGACTTTACAACTTTAAATGTGAGTATAACTAACTTTAAATATACGACTATATAATTTAAAATGTGATACTTAGCAAATATAAATGTGAAACAATCCAACTTTAAAGGTGACACCATATAACTTAAAATGTTTGACTGTACACATTTAAATGTGAGAGTATAGCGCTTGATACGTGAGACTAAACAACTTTACATGTGAGACAATAGAACTGTATGACATATCAAAAGAATCAATAGATGTGAGCTTAATACTGTAAGTGTATGAGTACGTGATCACACACGTTTGTCTATGGATTAGACAGAAATGCAGAAATACAGATGATACGTCTGTGGTGAACTCAGTCTATTGCTACCAGGTGCCATTATACAAGTAAGTATAGTCTTCACTGGTTAAACGTATTCGATGTGTGTGATATTGAATCGATACTTTTTGCTTTCTGCATTACATGGCCCCGTTGTTATAGGGCAGACCTTAGATTTAAAGTTTCACTTCTAGTCACTGGTGTTGAAATTGTGTGCATAAGGATATGAAAGCAATACAGTGCTATTTTTTTGCAAACATCCGGGCACTAATTTAAATAATAATCATATTCAATTATATTTGAACAAAACAGTTTTTATAACGCCAACAATTTTCAAGTAGTATTAAAACACATTGAAATAAGCAAATTAAGCCAGTTATTCTTATCAAGACTTTAAATTGTGATAGAACTAGAGGCTAGCTCTATGAAAAATTTATTTTTAACATTTTTGGAATTGGGACAATATAGCAACATTGTGCTGTTTTGATTCAAATTGGGAAACTGGGTTGTTGTTTTTTCCTTACAAATACTCCAATAAGTGCTATCAATGGTAATTGTACTTAGGTTCAACTTATGGAGCTAAATAAGAAAATAGACTCTGTTGCAACCTATTATAACACTATTTATTTAGGAAATCTTGAATCGATAATGAATTATTCAGTCAGAAAAATGTAGACTTTTTGAGATTAGAAGTGCGGGTTAATTTTTGGGCCAACTTTGACAAAATAAATAGTACTGTAAGGTCTCACCTGAAGTTCAAGAAGCTGAGATGACATGCTAGCCTCCATGATATTGCTTAAGGCCGTGTTGGAGTTCAGATTAACATCTTGTTGATAGTCGAAGGTCATACTGGACCACATAACAAAACTGCTGTCATTTTTCAAAGCCTTTTCTAGCGTCAATTCAATGTGACAACCTGTGTTCTCGGAGCGTGAAGTGCTCATAACAAAACCGGACGTGTTTACTTTTAGCACCTTGTTTTCAATATTGGGCGGAATTCGCGTCTAGGGCACGCCTCATGGATGTATTGTGCTCTGTGTGTTTCATTTCTGCCATTCTTTGTCAGCAACAGTGTCACAAGTGCGTTCTCTTAGGACATTTTGGTCCCTGAGAGATCAAACTGGGACAGCCCGAAACGCTACTCTTGTATAAACTATCGACAGCAGAAGTATTCCCCTTGGTAAGCTTACACTTCTGAATTATTCGCTCAATTGTTCCGATATTTTTTCCGTTTCTTGCAGAAATTTGTGTTTGCCCCATATAGAATGGAACAAGATATTGAACTTTTTATCCTTCGTGATATTTCCAACAGCAACAACTGATTTACAGCGTTACCATAGTTACTGATACAACTCCTTCTGTCTGTACCACTTGGTACTGGAGCTTAACAAAACTACTCAGCCTCGAGTGTCGAAAACACGCCGCGGACATTTCGGTTTTTGAGAACAGCACTTGAAAACTCAACGTGCTCAGAATTGCATGCAGAACCGAATTGTTTAACGATGCTGTTCTTTTGAAACCGGAGGTCTAGGACGAGGAGCTAGAGGTCAGGGGAGAGGTAAGGTCATCCTGGACTGGGGCTGCTGCAGGCCGGACTGGTGCTGTTTCTGGGCATACTCGATATAAATGCTGGTTCTCTCCTGAAACAACAACACTACAGTGGGTGATATGAACTTGTAACACATTTTTACAACCTATAACAAACTACATATATGCCTCTTGATTGGATGTAAAGGTTTTCAACAGCAAAACATAATTATCATGAATTTCTAATTTGGCATTGCATTTGTACCTTGTCCTAAATAGCACGAAATTTAATAAAATTAAACCATTTTGTATTAAAACATTAAACGTGTTTGCTAATGCTATACTAACATGTAAATTAATAATTGTCATTTCTTCTTAACTTTCAGAGATGTAATATAATGAGCTAATATGCATCTCATTAACAAGACTGGTCTTTCATAAAGAGGACATTTCTTTTTAACAAAATACGTTTAAAGAGGAAATTGTTGTCCCTGATTAGCCTGTGCAGACTTCACATGCTAACATGGGACAAGCATATTTAAGCATATGCTTCAGGCCCCTTTTTTTCACAGCACGACGTATGTATTTTTATAGCAATTGTTTCCTGAATAACACAACATGGAAAATTATCTTGTTAAAAATGTAATATTGTCTTAATTGTACTAGTTATATTAATCACTTTACTTTTACAATGCATCCACAGATGTTTAACTGTAAGTATATGTTTCAATAAATGGAAAGCAACACCTAAATATTAATGTATCCCTAGAGTTTCAAAAACACATTTACACGTTTTTACCATGCATTTACAGATCTTTGATTGTAAAAATATGTTTACATTAACACAATGCAACAGTTCCAGAGTAAATCAACATCTAACAAAAGTTGTAAACATAATTAAAAGAAGAGTTCCGCAGTCGGAGACATATGCCCCCCCCCCAAACAACAACAATCAACAACAGGGCTTTGAACTAGTGACCCCAATTTCTATAGATGTCATCTACTGTTCAAGGCCAATGCACATGTTAATTATCAAGCCAATCGGTCAATTAGTTGACGAGTTATTGATTGGAAACGATTGTCACACTTATTGAGACAGTGAACTTCATCTTTGACCTAGCGACCCCAATTTTAAAAGGGGTCATTAACTGTATATGGTTAATGGACATGGTGAGTATCAAGCCAATCGGTCAATAGGTTGACCAGTTACCGTAATAACTCTATGTTTTCGGACACTTAAAAATAATTATTTTTTTGCGTGTCCGAAAACTTAGATACGAAAAATATTAACAAAATACAGGTGTCCGAAAACTTAGAGTCGAAAATGGAAGTGTCCGAAAATAGCGTCAATTGTATCAACGACTACCGGTAATAGCACGCGCTTGTAAAATACCATGCCGTATGGTATAAATTACAGTTATACATGTTTGCACTGCATTTTAAATAATTGTAAATGCTTAATTTATTTGACAGAACGTTACTTCAAGGTTGTACTTTCACCAAACAAGTTCAAAAATGAGCATGTGATGTACCGATACACGCTTGTATGAACCTGTAATTAAGGCAATAAAAAAGCAAACTATGAATTCTTTGTTTGTTCATTTCCGATAGTTGTTGTGTAACACCTTCCATTGTTTGTAAAACTTGTAATACGGTGCATCACAATTTGAAACATTTAGTATTTGCCACAGTTATTTTACTGAGAAGGGGTAATACCATTGCGGTAGATAATTGAACTGTTAATTGGCACTACCCCTGGTAATTGTCATAACGCTTATACTATCGGGCGAAACCATTGTTTAAAACCGGTTTACAAGGTTATTTACCCAATAACGCAAATGTAACGGTCCATTGCCCTCAGGCATGCACCCGCAATGTTTTATGATGTTAATCTGGTTGTAAAACCCCATGATCGAAGTGTCATTAGATATCGAAAAAAATTCAAAATTTGGTAAAATAGCGCTGTTAAATATACTGTCCGAAAACTTAGAGACATAAAAAACGGACGAAAACTCGTGTGTGCGAAAATAAAGAGTCACGAAAAAAAAAATATTTTTGCTTAAAAAGGGGGTGTCCGAAAACTTAGAGTGTCCGAAAACATAGAGTAATGACGGTATTGATTAGCAAAACTTTTCACTCTTACTGAGACAGTGACCTTGACCTTTGAAACAGTGACCCCCAATTTCAATAGGGGTCAACTTCTGTCTACTGCCACGTGTGAAGTTTCAAGCCCATCAGCCAATCATTAACGAGTTATTGATCGGAAACAAAGCTGTCTTCCGACAGACCGAAAAACCGACATCCAGCAAAACAATACCCACTCTTTTTCGAAGGGGGGCATAATAAATAAAAAATAAAATTATTAAGGGTAACAATTCACTTAACCACTGCTGGTGCAGATCTAGAGTTCTCGTCCGTGTAAGTGGTGTTATGTAAATTGAATAAACAATAATTAAACGGCAACAACTCACTGCTTGAGCAGATCTAAAGTTCTTTCCATTGTTAGTGTCAACTAAAACGTCCTCCATGATGCGATCCCCAGACATGGAACGTCTGCGTCCCACCAAATCACTAGACTTTGAAACGGCAAAGCCTTTCACCAGCACCCTCTTCTGTTCTGAGCAGTTGCTTTAATGTTGAGCAAACCAATATGAAATAGTTTTGTCCAGTCAGTCATGTGAAGTAGTAAGTTAGTTATACACCAGCGATATTTTTTTCCAATAAGGGAAAGTACCTGTACCACATCAATCAGCAATATTTAGCATGATAATACCTGACATTGGGTAGCTTGAAATATTTATATTAGGAATTATGGGTCTTTCTAATTGAATGGGACTTGCACAAACCCATTTAAATATTTGTGTACATGTGCTTTTGCTGAAATGTTTAGTTTCAGTGCTCATTTAATTAGTCAACTTGCATAAAAGGAATGGCCTATTATGTGTTCTTAATAAAGAAGGAAGGAAAAGCTTTTCAGTGTTCACAAACACCTGGGAGTAAAAAATATTGTTACAGGCCACTTGCCTTTTAAAAGGCAGTATTACTGTTTCCGCACAAATATCAAAACTTCAACGAAAATTTGCGCTTTTGAAGCATTGCTTCTTAATTTTGTCAATTTACCAAAACGTGAAATGGTCCCTTTAATGACTACCAGCTTACAACACTAGTTTGCCCATACTTTTATGACGCCTACAAATCCATAATTGTACAGTTTAACAATATTAAGACATGATATTTTTTCCAAGTAAATTGCAAATATTATTTTTGTAATAAATGTTGAGGGAAAATAAAAAAGTCAGTAACAAGATTTCCCTAACGCCCACAAACAACATTTAAATCACAGGAACTGTTTTTTGTCATGTTTTTAGTAATCCTTCGACCTACTCATTTTGGTAAAAAAAATAGTCTTAATTTTTCCAAAAATGTGAATAAAATGAGGATCAAAGTTAAAATTGCGCAAATTTAGTCGCAAACTTCTTTACATTGTGACAATTGTAGTCACGAAATTTTCAAATTTGTGATAAATTGCCAAAGAAAGAAAAATATCCTTGATTCATGTCCCGTCCAGACAGACGACTACTTAAAAAAGGCCTTGATAAAAAAAGAGCAAAATATAAGTCACTAGTTCAAGCTGGAGTCTGGAATGTTACACGCCTGATACTGGAAAATCACTTACATTCGTCGGCATTACACTTCGAGGTTTTTGAAAAAAATGCTTTTTCTTGACCACTTAAATCCCTGGTTTCTGATTTTTGAAAATACGGATTTAGCCTGGGTCATTTTGTTATATGTTTGATGTAATGTAATTTATCAGTAAACCCACCAAACCAAACATTAATTAATGTGCCGCAAATAATAACGATTTTACAAACCAAACATTAATCAATTTGCCGCAAATAATAACGATTTTACAGTACTTATTCAACATTTTTTAGAAAAGTATTTGAAATGCTTTATTTTTTTATTATTTTGATATATGATTGTTCATTAAGAACAATAATTTTTAATCTGTTTTTAGTCAGGTGTATTCCTTAGTTTGAATATTATGCAATCTTTACTTGCTGAATAAAGTCGAAACCCACTGATTCGAATTCGCAGGGACTGACAACAAAAGTTGAAACCATCCGGAATTCGATCCAACCCCTTTCTACTACTTTCTGCTTTAAAATTAGTAATAACACAATATATACTCAATATAACAGCTACACAGAGAATCAGACAAATATCATATAATAAATGAATATTATATCACCCCGTTTGTACGTAGCACATTTATATGTGGAAGACGGTAAATGTTAGGAATAATGCTAAGAAACAACGGACTCATAAGCACTATATGCACAATGCTGAAATGTTAAACAGCATGAAATGCAGTTATTTACTTGTGTTTTTTTATTTAAGCATTACAATATATATAGATACACAGTTTTCAATTCATCAAGTTGACATAGCACATATTGTTTCAGCCATTATATGACAAAATGTTATCTTTCACTAAAGGATAGTTTGAGCCAACCGAAAATTCGAGTCAAGCGAGTTTTAACCAACGGACTTCAACTGTAAATTATATTTTTATAAAATCGCCATTCTGCTAATATGTGAAAAAGTCCAAAAATGCCCATTTACAGTTATTTATAAATATATCGAGATGTTACAACTGTGAGAAAATGATACAATAGTACGATAACCATTTAACTTTAGCTCTCTAAATTCAACTATAGATTGCTCACATTAATATCGCTTAACAATTATTTTTAACTTGCAAGTACATTTACAGGATTTTCTCAATAACCTCTTTTAATCATATTGTTTCTATACCATATTTATTTTCATCCGAATGTTTAAATACCACTCTTAAACAGACTGGAAGCGGACTTAACTTGAGCCTTGTTATGGGAAAAATGGGGTTAATGAATGTATCTAGTGTCGTCATACATAAGCCTGTGAAGTCCTCACAGGCTTACCTGATACGACACTTTCCACCAAGATTTGATTTTTTGTTAAGAAGAAATTTTCTTTACATGAACATTTCCTTAGAGGAAAGTATCATCCCTGATTAGTCTGTGCGCACTCCACACAAGCGTAATTGTGGATGGCACTTAAAATGCATTAATCACTCTTTTCCAAGGTCCATCCTCACATTGTATCATCTTGTACAACTCTTTAACATACTGTACGTTGACTAAATGTGAGCCTTATTCTGAGAAAACATTTCTATATAAATTGTGCGCTTAGTGTATTCTCAGATTAGCCTATACAGCCACACAGGCTAATCAAGGACAACACTTTCCACTCGACGGACTTTTCGATAAGTAGAGCCTTCCTTATTACGAAACATTCCATATGTGGACAGTGTCGTTCCTTATTTGCCTGTACAGACTACACAGGCTAATCTGGGACCACACTTTACGCACATTCATTAAGCCCCATTATCCCAGAGGGAGGCACATATGTTTCTTGAAAATAACTCAATAACAGACTGGAACCAGACTTACATTGAGTTTTGAGAATGAAGCGCGGTCCTTCTTATAGACAAAAATCTCGGTGTTTTGACCACATATTGGCACATTGGTGTTGTTGGTTTTTCGCTCACAAATACTAAACAATCAAGGATAAGCGTTTTAAATAGTATATTAGGAAGGTTGAAGTAATAGAGCTGGATAGGGAGATGAACTTGATATTGAGATACATTTCTTTTGCTTTATTTTTAATTGGAAATTTATAGCTGTCGTTTGAGAAAAAATCATAGTTTTAGGATTGTAAATAAGGTCGATACACACGAACTTAACACCTCCTCGCAAACAGGCTCTATACGACCAAGGCATTCCAATCATATGAGCTTATTTAAATATCTCACAACTTTATAGAAACTCACGGCCACATGGGGATGACAGAAATTCTCGAGTTGTTGTGTGACTGAGGTTTCTGTATCGGTAAGTTGGAAAGCATTCAGCTTAAGAAGGGTTTGAGTTATTGATCCTGAAGTAAAATATTTCTAGATGTTAACATGATATACACAAGAAAAGACGCCATTTTACCTTCTTTGAAATCAAATCACCTTTGTCCACTTCATATTTAGCATTCTTAAAACACAAGTACATTGTAAAATCATTTGTATTCATGGTACATTATTTTCCGTTGATTTTAATTGTTGACCAACCCACAAATTTATCACAAACACATGAGAAAATAACTGACACAAATTCCTCATTTATTTTTCCAAACTGAGATATCCACGAATATAAATGATTTTACACTATACACACAATTACTAAGGCTGTTTTATGTTATGTATATTTATCCTGTTCTTTTCCACCTCAGCTTTATTGGCATTCTTTATACATAGGAAATACACAAGCAGGCCTTTTCCTGGCGTATGCATGGGTTTGTTAAACAGAACCATACCCAACACGTTTTATTTTTTTTGGATATGTGCCTCATGATTATTACATCTCAATTATATTTCATTTAGATGTAAAAAGTATGGAACTATAATTATATGATTTTATTCTTATAATTTGAAGTATTAGAAAGAGTTATATTAATTTAGTCTTTCTGAAATCAATGGACTTTTCGCACGAAAAACATCAAAATCCCGAAATTGCATTTTTTCCCAAAGTGGCCAAAAAAAAAGCCTGACAATTAAAACGTCTATTTTACCTTCTGTGTATTCAGGTCACTCTTGTCCACCTCATCTTCATCGTTGTCCTGACTCAGCAGCAACTGAAGCAGCAAAATAGCTTGATGTATTTCTTTAAAGTATATTTAGAACTCACACACATTTATATAAATGTAATGAAAATCATCAGCATTAAACATGACAAATTTATAAATCTCACATCAAGTGTTACCGTTTTGTAAACATTGCGTAAAATATCAATATATACTCCCCAAAAGATTACTTATACAATTTCATATTATTAAAAAAGGTATTCATCCATATACATTTTTTACCTGGCATGGTGTTTATAGAAATGAAAGACTAAAAATAGCCTCAGTTGCTATGTACATGTGCATATATGTACAACTATTAAATTTTCAGTTGAAAAGCTTTGTTTTGTTCATGCAAAGTTTACAAGAACTAAATTTTAGGACCATAATGACACAAATGTTATGACATCATAACATATTATGCATTAGATCTGATGTTCTAACAAAACTCTCACATTGTATAATCAGATAACACTATTTCTACATAAATTATTTCTATCTTTAACTACACACTTAATGTTGTATTGTAACATCACACACTACTATGTTCGTATGCTAAACAACACATTTTCATGAAAATACTTATCACTAATTACAACAACTAATACATACATTTACACACTATTCCACTCTGAACACCAGGATGTTGTTGCTGTCCCACTGTCCCACAATGATTGAGGACGTGGTGCTGCTGTAGCAGACTGACCTTGGGTTCCACACTCCATCCCTCTCTGTAGCCAGACTGGCCAGCTTGCTCTTCCCCTCCCAGTCCACCTGTAGTATAGTGAGGGACCGCCATCCACAGACCAGCACCTGGCCTAAAGGGGTCACTTGTAGACCACGTGGGGTATCTAGTTCTGGGTCTGTCAATGTAGCAAGAAGTGTTCCATCTCTGGCCAGGGTGAGGAGCTTGTGCTGGTGCTGGTTGATTATGTACAGCTTGTCCCCTGTGGGACTCACAGCACACCTAAATACTGCGAAACAGGGTAACATCAAAATATTGAATTACTGTAAATGTTATATAATATTATTAAACTTACTGCAGTGATATTGTAGTACGCATATGCTGCTATAAATACGCCTTTACACATCTAAAATATATGCATACATTCCAATAATGTAATAGTTAAGTGTGACATTAGACTTCAGTTACAGTGCTATTGTGTAGACGTTTCACAAGTTAAAATGCGACTGGTGATTTAGAAATGAAGTGTAGCACAATAACACAGATGGAAACAATGCCACAGTTCAATCAACTTGTGTATATTATGAATGTTACTTTATGCAACAATTATAGATTGATCATCATCAATAATCTCAAATATCAAATGTACAAATGTGACAGCAATGTACTGACACGAGCGAAATTGACACAAGCATTCATATTTCATACATGTGCAGTGTTCAGACGTTAGTTGTGTTTTTTAAAGTGTTTATAACATGAAAAATAATATTTCAAACAAACAAAATATTGAGGCTTTTCTATCTAGTTGTTCACTAAACCATTTACACAAACAAGGTGTTAAAATGATTCTTTAAAATTACACACATACGTTTGAAAACTTCTTAAAATCCAGCAACAGCAATTTAAAGAATATCCATTTAATATGATTTTTGATGTTTTTATTTATAAATTTTTTTACAATGTAGAGTAATCTGACAACCACACAAATGAAGACGGTCAGAAAGTGTCTCTTTCCCAGGAATTATGTTTCTATTTATAGGCATGTCATGTAGTGACAGTAAAAATACTGCATTACTCATGTTTATAAATCAATTATTCTGAATCTTGTTTTGGCTACTGTAGCAATAAAAACGCACATACGAGTTATAGAACAAATACTTTATAATACATCAGGGGGTTTTCTGCTATGTAAAAATGGCCCTAAAACGGACCCGATTCCAAAGTAAATTGACCTGATCCCAAACTTATATTGTAAAACAAAGTCCTAATTTCATTTTTTTTCAAGAAAGAAGTGTCTCATGATTATTACATCTGCATTTTATGTTTAATAATCATCTAACACAGTATATAACGTATAATGTATATTATTTTTTCCAAAACGGCAAGATAAAGGTCTGATGTGTAAATATGTGTTGATTAAAAAATTGATGCCAAATCGGTCCATTTAGTCAATAAAAAATCCCAAATTTGCCATTTTATCGATTTAAAAAATACGAATTTGACCAGTCTCCTTTTCTCAAAATGGCTAGAAAATCCCTGTACATAATACGAATGTTATCAGAATGAATCCACAATAATTCTTACCTGTATCATAATGCGATCCGCCCTCATAGAGTCTGCAGACCTGTTTGCCACTCAATGAGTACTTGAACAGTACAGTACCAGCGCAGACGAACAGTTCACCCCGGTGATGGGCAATACCTAAACATTTATGTTGTAACTCAAGCTTTCTACCTGCAGCGAGATGGCTTTCGGTGACTGTAATCAACTGGACCCCATGTATGCTACTAGCATTCTTATAAAAAGCCACTGCAACCTCACCTGGTGTTATCTTACAAATGTCCTGTGGATAAGTCACACCACAGTGACTCACCACCTGGTACTGCTGGTTCAGCAGCTTAACTCTGTCATTATGGTTGTCTGAAACCAGGACCTGCCCATCAGGAAGAACACATATGCCTGTGATATTACATGAATATGATTCAGTTGGTATTTTCACATTGTGCACAGATTTCCCATTCACAGTGAACACATGGTTTGGACTGTTCTCTTTTAAAAATGTATCGGACTGTTGTATTTTTTCCTGACATTTTTTCCTGGCAATAAAAGAGAGTTCAGGTCTATCCAGTAATTTCTCTATGGCGTAATGAATTTGTAACAATTCGTCGTGATGCCTGATGCAGCTGTGTCTCACACTCATGAGAGGAGCTTGCTTAAGTTTCAGCTCTTCTTTCTTTTCCTTAACAGCACCTTTCTCAAAATCGACTAATACAGAGGTGATTTTCACACGCATGTCATTGACTTTGTCTCGCACATGGCCATATGTTTCATTCACTGTGCTGTTTTCACACTGGTGTAAAAAGGTTTTTACATTCAGACGCATGCCCTCCACCATATATTTTTCATGTTCATTGTATGAAACCGTTAGATACCTCATTCTGTCCTCTTGGTAGGTTTGAAACTGTTTCATTTGAAAAAGAGTATTTTGCGTTCTGACAGAAAGTTTTTTTAATTTGGTTGACTTCATTTTGGATGCCTGAAGTATTGAGGTAACTCGGAAGCACAGTCTGAAAAACAAAAATACAGATTGTAATGTAATGCTCAGAAATTATGGTTTATTTCACTACAAATGACCAACTTAGCTATCAGGCCCTATTATTTGTTATCTAATTATCTATTTTACATGCATGTCTAATTTTTCAGTCCAAAATTGGGACATTTGGTCAAAATTGTTTTGACAATATTCCTGGTGTTGCTAATATTCCATTACTTTTCACATACCATTCCAATCACAAATCGAATTTTGCCTAATATTGAACATACAAGAGCGTCATAAACACAAAGATTCATTATTTTCTGAAAGGTAAGTGCGTTTTGGGATAGGTTTCTATTTCTATTTCCAATCGGAACGTCTGTCACATACATTATGATGTAATCTGATAAGCATTCACTGGACGCTGTTCTTACTTAAACATCAATCAAAAGTGATCAATCTGCATTCAATTGAAATTTGATTGAATGTAATATGTACAAACCATTTTCCAAAAAAGGCGGAACATTCCTGTGAATAATAACAACAATATTTTATAAAATTAAGTAACTTACTTAAATGCTACTTTGCACATGCTTATCCCAACCATAGTTGGAATAATTAACAAAATAATGATTTGCATTAATGGGAGTTTAATCACAACATATGATAGTGTTTTTTAGAAGCCACAGTAAGAACAAGAGCTGTCAGAAGACAGTCCGTTCGTTTTTTCGAGTGCTTGACAGCATAACGTAATCCATCATGGGAAAATTGTTCATATTCAATAAGGTCAAGGTAATATAGTCATATTCTAAGTGAAAGAAGACCATACTTGAAACAAATCGATCGCTTATGTTTTAAAGAAGTTTTACTTTATAGACGATACTGAGTTCAGGTATTTTTTCCACAATATATTGATCATTTGTAAAGACATACAACAAACTAGTAAGATTTTATTTCAAGCCTCATAGCAATAGCTTGGGTGGGATGGTTGGACGGTCCTTCAAAAAATAAATAAATAAATGTGTGTTTTTTATCATGTTTCAAAGACAATCTTTTTTGGGAGGGATTGTGGTTGGGGTGGAGAGTGGGGTAAAATGATGGGGTGTTGACATTTATTAGATGATCTTTCTGGAGGGGGGTATTCTGGGATGGGACGTACGGGATGGTTTGGGTGGAGTACATTGTGGTATGTCAGGTAAGTTTTGTTTTGTGAAAGTATGAATCAAATCTGATCATAAATAAAGGAGTTTTGACAACTTAAGCAAAAATTAATAATTTGACCTTGAGAGTCAATGTTATTAGAAGGTCAAGGTCATATTCAACTTGCTAGGTACAGTATCCAAGATTAAAATAAAGTATTTGAAGTTTGAAAGAAACATCATTGAGTTATGCAAAGTTTCCTGTGCAATCGCCTTATAATAGTTAGCAAGTGTTCAAATTTTGAAAGCAATAGCTATGATACCTTAGGAGTAAAGTGGACCAAAACACACAACTTAACCAAATTTTCAATTAGCTAAATATAAAAGAGGCCATAATTATGTCAAAATGCCAGTAAGAGTAACATAACTTTGCCTGCACAGTCCCCTTTATAATAGTTAGTAAGTGCTGCAAGTATGAGAGCAATAGCTATGATACTTTAGGAATAAAGTGGACCTAAACATAAAACTTTACCACATTTTCAATTTTCTAAGTATATAAAGGGAACATAATTCTTACAAAATGCTTGATACAGTTGTCTGCTCTTGTGTATAGATTGGGATCTTGTTGGTAAAGAAGTATGCAAAATGTGAAAGCAATATGTAAAGGGACATGAAAAAAATATTTGAGGTGGTACGCAGACGTTAACATAGATTTATCAATAATATGCCTATTTTAAGTGAAAAGAGGGCAATTAATCTTACAAAAAGCTTGATACAGTTGTCTGCTCTTGTTTATAGATTGAGGTCATGTTGGTAAAATAGAATGCAAAGAATGAAAGCAATAGGTCAAGGGACATAGAAAGTATTTGAGGTGGTACGCAAACTTTAACATTCAAACGCTCACGCCGGGGTGAGTAGGATAGCTCCACTATATAAAGTTCATATATATATATTAGCTAAAAAGTGGCATAATTTTAAAAGTTATGCTGACAGCGTTTTGCACATTGTCCTACACAATTTTCTTGTTGCAATAAAGAAGTATTCCAAGTTTGAGTTAAAATATCTTTGATAGTGTAAAAGTTTGAGAAATGCAACAACATATTCTAAGTTGAAAAGGGGCATAACTTTTACAATATTGTTGACAGAGTTATCCAGCTGGACCTAAACAAGTGTCTTGTCCCCATAAGGAAGAAGTACAATTCTGAATCGATAATCTTTGATTGTATTCAAATGATTGAACTTAGTTAAAATTTAACCCGAAATTCTAAGTTAAAAAGGGGCATAACTCTAAAAATAATGCTGACAGAGTCATACACCTTGACTTACACAATTGTCTTGCTGCCATTAAGAAGGATTCCAAGTTTTAGATAATTATATTTTATAGTGTTAAAGTTATTTGACTTTATTTTTTTTCATTTTAACCAACGCCGACGCCGGGGCAAGTAGTATAGACTAATGCTCTCATTTTTCTTCTAAAAGTCGAGCTAAAAAGACAGAAACTGTCTCCAGGTAGCAATTAGCTACCACAATTGTTTGACACACCATGATTCTTCTTAAGAATATAATCAATTTGACTGAATATTACTATTCACTATTGCTAAATGCATTACACTTATTGGTATCGAATATACATAATAATACAAGAAGGCAATATGTGTTTAAATTACCTGTGATCAAGGTCAACACATTTAGAGCAGCACAGCCGACTGTGGTCCTGGCAGAATTTAGTAAATAGTTCATCTTTGTGAATACCACATGTTCTGAGATAATTCTCCATTTTCTTAGAAAGTGGCCACTTAATGATTTCATCCTTTCCATAAGGAGATTTTTTGTTAAACCATATTCCATGATTTCTGTGATACTTAATACACTGTCCACAGTAAAATGTATTGCATGTTTTACAGTAAAATACTGCATTTATCTCCTTATTATGCTCTTCGCAGATTGAACAACAATAATCTTTATCCTCAACATGGCCTTCAGCAACAGAACCCACAGAAAATGTTGCCATGTTTAATAATGACATTTAAGGAAACTTAAATTAAAATAAAATGTAACACCAGAGTATGGCTGTTAAACAAAATGTATATTCAATAAAAACTTATTATAAGTCAAGCAATTGAAAAAACAATCTTTCAACTGCGTGTTAAAAGTCATGAAATAACGATTTAGATCGGAACAGAAACCAAGCTAAGCTTCAAATGACATTAATTGGTCCGATACAAGTAAACAGTTTAACAATGTAAGCTGTCAAATGACTATTGGCACACGTGACATTCAGATAATGTACTGCAGTGAATACGTCTGAAAGCGTAACATAAACTTACTGCAAACCTACTTGTTACACAGACCCATTATACAGGCGATATTAAGAATGACTCTCGTAATAAAATGCATTCTGAAAAAAAACTTGTGACAACAGCTTCAACAAGAATGCCGAGATTAAACAAGTTTGCTCACCTGGGTAATGGAGCAAGGCTAATTTTGATCACATTGGCAAGATTTCAACAATCTTGGTAAAATACTACTTTGAGATGTCATTTACCACTTATAAAAACTGTGTGCTGTGTGGTTTAAGATAAATTCTTTATAATTAATTATGGTATATATTTAAATATAAAAACTGCACAACCAACAACACGAAGAACAACCCATTAAGGTGTGGCAAATATATAAAAAAATATTATATGAATACCATATTTCCAGAGTCCCACCAGACTATAAGACACATTCCCTTATAAGTCCTAACATTTTTTTAATAGGTCCTTATATGAGACACACTGGAGTATAAGGCACATATAAATTATCATGAGACACTTTTAAATATGCTTTGATAAATGTTAAGCCATGAATTGTAAAATTGTCTCTTATATTTATTTCAGAAATAAAGACGCCTGTTCAAAATGATGGCTCTTACATATGTGTTGACATTTGTCATCTTACAATTAAAAATTATTGTCCCATTGCGCGAATATCTGAGATAATAATTGTCATGTAAAAAATAGACTATTTTCTAGCATTATTTGTGTATAACATGCATGCTTTTTTAAACTCATGATCTTAGTTCAAAACCATTGTCAGAGAATTATGCTTGATGTTTATCATATTTAATTAACACTTAGTATGGGCATAGCAGCCCTATATTTATAACTGCTTTACATATTTACTCCATAATCTACTAATAAACTTTGATATTTATAAGACCCTTTTTTATTTAAATAATACCGAGATTCAGTACAATGTGGCAGTAATGATTGGTTTCGTTGTAGCGAAAATGCGTTGATTTATAACAAAACACGTACTATTTTAGCTGAGTCTTACTATTTAGTATAATCAGAGCTTGCTACTTTCATACTCTGTCCTTTAATCTAAATTTAGAGATCTAAATGTTCCTTGCCCTAAAAAAAAGGTTTTATATTAAAATAATTTCAACCACGTATTTCATGCGGATGAAGTGACAATATACATGTGGATCCTAATTTGAGCGCGCTTTTATGGACACGTTTGAAGCTGGAGTTTGTAAACCTCACTGAAGCTAGAGTTTGTAAACCTCACTGAAGCTAGAGTTTGTCAACCACACTGAAGCAAGAGTGTGTAAACCTTACTGAAGCTAGAGATTGTGATCCTCACTGAAGCTAGATTTTGTTAACCTCTCTGAAGCTAGAGTTTGTAAACCACACTGAAGCTAGAGTTTGTAAACCTCACTGAAGCAAGAGTTTGATAACCTTACTGAAGCTAGAGTTTGTAAACCTCACTGAAGCTAGAGTTTGTAAACCACACTGAAGCTAGAGTGTGTAAACCACACTGAAGCTAGAGTTTGTAAACAATACTGAAGCAAGAGTTTGTAAACCTTACTGACGCTAGAGTTTGTAAACCTCACTGAAGCTAGAGTTCGTAAACCTTACTGAAGCTAGAGTTTGTAAACCTTACTGAAGCTAGAGTTTGTAAACCTTACTGAAGCTAGAGTTTGTAAACCACACTGAAGCTAGAGTTTGTAAACCTTACTGAAGCAAGAGTTTGTAAACCTTACTGAAGCTAGAGTTTGTAAACCTCACTAAAGCTAGAGTTTGTAAACCACACTGAAGCTAGAGTTTGTAAACCTTACTGAAGCAATAGTTTGTAAACCTTACTGAAGCTAGAGTTTGTAAAACTCACTGAAGCTGCTAGAGTTTGTAAATCTAACTGAAGCTAGAGTTTGTTAACATTACGGAAGCTAGATTTTGTAAACCTTACTGACGCTAGAGTTTGTAAACCTCACTGAAGCAAGAGTTTTTAAACCTCACATTCACATTAATATGCAGACGTGTGTTGTGGACTACACATTTAATCACGCTCATTTGTGACAATAGCATATCATTCACATTTGTTTGCAATATATGTAATAAATATTAAAATACTTTACGTGTTGAATAACATGTTTTGAAATATTATGCAGCAAATGCACAATTTCAACGAGGATTTCACCCAGATGTTTTCGTCGTCGCTATTATTTTATCGTGGATGAACAAATCGTAGCGACTCTTGGATGTCATAAGTATAACAAAGCAAACAGACTGCCACAAAACCACTGAGCTTATCTATCAATAGTGATAACGATTTATTCAGGCGTTACTGATTCACAACTTTTTTATCTTTATTGCGTCGGTTTTATAAAACATGTGGCTTTTGTACACGATAAGGGGTATTGTGATTATTTTAAATTGACTGGAGAATAGGTTGAAGTGGTTGGACCGAAAGCCCTAAGTCCAATCAGTCTTGTTCAACAGATTGATATTAAATGCGCTTGTTTGGTTGTGTTTGTTATGATTTGTTATCAAGTATCATGTTATGAGAAAATCATAAAGTAAAATCATAAAATAAATTAATCGCACAACTACTTTTGCCTATGTTTGTTTCATTTACTATAATATTACATTTACAATTGTTACTAATACCAAGAACGCGAATACTATATGTATATAAGTGTGTAAACACGGTCAGTAAAAAAAATAAAAGTGTTCAATAAAAACAGCTTAACAAATTACCAGAAATGTTTATCACACGTTTGTGCATTTTTTCGTTATAAGTTGGGTCTTGTAGTGGGGCCCATGTATGTCTCCCAAATGGAATCTGCTAATTCCCACTTGCAGATTTAAACAAAATTGTTTCAATAACTCTCAATATTTAATACATCTCAAATCCAGCTCTATAAGTTAAACCTTAGTAAATATAATATCAATAAAACTTGTATTCTCAATTTACAGTATTTAGTCAAAATGACGCGAATTTTCCCAATTCAAAGAGACCAGGCCCCATTTCCAAAATGGTAAAAAAAAAAACTCGGTGCCTTCTAGAAATCATCTGAACGCCGTTAACATTGGGGGCAAGTTATATGAAAAACCGTCAAAAGGGATGGGATAAATTGAGCGACCACACGAGTTTTATGGACAAACGACACACTGACTTCATGAAAGATGGATGAAGGGTATTCCTACAATCATTCGTACCGCTTTGCAGCGGGGTAATAATTATCATTTGCACATTAAGGTCATATCCGCTGTATAGTGTATATTTACCTATTGTCTACTTGCGGATAATAATTCATGTTCATCTTAGATATAGAAGTTTTTGGTGTGACAAGCCTCATTCATCTGACATTTCAAGTAAGGTATAAATAAATAAAAGTTATATAACCGCATAAAAAAACTTTCTTTCAATACAAGACGTGTAGCTTATTGGACCATGATAGTCGACAGTGGATAGAATGTCTGCCTAGCAACCTGCCTAGCAACTTGAGTTTGATCTGGAGTGCGTTCTAAGGATCTTCCTCAGAGTACTGATTTTACTCTGGAAACACAATAGAGAGCCTAACAATACCCTTTAGACTTTCGATGCCATATTGTATAAATAAAAAATAAAAACTAAGTATAGCCTTATGCTAGTAAAATCTCATTTGCTTCAGATTCAGTAAAACCAACTTTTAAAAATCTACTGCAAGACAGATCTTTCAAAGCGATTATATTTTAGATTGGAAGTGAAGGGCTATAATTTGAAAATAAAATACAAACTTTGTTAGCTAAAAATACGTTTAAACAAAAGATTATTTTCTTGCTAAATAGATACCCTGCAGAAAATAGCATAACTTGTTTTGCTATGAACGACAAGAAACAAGACTTGCCACAGTAGGCGACATATTACGCTCCCAAAGAAAATGCTTGTCATAAAATACAATGTATTTTTTATCAGTTACAGAAGACAAGTAATGGAGTGTACATAAACATTCATACCATTTATTCTTGAAACCTTGATTATTGACAATCTAGGAGCATGTGAGTTGTAGCCCACAATTTGACATGTAAATGGGAATAGTGAAAATACTAATAGCCCACTACGTTTGGAGTCAAAACACTTTACAGATTATGAATCAGTGAATTTCAGTTCAAAACAGTTCAACAATATTTTCCTGCAACACATATTTAAATCGCAATGTTATATCTTCTTTTGAGCTTGCACTATCATTAAGCTTAACATTACTTATATTGGAAGGTGTGTGACATGGAATGTATTTAATGCCTATTACCTCTCCCAAGCTCTTTGCGTTGTTTCTCATTGACAGGTTAAAAGAAGCACTGCGTGCTTAGTGTGTTAGGTATGTTAAAGAACAATGTTTTATAAATGCTTACTAACTTTTGTTTTCTTACAGTTCATTTATGTTGGAATTTTAAACTGTAACAAATTGGAAGAATAATACTTGTAATTACAATGTAATTTATAAGCTTTATGTTTTAAACAATAGTGACATATACAATAATACCAATCAATATATGAAAGAAATTGACCGATAATGAAGTAACAAGTCAGGGTGCGGATAAAAAACAATTAGTTATTCTTAGTCAGCTGAGACAAAATACAGCATACATGATAAGACATTTCTTAGCGGAACATATAATAACCCTAGCCCTGATACTCTCGGTGGAATACCCAAGGAGAAACCAGATATTCAGTCATCTGATTACTATTGCAATGATTGATTGATTGATTGATTGATTCATTGATTGGTTAATTGATCGCAGCTGAAACCACCACTATCACTACCACCACAACCACAACAACAACAACAAACTTGGTTAGAACATTAGGCATACTGATACCTCTGTTAAGTTTGAAACATGGTTGATTATGTAATAAAAAAACTAGGAATTGTTAAGGGAGAGGCTACACTTAATTATTTGTTTGTGTAATTACTTGTGTGCTTATATTAGCCGATGTTTTTAAGTCACATACGATTATTACAAACATTAAATTTACTTTTGCAATGAAAATATCTTATACCACTTTAATCACAAAAATCTTCATTGAAGTCAATCAAATAAGTGGGGTTTTAAAAAACATATGTGTCTGTAGAATTTGAAATCAGACATGTAAACGGTAACTTAAGATTATATGAAAGGAACTTTTACATTTTGGATTTTTTTTTGGTTAAATCATAGCAAAAAGAAACTATACATTAATATACAAAGAAGCAGACTAATTTATTGAAGGACCTTTATCGGGATTCTTCTAAACAAGTTTTGAAAATATAAATTGTGAACATCTTGTCGGGCAGTTGAAATTGATGCATCTGGCAATGTTTTTCCCACCATTTTGGAACGGGACGGGTCAATTTGGATTGGCAAATATCTCGTCCTTTTGACTTATATTGGTAAATCAATTTTGTTGAGTGTATGCTTACACATACTTTATAATGGATAACACAAGTGATTTCAATGTTATATTTACTAAGGTTCAACTTGTATAACTGTATTTGGAAATGAATGACACGTAACTTATTAAACAAACAAATATTTTTGGAAACCTTCAATTAGGATTTTTAGGTCCCATTTGGGAACAATATATACGTTATTCCAATGGAAATGGGTCCACCTCGCGTTTGCTCGTAAATGTTTGGATATCGTAGCTAGAAATTCACATGGAATAAATTGTCGCACACAAAATAATGCGACCATGTTTTATCTCGTTACATATATAATACCACATCTAGCATTGACATGTTGGATATTACTATAAGGAGCACTGATTTGTTAACGATTTACTTAATTTAATGAAATGTTTTGCGAAATATTCGTTGATTTTGAGTATTTATGTTAGTTTTACTTCAATCTCGCTTAACCGTAATATTGCTGAAACGGGATGTATCCGGGCGAGGTTTGGGTATTCCAGTATTATAATTAAAAAAGCACAATTAGCTTTACTAAATATTACGATATGGGGGCAAAACTGCCAAGAGCAAAACGACATAAGGCGAATCTGTTTTATAGCTGAACAACCCGATACCCATTTGGCTACAAACTAATCTAAACATACTCATTTTTTTAATTGTCAAGTATGTTTTTATATCAAAAGTGTAGATTTTTAAATACACTTAATTATTTATTTACACAATATTAATACTTATTGCATGTATAAACTCTTGATTTCTATAACCACAACACAAAAATATCAGATAACTCCCGGTGAAAACATAAAGATTACACATATGCAAATAAATTCGTTCTTTCTATATAGAGGGTACAGCGTTTTATTTTAATAATCGCCATGACCATATTTTATAATACATAAGCATCATGGTTGGAAAGACGAGGTCCTAATCATCTGCAAAACACACCGTTTAAAATCCTTTATGTGTTTAACTCAATATAGTTGGCCATATGCTGCTTTTTATAGGATAAACTCAGTATAAAAGTCGCATATTGTAGAGGTCACGTCAGATGTCAAGGACCCCAGAATATAGCTTTTTTACATGTTAATTTCTCGACCTCTAAAATGTCCATGTCGGATACGATTTCTCGGTCTTTGGGCAAATGTGAGCCTGTCGGTGAACTCCTTGTCACCCAGGGTTAAGCAAGTATCAGTTTGCATCATATACTCTCTCGTGTGTAATATGTGAATACTTGTTCTGGTGATCTGCTCACTTCTAATATCAGGTCAAGTTGGCTGTTATCAAACTGTTGTTTTTTCATTATGTTCTGCAGTAGATGATCGACTTCTACAATGGAGCTGAAAATTGTTAGTTTGTAGGGTTGAACTGAAATAAATTATGTTATCAAAACATTTTTGGGCCTTTAATTTTACGTGTACTGACCGCATGCACCACAATCAAATCAGAGTTTGTAAAACCACATTACAAAGACTTTTCATATGTAACTTAGCTGATAAATTCAATTTTATAGTGTAGTTACCTTAGTTTGAGATATATATTTAAAGTAACCAATCTGATCTAAGATGTTTCTACGATAATGAGGACGATAACCCAAAATGTCCTATGGATGGTTTAAAAACCCGTGTATTCATGTCAGGTGATTTTACGATGAGATCATTTATAAAGCTGAAGTGAATTTAAGATAATTTAAATAGAATCTGACTTTATCGATTGGCTTTTCCATATATATAACATGGGATGATTAAACTATTTGTACTGTGCCCTAACATGTGATTACAGGTAAAGGTTGCAAAATATTATTCCGCGAAGCAGTTAACATTTATGTGCATGTGTATCAAATCTTTGGGTTGATGTGTATGTTACACTGGGCACACTGTCCCCAAGAATAAAAAAGAACACACGAAGTAATTCTTACACATTCAATTATATCATCCAAATATTGCCTAAAATCTGGCCGCAATATTGTGTGTTTCACATTCGTGTACCGGTAAACATAGTATTCTGATTTGTTGAATACAACACACTGCATTTACCATTTGACAAAACTTTGTGGTAAAATTAGCAGTGTAATTTCATTGACAGGAATTTATGTATAAATTACATTACAGTCTCCGCAAAACTATTCAAATTTTTTACCGGACAGTAGGTCCAGATAACTTTTAACAGGACCTACCTGCTTGAGAATATAATAGTGAAATAATCAGGTCTCATTGATGTTATCAAAGTTATGACGGTGCGATTACCAATGATCATAAATAGACATTAGAATTGCAATCACAACCACATGAATTATTATTTGTATCCTTTAATGATAGGATTTATGATTATCTTGTTAAGAAACTAGGCTGTCCTGGATTTGGACCAGAATTTGTTAGATAATTACGGTGAGATATGGAATAGGCCAGTAAAAATTAACAGAAAATACATTTCTGCTGGACGCACACATTTAAAGGCCAGTCGTATATTTCATCCGCCTGAATTATACGTGCTACCCAGGAGAGCATAGATGCATTGCAAAGAACATTCGCACATTGTATTTGATTAAATTCTTAAGTCAAGGAGCGAAAAAAGCGCGAACTACTAATTCGATAAATAAAGTTAAGTTTTAGATTGGGAAATATATTTAAACCTATACCTGTATGAATGTTTGGCCATGTTCCTCAATAAATTAATATAAAACAATATCAGAGGCCGAGTCATATGAAAACAACATGATGCACTATTGTGTTTTTGTAATATTAAGTGTAACAGTCCCTGTCCTAAATGGCTATCGTTAATATGTTATACTTTAAAAAATAGTAAGATATTAAGGAACTATAAATTACGTCTTTGTACAACCTTATTATAATTAGATTTTATACAAAAACTAAATTATTAACCGATTATTGGTTCCTCGTTTTAAAACAGGTAACTGTATTATTGTTGATGTTACAAATATATGACGTAGACGAAATAAAACGTTTTATATGACGTCGCGCCAAAATGGACGCGGGAAAATGAATGACGTTAACATCTTTTACATTAAGTGTATGAGATGCACAAGTGTACGTAGAACGTGTACGTTAGCGCAAACCTGTCACGTGTGTATGTGATGAACAGAATATCCGTATTAGGAACCAGTGAGAAATCGGAAGTGTCCCCGGAATGTGGAAATGTGCCCTAATCGCTCGCTATCAAGATAATTAGAGTTTCCCGGTAAGCTAACCGGGCAAGGTGAAATTATTAGTACATGTATTTCTATGTTCTGAGTAATAAGCACGCAGCAATCGATGGGTTTGAAATCGCGGTTGATAAGCAAATATATACCATGAAAGTTAATCATATGAAATACCCACAGAGATGAGTTTATGAATATGTTTTATCTCAGTTCATGTTTATCTTAACTCGAAGAGAATACACGTTTATCTTTATTTAATTGAGGTTGCGTGTTGACCGTGTATAATAAGTCATACGGCTTCTTATTGACGTATGTTATGATCTAGCTCGATCGGTTATTTTAAGCTCGGGTATTACTTAAAAGTATCCCAGGTATATTCTTAAGTATACTACCAAGTACCAGCGTTACGGGAGATATACTAAAATACCCCGGGGTTAAGTCAAGTGCCCTTAAAGGGGCCTTTTCACGTTTGGGTAAATTGACAAAATTTAAAAAAAAGTTGTTTCCGATTCTCAAATTGTCTTTGTAGTTATGATAATTGTGAGGAAACAGTAATACTGAACAATTACCATGCTCTAAAACAGCCATTATATGCATCTTTTGACGATTTAAAATCCCCGAAAATTATAAAGCGTTGCAACGCGAAACGAATAAATAATTCTGAGAGATCTGTTGTTGCCGTTATATTTTGTGAAACTACGAGGATTGCGTATATCGAGTAATAAATACATTTGACATTGTATCCGGAAGGATGGCCGAATGGTCTAAGTGGTAAACTTTTTAGTCCAGGACTCCAGGGGTCAGTGGTTCGAGCTCGTCTGTGAATAACGTTCTATTTTCGTTTTTTAAATTTTATTCTTGATATTTTTTATGAACCTTTTATATCCAATGTTTACATTTATCAATATAAAGCATTTAATGATAAACTTCAAAACATGCCAAAATCTGTGAAAAGGCCCCTTTAAGCGTATTTTTCGTACCTTAGTCGATACCGACCTATTGAGCTTTAATAAAGGGTTAGTGATTAATATACATGTACGTGTAATGTCCTTTATCACGTCATACGGGGTCAATAAGAAGCCGAGTAACGAATTTATTTTACCGGGCACCATTCATACTCCAGATAAAACTTCACATGTCAGATACTACGGTATGTAATGACGTCATTTGGACGTTTTCATTACTTCCAAGAGGTCATTAAAAGCTACTGATTGCATATAAAAAACAACTTGCCCAATATAGAAAATAAACATGTACATTTGAACTGGCTTTGCCAATTACAATAACGAGTATACTGACAGTTAAGATAAGTTCCTATGTTAAATCATATATAAGACAGGCGGATTTTGATATACAATTAGAAACATTGAATGACGCAAAGGAAGTAAACACAGTCACGTAATAAAATAGAGTATAGCTAACGTTTGTCATGTTGTTACGTTGATGCCTGAGAATGAATCGTTCTCTATAAAATGCATTAATGTTACGGATGATTACTGGCCTGACACGATGTATGTGCATATCTATATGTGTATTGGGCTTAGTAAACAGTCGTTGCACTTACAATTCATCCGACAAAACCTGATACATGCCTTGCATTTACAATAACAGTATATATGTGCAGAATAAGAAAGGCAAAGGATCTTTATTTTCTAAAATGCATAAAAAAACTGGGGTACGGATTAAAAAGCCCTAATGCGTATTTATAAAGCCACTATCTGGGCAACGATACATTACGTAAGCATCGCGTACAACTCTACTAGCGATAAACTACTAACAAAATTGCAAGTTATCTAGAATCCGGCACTTACAATTATCACGGGCCAGCGTACAACTACAAGCACCATGCTACTACACATCAAGTGTGGAATGCTTGGACTGGGCCAACACAGGCAAATTAATCAACTTAAAGACCGCACAAGCACGATTTCTATGGAAAATAAACTTCCAATCAATTTAAGCGTCACTTAAGATCCGGCCTACATAAAAATAAAAAATAACTTGGGACTCCTGTACGTGATGAATGTCCAAGCGCTAAGCAAATATTATGAGATACACGAGATTAAAGTACAGGAACCTACATACTACAGCCTAAGGGAACTCTCCAAACCCGACACTGACTTTCATCTAACAACACTATTAAACAAATCCGAAATCTATTGAAATAGCGGAAATATAGCTCAAAACTATGTAAATTATGAATATGACAATACACCCTGATTGTCATGGACGGCAGCTCTTATGTTGTGTATAACCCACAAAATGCCATCGTTTATCCCTGCAATGTCAAATACCAACAATAACTCTCTATATGTGCATGCGAACTAGCTATAATTAAAGACGCCGTAACGTGGCTAAACGAACTTGAAACGCAAAAACGAACAAACTACGTGGTTTTGTCTGATTTTATTAGAGCAATGCAACACTAAACGCAGGCTCATCGTAAAAATAAAAGGTTTTACGAAATTGGTAAATAAAAGCATCTCTCTTAAATTAGCATGGATGCTTAGTCATGTAGGCATTATGGGAAACAAACACGCCGATCAACTTGCCAAGATAGGATCCCATGAGAGCCTGGATCCCATGAGAGCCTATCCTTCGTGTTAAAACCCAGCGCACGCAAACTTATCGCTATCATTTACCAAAAAGCGTACGATGAACATGACCGCCACTGGTCATTATTCTGCGCTGATCATAATTTAACATTAATTACTAACCATAGTCATACGATTTATATCTATAGCCCAATTTAACGGGAGGATAGAGTCTATAGTCGCATGCGTCTAAGGATGACTAGATTGCACGGCGATTACTGCAAACATGTTCTCTGCCCCCAATAAATGCAACATTACAAACACGTTGGAACACCCATTCTTTATATGCCCGGTACATGCCTTACAACGACTAGACTTAAGTGCAGGGGTAATAGCAGCGTACAAAAATACAACTTCCATTAATCGCGACTTACTGTTAATGCCGCCTAGCGGGATCGGCCCTATTGTAAGGCAACATGTTCTCAAATTTCTGAGAGACACGGGATTCCTTGATAATATATAAGTGAACTAGATACGTCGTGTTTAAATCGTGCAGATAAATATACCGATAACGAGAATCTACTGTGAATGCTTTTTGAATAAATCAATAATCTTACAGAATATATTTGTACTTTGCATTTACGGGAAGGGACAGCGACGTGAGGATTAGTAACAATGAATTCAAAATACACTATTGTTCATTTCTGATATATTATAAGGATCCTCATATATCCGAACTAATTTGTCGTAAACTATACACTAACAATAAATCATTTACTATTTAACCCATTTGCAAACAATACAAATCTAAATATTTCTTTCTCCGATTTTTTTTTGGTGGAATTCAATTTTAAACTAGGGATATACCCGCATTTTATAAATGACATAAGCGATCTGAAAAGCAAAGGTCCATTCTAAAAAATCTAGCGTTAACTTCAATAAATTACCTCCCCTAAGCTTATCGGAATGTTTAAAGAAAAAACGTACCGTATACGGATAAACGTGTTCCCCGCGAAGCGTGATAATGAACCGCGTGTCCGTGCCAGTCGTTCTCCAATAACGCAATGTCCATTGAGAGCAGTTTATTCATTCGCATTGACGATAGTGTAATCAGAGACTTCAAGAAATCATTTGTGGTATTTAACAGACTAGTGTATTTTGACAATTTAAAGAAACTGTTGATAAGTACTCGGTAAATATTGTAGTGATATTTTCATTTACTTAATATCTAGATTGTGTGATTGGACATATCATGCAGTTGTATGGTATATTAAATATAAATTGAATTGATAATATAATTTATTTACTAACATTTTGCTCATTGTTTTAATGCTGCATGACATGCATTATAACCATGCTTTATATAACTGATGCCTACGTTTCATTTGAACGTGATTAATATGCATGTCGTCATTTCGTTAAATCATATCGAACTTATGGTTTATGAAAATGTTCCTCCGTTTATAATGGACTCAGTACAATTGTGTTCTTATGTAAGCAGATTAATTGCAGTTTCATATATTCTATTAATTACACTTTTTGACGAAATCGCTCTTAACATTGATTGTGTTAATCCTACTTAATATATATATATCATCATTGAATGTATTATATTATTCTAGCTCATATGATTCATGCATCTTCCAATTCCTAGAATGTTGATGATTTTTCTAGCAACATCCGCTTAAACATAGTTCTCGCTCTTCAAAATACGTGTACATACTTTTATCAACAAAATTGCATCTACAACTGTTACAAGACATTTGTAAACATTTAAGACTGGTATTTATATTCGTCAATTCCTCTATTTGGCGTCTACATATCAACGGACAGGAAAAACAGTTATTGAATAAGAAATCAAAAATTCAAATAATAATTTGAAATAATAACATATGACGGAGTAGTGTTATATATTTTTTAATAAAAGCACCGATCATAAAATTGCTATTGGGATGCTTTACTGAAACCATTAGTATTTAATAATACACTTTACACTCATGTTAAAGTTTAATTTTTTGCATTTATTTGCTTTTTATTGAACATCGTACTTACCAGGATCTCATGCAAATTAGAAATTAGATATTTTGTTAAACTGCTTCTTTCAAGTTTTACAATGACTTGTGCTTATATCAACAAGAAAGGCAACCCAAACAAGCGTTTGGAAAAAATGCACTTTGATTACAACCCGTGTTATATTACACATATTTCGTACATGTGCATTCTTCAAGATGAAAACATACAATTTGTCACCTCTGCTTGTTTTGTAATTTATTAAACAAAACTAAATGTTTACGCCTGAGCAATGAAACAATACTAAAGTCATAAAGAATAACAAGTCTGCAATAACGTGTCAATATTACTACTAGTATAAATCAAATAATGTGAAATGACATGTTACGTTGTAAAAACATCGATACGAATATCTTCACAATACAGAATGTCTAATGGCGATGAACAATGTGTTGTTGACAAAGTCTGAAAAAGTTTTATTGTTGTGCCTTTTATGCCATATCTGCAAAAATGGGCTTAGATGACACAAATACCATAATCCTCCGTATCACCAACAGCCCCATACCCATCAGATCACCACCATCATCAGCATCAACATAATTGATATCATCATCATAGCCCTCATCGTCGTTATCGTCCTTATTATCATAATACATGTACATCACCGTGAATATCATCATCATGTTACCGAGATTATAATAATCAGTATGTGTATCTAAAATGTATTATTTACTTGTATTTTTGATTCCATATATAAAAACAGGGCACGTTTCTACAATCGTCAGTGGTGTTACGATTGGTAAGTCGACGGCTTGCAAAGCCGCAAGTAGTGTGGCGTAAAATGAACCGTATCTGCCACATAGCTTATATTCTTCCGATATGAAAATAAAACATTACATCCATGTTTGTTCGATCAGTAATTTATAAATTTTCCCTGCATATGCGTCAGCGCCCTGTCGTCTGCACGAAGTACTAGAAAACGAAACGGAACAAGCAGTTCACACTACAAACATGTGACGAACACAATGTTATTTTGCCCCATTATATCCGCGTAGTTTTATTATGTCTATATAGTGTATACTTGTAAAATGTAAAATTTTAGCGAACAATCTTAGTGGTGTAGTTGACATGGTGTCTCGAGATCGATCCCTCCAAAGGCAGCGCTTGGCAGAACATTTAATAGAAGACAACAAGCATTGTATCTACTCGAACATATCGTCACAATAAGTTACTGTTTTGGCAAAAAATCCCAGTATGTCTTTAATTGATATTTTACAAATTATGTCGTGTATTCTTATCATTGAAAAGGACACAAAACATATTATGTAAGGTATATTCTCTCAGAGGATGCATTCTTTTCATTTGGCACCTATCTAGTGTTCGTACTTTCTGAAATACGCCTTAAATTGATGAAATTATCCGAAAATAGTACATGCATTTAGATAACGAAATGTAATTGACTTTCTATATTGTTGATTTTTTTCAATGAGATCAAACATTCAAATATATAATTTAAAGTTCAAACAAATCAATTAAAGTAATCATCATTTGTCATCTATCATAATACGATATCTTTTAATCTGCATGTGTTGTATTTCATCCGTTTCTTTCCCTTTCGTCTTGACAATTACCCAAAACTACCGCACTGGTTTAATATATAAATGAAACTATTTATAAAAAATAACAACGTTAAAGTACGTTAATATTATTTAATAAACACAAATGGATATTGTTCTTGACACAATCATGTTTCCTCATTCGAAGAACGTGCTAAGGTTTTATTGTTTAATAATTATAAATAATTAAAAGCAGCAACGTTTTGAAAATTCGTTAAAAACTTTGCGAGATCGCAGTGGTTTAGTTGATATGGTGTCTGCCTTGGGGTGAAGATGTTTTGAGTTCGACCCCTACCCATTTACATGTTGTGCGTTGAGATTCAATTTCTCAAAAAGACGACTAGTTCTGGTTATTCTTGAACTTGAATGTGTCTCAATACACGCGCGCTTTTGACGCAGTCAATCTTTAATAAGTATATTTATACTTTATTCTGCATGGCCTAGGCTTGAGAATTCTTATTTCCCGATGTTAAATAAGAGTTTAAAAAACTCTTATTTTATAAAACATTATGATACTGTCCAATTAATACAAAACGTATTTAATCCACAGCATAATTTCGAGCCTTAGCTTATATATGCCTAACTAATAATTATTTATTTAATGTTAATTAATCAGGATTCTGAGATGTCGCAGTGGTGTAATGGTGTCCGCTATACGATATCAAGGTCGTGATTTCGATCCATACGAAATTCAGCGCTTGAAGGGTCTTTGTCAACACTTAGTTATTGTTTCACACAGGAAAGAAACCTCTTTCTTTTGGCTCAATCTATTGGGTAACAATATGCCTCGTTTCGGCAGCAATCGAAGTCGTCGAAGCGAGTTACAGTCTGCACGAGAACCACCAGAACTGTCATCTTGGCGGCCTAAAATCTCGAACCGGTCAAAAGCGTCTATAGGAGACGGATCAACCTTATATTTGTAGTCAGCTGCATTTATGCATTTGGGGTTAAATAAAAGATACATCAACAACAACAGCATGTATCATTATTTGCTCACAATCAAACAAACATATCTTTAAACACTGATATACGTTGATACAATTTGTAAATGTCTGTGAAAGATAATCAGCGATATCAATGAGATCAACTATCGCGGATGATTTGTTTTCCTGCGCAGTTCTTACCTGCATCAAAACCATATCGAAGCATCCAAAATATAAAGTCAAGTTGATGGGATAATTGTAATTTAACCAGATAAAACGTTATCGTTAATATTAAACACATAAATACGCTATTATGTACTTGCTATGTTGTTGCATATGACGAATATGTTCTTTCAACATATATCTTATCTAACAATATTTAGTTTCGCCTTAACACGTAAGCGTTGAAATGACGATTTCCTAACTGGCTGCCCCGCGCATTGATTGTGATCTCGTGCGTGATGGAATGTAAAGTATTTAAATAGAGGTCACGATGGTATTGCTGAAATCACTGCTTATGTAAAACTCAATACGTTACAGGAACTTATTCACAGAGCAGTGTGTGTTTTAAGTGTTTGTCAATTCGCTCAATTGCTGACTTTAAACCACGGGACTGTAGAGCAACGTTGAAATGACACGAATATAATTTGAGAAAGAAAACAAGATTGACCCTGGCGGGAATGAGAACAGAATCAGCCACACTCATTCAATCGTAACTATGGTTTCTAATTTGTAAGGCTTAATAATTTTATCAATTTCAAATGATTCATATTCAAACACGAAAATGTTGTTTTTTCATCATTAGTCCACGTCCTATGTGATTTTTCTATCTCGTCTTTTTTGTAATCGTTTGAATCCGTGACAAAGAGTTGGCAAATTGTCATGGCGACAATAATGTAAATGTGTGCATGTTTTGTACATGGCTTATGCAGAGTTGGTATATTTCCCTTTTTTTCACAAATATGAAACTTTCGTTTATTCATTCGGGTTAAATGTTCTCAAGACTTCATTGGACACTAACAAAGGTCCACCTTAAATGATTTTTTACATAACGCCAGCAGAACCGAGTGAATAACCTTCATTTATTCCAGTGGCTTTTTTCAGATTTAATCCCCAGAAAATTGGCAACGTCTTTGTAGTATAGGATGTAACACTGCTCAGTGTATGGGGATGCGGACTACTATCTGCATGTTCATACGACCCAGTTACCAGTATGCATAGCCAGACTTTCCCCGTCAGTGCTGGATCAGAAAACTGTCAGGCGAAGACGGAATGTACACTCAATAAACGCCTTATGTTGATAACACAGTATTGGTTGCAAGTTATCAAATAACACGAGCATAAATGAAATGAATGCAAACATATTGTTTAATGCCATTTGGCTTTTATTGTGAGAAACAACTACCGAAATAGTATAGATTCCATAATAGAAGGGAAATGGTTAAATTATCTAGCCACATATGTGTTACATATGCAAGCCAGAATAGGCTACTGACATTTACCAGTTTACTATAAATAACACCTTGTGACTTTAATTTTTTATCGGAAAATATCGTGGTTTGATGTTACATTTACAAGACGCAATGAGATTTGTACAGACCTGCTTTATGCAAAAATGGGTCTTATGCAAAATGCTGCCTGCGTAGCTCCAGTCCAGCCTGTGCATAAGCAGAGTCTTGTTAGGACACTGAATAGGCAACTCCGGAGATGCCACGAACAAGTGTTTTCTAAAGCGGAAAGCGTAGCCCCTGACCAGACTGCACAAGTACACATGCCTGACATGAGCTACGCTGGCTGCTTATGCCATACGACCAATATACGTATGACGCTGATGTAACAGTGTTATCTGAATGTATTTAAATAAAACGGTTTCTTTATCAACTATCAACATATATGTTTTGATTACAAAGAATTATATTTACAATTAACCATGTGAGGACACATATAATGTGATCTCGTGTAGTAAAATCTCTATCTACGAACAATATTATCTTGATTAATATACCTGCACTTCAAACATTTCATGCGGTGGATATGCGATTTTAAAGTGAATAGAAAACACAACAATACATAAATCTTTGTTTTTAATTTGATAACACAGAAACGTCAATTTTCAACCTTTATTTCAAAGTCAGGATATAAGATATTTCTTGTTTATCGATAGTCTAAATGTACTTTAAAGGTTTTTTATTGATGTTTATCAAGCTAAAATTCCTATGCATAAAACTGTGTCATCCAATAAATGGTGTTGAGTTTTTTAAAAGAAAAGAAATTGCACAACTAAAATAGTTAGTACAGGTTACTTCTACGTACACTACACTGGTTATAGAAATAGTGGACCAAAACAAACATGAGTAGTGCAATGTGCTTTGTATTATCACAACAACCACAATGCAACACTTTACACACTATTTAATTCAATTGTCCCAACAATATTAACGTATCTCAATAAATTAAACATACACCCGGTTACAGTTTAGAGAAACATTTACACTTTAACTATAAAAATACCCTTAACAGTAATGTCACATACTGAATATATTTACAAAAGCAATTACAAACATGCATTGGGGCAGTTTCCATAGAGTTTAAGCAACCTATATCTACTAAAGGAAAATGTTTATTTAAAGTAGATGAACAAATCAAGACGTGATTTTTACATTTCATTTACAGTATCAATATAGTCCAATACTTATTATATGCTTGTATGATAACACTTTTTTGGGGCTAAACATGCATACTAATAACTGCAAATTTTGTTGTTTGTTTTTTGTATCAATTTGATATATCTAAAATTACACACAATTTACACATTTAAAGCTATTTTCAGTTGTTCAACAGCAGAACAAACTTGTTTCATGCATTCAATAAAAATTCAATATAAACAACCACAATTTTATTTAAATCTAGATTTAAGACATACGTCTATGCTGCAGTTTTAAATCGGGAGGTATACAGAAACTTGCCCCAGTGAATTCATTCCACTGACAGCTTATGTTGAACGGTCAACGTTACACAAATGCTTTATCAGCAATACATCAATACTAATCAAGTACTTTAAGTACAAGTATAATATAATTGTTGAAATATACACATTTCATAAAGAGGTATTTTGTGCAGAACATGCACTTATAATCGTAACAATTACAAAACTTAACGCATTGAGTGGTCAATGTAAATTTAATGAATTTCAACAAATGTCATAACTAATGCATTTTGTTATCACACATACTGTTTGTGTAACAATAGGTACCACTTATTACCTCAACTATTTCTTCATGAAACAAGCATATAATTTTTTTAATGTATATTCCACATAATCCTTTTATACTTTCACTTCTGGCTGAGTATATAGTGCGAAATAATTTGAAATTCTGTATGTATTTACTTGTTCTGTCGAGTTGTAAACACAATGATTATCTAACAAAACAGACATCTTAATTTTTATTTTTAAGCAAATAATATTGTTCTCTAATATTATCGATAGAGGCGCAATCTTTGACAATTGTTAGCATATGACTCATTTTCCCTTACAATTTGTAATTGACTGATTTCGAATTTCAATGTATTATTTTTGTCTTTGTTAATATTAAAAAGAAATAAAAACAATTTAATAATTGCTCAAATTCATTCGATGCATAGCATATAACAAGGTGTTTATATTGCCGTAACTATATATTTTCTCTTCAGAATATGTTATGTTGCATTATTAAACAGTTTTTATACATATATGAACATTTACACACGCAATAAAAATGGCAACAATAAATTAATACATTACATCAAAAATACGATTGTTTCGCAGTTGCTCTATGTATTAATGGCAAAATATATCTATATACAGTTATCAAGAAATCTGGGTTTACTTACTTACTGATTTAAGTAAGTGCAATCTGGCTATCTAAATATGCATTTACCAATATAGAGCATAATAAACTATAACGTCCAAAATCAAATGTTCAAACTTATGAGCTGATAGGTCTATAACAACACAAATTAGAAAACAAAGAATGTGCTATTTTTCATAAAACTCATTTTTTTAAACTTTTATTTAAATATTGTTTTGAATTCTCAGTTTCATTAAAAGCGTTCCAAATAACACAACAGTCATGCTCTAATTATTTAACAAACCATAACAATTGAACTCAACAAAGTACTGGTAGTAAATACAGAATCGAAAGATTTAAGTAGATTAAATAATTTTGCCCAGAATTAATTAATATTTCTCTCAAAATAGTATGCTACTAAACAAGATTCTTGATCAAATACAAACCCGAATGAGCAAATTGACTAGTATTGTTTTCAAAAATATTGATAGGCAGACAAAGCAGAAGGGTCATAACTCTCAACCTCTCTGAAGAATTATATTAATTAGCACATCTTTATTACTGGTAAAACAGAAAACTGAAACATGTCTCATAACAGGAAAATCCGTCAATATATTTTCAATTTTGTCTAAGTTGCAACAAACATTTAAACAGCTTTGACAATCTTGAAATAACTTTGATGAAATTGGATTTCCCTTAAATTTAACTCATCAGGATCAAATATGAAGTGAAAGTCTCATAATACAGACACATACATTGGATTTGCCTGCAAAATGCGTGCTTTAAATAATAATTTACATGCTCTATTTAACTAAACCTTCCAACATAACATGACTGACAGCATCATAATTCCCATGAAACATAAACTTTTCTTTAAAAACAACTTGGTTGGTCACATAAAACATAAAACGTAAACTATTGTGTCTCTCTGAATAAAATTTGGCTGGTCACATAACAAATTTGGCACTTGAATTGAGAATTGTTATTCTGACATTTCTATCTGAACAAGGTCATTTATTTTCCACCAGTCACAAAATTATAAGATGAAACCAGTCAGAGTACGTGCTTAACATACCACCAGGTATGTAGAGACTAGCACATCTTAAACAGTATTTATGTCTGAGCTTCTTAGGTTTAACTGGGTTCAATAAGGTAATAATTGCTGCAACAGGCTGTGTTTCTGATTGGATGGTTTGATTTCGTCAACTTGCGTCTGAAAAACAAAACAATGCATAAGAGTAAATGTCAGTTTCTCATTGTATTGTATTGTTGATACCAATGACACAAAGAACAAACACAATATTGTTTTAGGGCGTTACAACTTCTCTGATTTGAATTCACAGAGGAAATAATGGTCCTGAGACTTTTGATCAAATAATACTCGATTATACATATTAAAGGTGAACTATAACATCTTTATATACACATACTTTCGGATTAAATTTGATAAAGATACTTTTTTTGGCATTGGAAACGTAGTACCTAATGATTAATGACAATAGGCATGGGTCTACGTGCTGCTGATGGCCCCAAAAACATGCATTGGGCAAGATTTTTTATGAGAAAACTCTGGTTTCATCACACAAGAAGCAATACTTTTCTAGGTTACAGTAGACAAAAAATACGACAGTTGCAGCGAACGACGTATGAACGGACTGCGGTAAATCTATATTAACACACCCAATTCTTTCATTGGGGCCATGCCGAGGGGTGAAAGCGAAACGGCTCTAACTGACATTTTTTCACAAAATGACTTTTTTGAATATTTTGTATCGTAACATCCATGCCCATCAAGTATTAAAATATCAAATAAAAAGTAAAATTTGTCCTAAAGCTCTTAGTGAAATTAAATATATTTTTTAGTGCAAAAAGGTTCTATGTGCAGTGAAGTGCTACTAAGAGCTTTTTCGCATTCAGGTTGTTGATGTTAAGAAAAATTCTAAATGAAACTTTTAGCAATAATTGAGGAATATATTTACATAAAATAAAAAATGTATTTTGAGAACCCCCAAACAGATAATATTTTGTAACTGATAAAAACTAAGAAAACATATTGATAATATTATTCACTTAGATTCACTTAGACCTTTTTCGCACTGAATTCGGGTATTTACAAATTTTCTTACATGATCTTTTTCATTTACAACATACATAAATAACTTTTTAACAATTTAATAAGCATTGAATCATATTTTAAATTCTGTTTTCTTTATACATGTATATTTTTTAAACTATAAAGCGTATTGAAAAAATGGAAAGTTACGTAATTGCAGAAAAGCTAGTTTAATTTTTGAAATGAATTTTAGAGAGATGTGAGCCTTTTTTGAGCTCTACCTAATTTATAAATGTTAAATGTCTTGCTACAATGTTTTAGAAAACTAAAACAATAAAAGAATTAAGGTGATCATAATTTAAAAGTAAAGTTGTGTATTTAAATTGTTAAATTGCTGATACCTTAAATCTTTGTATTCTCCTCTCGTAAATACCTAATACACCTAGTTTGTTGTATACACCATCATAGAAAGTTAAATATGACATTTAGGATACATAGATATTAAAAAAAACATGACAGCAATTTGGTTGATATTGTGGTATTACCCAACACTAATTGATTTCTGAGGTGAGATGTGAATTAGTTGGTCAACTAATTACTTTTCTGAGTTTGTAATAAACTCTGAAAATAAACCGTGAATCAGTAGGCAACCTTTCTGGTGTGATGTGATTTGGTTTGTAAGTGTGCTTATGGATATAGGTCAGTTAGCTTTCTTTCAGGAGTGATGTGATTTGGTTGGAATCTGTGTCAGTGGTTCTTAATTAGTTAGTTTCAACTCTGTTGTGGTGTGATTTTCTTAGTCTCTGTGCCAGTGGATGTTAATCAGTTAATGTCCATTCTGGAGTGATGTGATTTGCTTGGTATCTGTGTCGGCGATTGATAATCAGTTAGTTTCCATTAAGTAGTGATGTGATTTGCATAGTATATGTGCAAGTGGATGTTAATTAGTAAGTAACCATTTAGGGGTGATGTGATTTGCTTGGTATCTGTGTCAGTGAATGTTAATCAGTAAGTAACCATTCATAGGTGATGTGATTTGCTTGGTATCTGTGTCAGTGAATGTTAATTACTAAGCAACCACCCAAGAATGCTGTGATTGGCTTGGTATCTGTGCCAGTTGATGTTAATCATTTAGTAACCATTCAGGGGTGCTTTGATTTGCTTGCTATCTGTGCCAGTGGATGTAAAACAATAAATAGCAATTCAGGAGTGATATGCTTTGCTTGGTATCTGTGCCAATGGATGTTAAACAATTAAGTAACCATTCAGGGGTGAAGTGATTTGCTTTGTATTTGTGCAAGTGGATGTTAAACAATAAGTAACTATTCGAAAGTTATGTGATTTGCATAGTATCTGTGCCAGTAAATGTTAATCAGTAATTAACCATTCACGAGCAATGTGATTTGCTTGGTACCTGTACCAGTGGTTGTTAAACAATAAGTTACCATTCAGGGATGATGTGATTTGCTTGGTACCTGTGCCAGTGGTTGTTTAAAAGTAAGTAACCATTCATGAGCTATGTGATTTGTTTGGTATATGTGGCAGTGGATGTTAAACAGTAAGTTACCATTCAGGGATGGTGTGATTTGCTTTGTACCTGTGCCAGTGGTTGTTTAACAGTAAGTAACCATTCATGAGCAATGTGATTTGCTTGGTATATGTGGCAGTGGATGTTAAACAGTAAGTTACCATTCAGGTATGATGTGATTTGCTTTCTACCTGTACCAGTGGATGTTTTACAGTAAGTAACCATTCAGGAGTGATGTGATTTGGTTGGTATCTGTGCCAATGTTTGTCCATCAGAGGGTTTCAATTTGTAACAATTCTGCGGAGAAGAAATCAAACAGCTCAATGATGTAAATGTATACCAATTATGATAATTTGAAAATCTTGTTATAATTGCCTAATAACAGTTCAGTTATCCCAGTGGAAAAGACCCTTCTAAATTAACTCTGTGTTTTAAGGTTTATCTGACATACACCACCATGCTTATACTAGTGCTCAGTGGAAAAAGTTTGATGGTGGACATACCACATTCACTTTAAGTAAAAGTAGGAATGTACTAAACTAATAGTTACATGTATTATGTTAAATCATTAAATATATTCAATTGTTAATTACTTTGGTATAAATTTTGTTGTATAATGACATGGCTTAGGCCTACAAATTACGCTAAATATCTGCCAAAGCATTAATTAATTTCACAAGTAATGATACATGTAGAATGTTGCATAAATAATTGAATACTACACCTTAAATTAAGAATGAAAAACAAGTAAGTTTTCCAAATGCACCTTTTCTAACTTGTTACTGATTGTTGGAAACACTCACAACAACAAATCATTATTATTCATTCTTTTTTGTGAGTTCAATAAAAAAACTCTGTTTTTGAGACATTTAAAAGAATACGTTTGTACATCTCCAATGTTTAAACAAAAAAAACAACTGCAAAAAGTATTTTTTAAGAATAAAATAACATCAATTGACATATAGAATTGTTAAGCATTATTAAATAGTATAAGAACAATATATTTATGCTATCTGTTTAGAGCAAAAAATGGTTATAAGTAACATTTTTTTCAAAATATATTTTAAAAATACCTTTATAAAAATGTTAATATTAATTAATTTCAAATTTATGCCATTAAGGGAGAATTATCAATACTTTTTCAAGTCACTAAATGTCGCTTAGAACTTTTTCGCTCTGAACAAATAAGTTGAAAAAAGTGTTTTATTCAGTGCGAAATGGTTCTAAGTGCCATTTTTAGCAATATTATTATTTTCAATATAGAAAAAGTATTTTATATAAAAATAAATTCTGTAAACTGATTATTTATGTTAGGTTAAAAATCACTTAGAACTGTTTCGCTCTTAACGCCAAGTACAAAAAATGTGAAATTTCAGTGCGAAAAGAGTCTAAGTGACATTTTTTTAAATAACTTTTTTGTTTGTAAAAATTCAAAAATGTTTGTTGAAAATGTGATTAGAACAGAACATTCTCTATCAAACTTGAAAATATAAAGCCTTTTTTTGTTGTTATTATTAATATGATACAGTTTTAACCTTCTCCTGTAACATTTTGAAAAATGCACTTAGAGCTGTTTCGCTTTCACCCCTCGAGATGAAAACTACTTCATTTAGAGAGCAGACACCTTGCTAAATGCTTGAAATGCACCAAGTGACCTCGAGACCTAGTTATTGAACCGGCATGACCCATATTCGAACTTGACCTACATAGCGTCTAGACACAACTTCTGACCAAATTCGGTGAAGATCGGATGAAAACTACTTCAATTAGAGAGCGGACACCATTTTAAATGCTTGAAATGCACTAAGTGACCTCGTGACCTCGTTTTTGACCCTTCATGACCCATATTTGAACTTGACCCACATTTCATCTAGAGACAACTTCTGACCAAACAAGTTAAAGATCGGATAAAAACTACTTCAATTAGAGAGCGGACACCATGTTAAATGCTTGAAATGCACTAAGTAACCTCATGACCTCGTTTTTGACCCGGCATGACCCATATTCGAACTTGACCTACATATCATCTAGACACAACTTCTGACCAAATTAGGTGAAGATCGGATGAAAACTACTTCAATTAGAGAGCGGACACCATGCTAAATGCTGAAAATGCACTAAGTAACCTCGTGACCTCGTTTTTGACCCGGCATAACCCATATTCGAATTTGACCTACATATCATCTAGACACAACTTCTGACAAAATTTGGTGAAGATCGGGTGAAAACTACTTCACTTAGAGAGAGGACACCATGCTTCATTCTTGAAATGCACTAAGTAACCCCGTGACCTAGTTTTTACCCAGCATGACCCATATTCGAACTTTACCTAGGTATTGTCTAGACACAACTTCTGACCAAGTTTGGTGAAGATCGGATGAAAACTGTTTGAATTAGAGAGCGGACACTGCTGTGGACGCCGTCCGACCGGCTACCGCCCTCCGCCCGCCCGCCGCCCGCCCGCCGCCCGCCAGCCGCCCGCCCGCCTAAGGTGAAACTATAATACGTTCCGTTTTTAAAAGCGGGCGTATAAAAATTGCATAAATGGGGAAAGTGTCATCCATGATTTTCCTGTGCAGACTTAACCCAGGCTACTGTGGGACGACACTTTACGCACATGCATTTAGTCCCAGTATCCCAGAGGGAGGCACATATGTTTCTTGAAAAACACTCAATAACAGACAGGAAGCAGAATTAACTTGAGTTTTGGGATTAGGCTGGGGTCCTTCTAATTGGGAAAAATCTCTGTGTTTTGACCACAAAGTGGGTCATTTGTGTTGTTAGTTTTTTTCTTACAAATACTATACATTCCAGAATAAGCGTTTTCAATATTGCATTTAATAAGGTTCAATAAATAATGTTGGGTAGAGAGATAAACTTGGTATTGTGATAAATATCTTTTACTTTATCTTCAATTGGGAATTTTAGGAAGTTGTTTGGGAAAATACATAGTTCCAGCATTTAGTATGAGGCCGATTATGGCCCCTATATTTGCCAAAAAAACAATTACACAGTATACACATCAAGAACTTAACACCTTCTCGCAAACAGGCTCTATACGATCAAGGCCTTCAAAGCTTAACTAATTAATATTTCACAACTTTATACAAACTCAAGGCCCGAATGGGGATGACAGAAATTCTTGTGGTGTTGTGTTACTGAGGTTTCTGTATTGGTAAGTTGGAAAGCAACAAGCTAAAGAATGTTTTGAGTTATTGATCCTCAAGTAAATGAAGTCGTGCTGTAAACACGATACATAAAAGAAGACGCAATTTTAACTTCTATGACATCATATCATATTCTTGTCCATGATTCATATTTAGCATTTTTAATACAGATGTAACACTGTAAAACCATTATTATGCGTTTGAGGCTATTTTTTGTTGATTTTAAGGTTTTACCGATCCACAAATTTATCACAAACACACGGGAAATAAACTGACATAAATTCATTATTTATTTTTCAAAACTGAGTAATCCACACATTAACTAATTATATGTCAATGAAATACATTTGTTATCACCAACATTTCATGAGGACGAATATCCATGATTTTGCAATATACAAACAATTTAAGAGGATATTTTACCTTATGTAAATTCGTTCTTTACCACCTCATTTTTTTGCATTCTTAATAAACAGGCAGGAAATACACAAGACGGCGTTCCTGGTGTATTTATGGGTCTGTAAAACAGACCCATACCCGAAGCATTTTATTTGTATTCAAATAATTAAGTGCCTTATTATAATTACAGTGCTTTCAACAGGAATTTTTTTCTGACGCCCGGGGCCATTTAGGGGGGAGGGCTGCACCCTGCATATGTGTTTTTGATTATTTTTAGAGTGAAATGACTTTATGACGGTGCGTTATGACTCTTCAAGAAAAAACAGCAATACAGTCATAAATAATGAGATTTAACAACAAGAGCTGTCAGAAGACAGCGCGCTCGACTATTCGAGTGCTTGACAGTATTACGTAAGCCATCATGGGGAAATTGTTCATATTCAATAATTTATTAGACGATCTTTCACAAATAAAAAAAGGAAAACACAATATTATGTATGTTGAGGGGGGGGGGGGTTAAGAGGGGGTATAATGTGGGGTGTGGTCATATATAAGACGATCTTTCAAAAATAAAAAAAGGAAAAAAATAAAATATTTTTTGGGGGGTGGGGTAAGTAGTAGGGGGGGGGGGGTGAGAGGGGGGTATAATGTGGGGAGAGGTGATTTATTAGATAATGTTAAACAAAAAAAATGTTGGGGGGGAGGTTGGGGGTGTTGGGGTGTGTGAGGGGGTGTATAATGTGGGGTGGGGTAATTTATTAGATGATGCTAAAAAAATGGGGGGGGGAGGTTGGGGGGGAAGTAGGGGGGTGAGAGGGGGGTATAATGTGGGGTGGTGGGGTGTGGTAATTTATTAGATGATGTTTAAAAAAAAAATATATAAAATTGGGTGGGGGGGAGGTTTGGGGGGAGGAAGGATTCTGGGTAAGGGGCGTGGAGTATTGTTTGGGTGGAATCCATTGTGGTATTCAGGTAAGTGTTGTTTTGTCAAAGTAATAATAAAATGTGATCATAAATAAAGAAGTTATGGCAATTTAAGCAAAATGTTCAATAGTCTAAGTGTAAAAGGGGCCATAATTATGTCAAATGCTTGATACAGTGGACTGCTCTTATTTATAGGTTGGGGTCATGTTGGTAAACAAGTATGCAAAATATAAAAGCAATATGTCAAAAGATATAGGAAATATTTGGGGTAGTACGCAAAGTTTAACATAGATTTATCAATAATATGTATATTCTAAGTATAAAAGGGGCAATATTTCTGTCAAAATGCTTGATACAATTCTATGCTCTTGTTTATAGGTTGGGGTCATGTTGGTAAACAAGTATGCAAAATATGAAAACAATATGTCAAGGGACAATGAAAATATTTGGGGTAGTACGCAAACTTTAACATTTGCACGCTAACGGAAACGGACACGGAAAGGGCACGGAAACGGAAACGCCGACGCCGGGGTGAGTAGGATAGCTCCACTATATATATTTCATATATAATAGTCGAGCTAAAAATTGTTTTAACCCTTTCCCGCATAGATACGCATAATCGCGTCTTGATTGATTCCTTAATACATCCGTATGAAACCATACTTTTTATCTATTACTGCCAACGTACTACTTTTACCGTTGCTACTAATTACCCGATAATAATCCTGTATAGTCCATTATTTAAAGGACATTCTGATAAATATTTACGATAAAAGTGCTCAAAATTTCCAAGAAACACAAACATTCACCATTTGTTGTCAACTTTGGCATATATGTTATTGTGTAAAGATGTAATAAAAAACGACCAATCGGGGCCGTTTTTCCACTAAACACGCGTAAATTGCCTGATGTGATATTCCCGTTTTTATGCATTATAATTATTATATCTCAATCATATTTCAATTAGATCTAACAAAGTATGTAACTATCATAAAATGATTTTATTCGTATAATTTGATAAATTAGAAAGAATTATATTTAATTAGTTTTTCCCAAATCAATTGACTTTTCACAGGAAAATATTCCAAATCCACAATGGCATTTTTTCCCAAAATAACAAAGAAAAGGTCTGACAAAGGGTCTATGTTACCTTCTGCGTAGTCTGGTCATCCTTGTCCACCACATCTCAGCATCCTTTTCCTGACTCAGAAGCCACCGTAGCAGCAGAATAACTTGATGTATTTCTTGTATGTATATTTAGGACTAAAACAAATTAATAAAAAATGTAATTAACACACACACGTTTATATAAATGTAAAGAAAATCAATAACAAATGTTCAACAGCATAAAACATGGCAAATAAATAAAGCTCACACCAAGTGTTACCTTTCTGTAAACATTGCGTACAATATCAATATATACTCCTCCAAAGATTACTTAAAGAATTTTATAAAAAAGTATTCACCCATATACATTTCTTACATGGCATGGTATTTATAGAAATGAAAGTCTAAAAATAGCCTCAGTTGCTCTGTACATGTGCATATATGTACAAATATTAAATTTTCAGTTTAAATGCTTTGTTTTTTCATGCAAAGTTTACAAGAACTAAATTTTGGGACCATTATGACACAAACGTTATGACAACATAACATAATATGCATAAGATCTAATGTTCAAACAAAAACCCTCACATTGTGTAATCAGATAACAATATGTGTACATAAATTATTTGTATCTTTAATTACACACTTAATGTTGTATTGTAACATCACACACTTCTATGTTTGTATGCTAAACAACGCATTGACATTAAAATACTAATCACTAATTACAAATACTAATACATACATGTACACACTATTCCACTCTGAACACCATGATGTCGTTCCACTGCTGTCCCACAATGATGCAGAATGTGGTGCTGCTGTAGCAGACTGACAGTGGTCTCCACACTACATCCCACCATGTAGCCAGAGTGGCAAGCTTACTCTTCCCCTGGCTGTCCACCTGTACTATAGTGTGGGACGAGCCTCCACAGACCAGCACCTGGCCTGCAGGGGTCACATGTAGACCATCTGGGCGCACTAGTTCTGGGTCTTTGTATGTAGCCAGGAGTGTTCCATCTCTGGCCAGGGTGAGGACCTTGTGCTGGGACCAGCTGATGATGTACAGCTTGTCTCCTGTGGGACTCACAGCACATTTGTTTACTGCAAAACAGAGTAACATCAAGATATTGAATTACTGTAAATGTTAAATAATCTTATTAAACATACTGCAGTGATATTGTAGTACGCATATGTTGTTATAAATAGGCCTTTACACATCTAAAATATATGCATACATTCCAATAATGTTATAGTTAAGTGCGACACTAAACTTCTATAGCAGTGTTATTGTGTAGAAGTTTGACAAGTTAAAATGCGACAGGTGAGTTAGAAATGAAGTGTAGCAAAATTACACAGATGGAAACAATTACACATACGGAAACAAAATGTTACTATGTGCAGCATGAATAGATTTCCCACACATGTATACATGTGATGACTATGTACTGAAATGAGTGAAATTGACCAAAGCAGACATAATTCATACATGTGCCGTGTTACAACGTTATTTGTGTTTTTCAAGTGTTTGTAACAAGAAAAATAATATTCAAAACAACAGTTATTGACACTTTTCTGACTAGTTTCTTACCGAATCAATTACAATAGCAAAATGTTTAAATGAATATACTACTATAATTACATTGTCATTAATACAAACATTTGAACACTTCATAAAAGAATACAACCACAAGAGTACCTATGTTATATGGTGTAATGCAATTGTTCAATTTATCAAACATATTGTACATGTACACTAATTTAACAACCACAAAATTAAGACTAGGTCAGAAAGTGTCTCTTTCCCAGGAACTCAGTTTCTATTTATAGACATGCCATGTAGTGACAGTCAAAATACTTCATAACTCCTGTTTATAAATCAATATTTCTGAATCTTGTTTTGGCTACAATATACAGAAGCATTCAAAGGACACATATGAATTATAGAACAAATATTTTATAATACATCAGTGGGTTTTCTGCTATTACATCTGAATTTTATTTTATTATCATCTCACAAAGTAGGTATATAACTATAATTTATATGATTTTTTTCCAAATAACAAGATAAAGGCCTAATGGGTCAATATTTGTTGATTAAAAAAATAATTCCCAATTCGGTTCATTTAGTCGATACAAATTCCCAAATTTGTCATTGTATGGATTTAAAATAACACAATTTACTAGACTCCTTTTCCCACAATGGCTAAAAAAATCCCTGTACATAATACGAATGTTATCAGGGTGAATTCACCATGATTCTTACCTGTATAATCAAATGACCTATCTTCATAGAGTCTGCAGACCTGTTTGCCATTCAGTGTGTACTTGAACAGTGCAGTACCAGAGCAGATAAACAGTTCGCCCTGGTGGTGGGCAATACCTATACATCTATGTTGTAACTCAAGTTTCCTCCCTGGAGTGAGCTGGCTTTGGGAAACTGTGATAAACTGGACCTCATGTATGTTACTAGCAGTATAATTCACAGCCACTGCAACTTCACTGGGTGTGATCTGACACATGTCCCATGGTTTAGCAGTCACACACCAGTGACTCACCACCTGGTACTACTGGTTCAGCAGCTTGACATTCGTATTTTTAAAGTCTGCGACCAGCACCTGCCGATCAGTCAGAACACATATGCCTGAGATATGACATACATTTAAATCACTCGGTATTCTCACAGTGTGCTCAGTATTACTCTGGACATTAAACACCTTGCCTGGCGTTCCCAGCAGAGTCAATGCCTGCTGTATTATATGCTTACATTTTATGCTGGCTATAAGGCAGAGCTCCTTATTATCTCCAATTTTCTGAACAATTTCATGGAAATGTGACAAGTCATTGTGAAGACTGGTGCATTTATGAATAGAACTTTTAACTGACTCTTTTATACTTATAACTTCATCTTTCATCTCGTTTAGTTCTTTCACATAGTAAGAGTATCAAATTCATTAAAGATAGAAAAAACACTTCTACACATTTCTTCTTTTAAATATTGCTCACATTTTCCCGATGTGCTCACATAAATATTACCACACTTATCTATATTAGTATTTAAATTGCCACGGATTTGTTCTATCATAACTTCCCTATGTTCATTGCATGTTCTCTGCAATGACTGAACGCTGGCCTCCTGACTGATCTGTAGGCTTTTGATTTCTCCCAGAACAGTTTTCAGCTCCACTGACAGTCCCTGTAGGTCTGTGGGCTGCGTGTTGGTCAGCTCATTAATTGGAGTCACGTTACTGCACTTGCTTAAATGAACAAATAATACAATGTCATGAACATATTTAGAGATAGTAAGTGATATTATGTAATACTTCAACAAGTATACAGTTTCAAATAAAACAAACATGGAAAAAAAAAGAAAACTCTCTTTTTAGGCTCAATATGGGGTATACAGATTTGACTTTTCCCTCTGTCCATCCATCCGCGTGACTTTTCTGTCGTATATAACTCAACACGTATTCCTGCAACTTAACGAGTACAGTAAACAGGCATGTGAGTTTGTGCACCTCTAAATTTTGGTTCTGTTTTTTCATTATGATCGTAGTAATGTCTCCTTTTTATACAAAAATGACATTTTAAAATATGCGTCTAGTGAACATTAAACAGTATTGCTACTAGATGACTGACACTTTACATAAATAAATATCATTGTGTAATTTTTAGCACCTGCATATTTTGGTATGTTTTTTTCAACATACCCAGAGTTATGGCCCCTGTTTAGAAAAGCAATCACATTTAAAATTGTATTGTGAGTAACTCAAAGAGTACAGCTGCTGACAGTGGGATGAAATATTCTAAAAGTATTGCCCATCTTGATATTTTTCTAACATAAGAATAGTTATATCCCTTTAAGCAAACAATCATATTTTTTCAATTATGAGAAGAGTAACTCAACATGTCAAAAAACATGTGCAAATTAAGCATATCCATTGCATACTGTGATTAAAGAATGGCCACACAATGGCTGGTGTGGGATGTCTTTGTAAGGAACCTGTATTTATGACATAGTTGGATTGCCAACAAGTCTGTTGTACTTATACACAATTATACATGGACAATAATGACTTTGAAGATTGATTTAACACATCATATTCTGTTGTGTTTGTCCAATAAGTTAATTCTATAATTAAAAGCTAAAACCAGCTTTTAATTTCAAGGACTGGATAAATAATTACACAAACAATTAAAAACAAGAGGGCCTGAAAGGCCCAAAGTCACTCACCTGAGATTCAAAGGAACTGACCTGTTCTGTGAAGCCCAAGATGTCATTAGAACAAAATGTTCTTACCAACTTTCATGACTAGTGAACATCATTACAGCAGACCAGAATCATTTTCATACACATTCAAAATATCATTTAAACAAATATTCTGACAAAGTTTCATGAGGATTCATAAGTCCAAATAAGGAAAAATGTCCCGCCCCCTGGTGGCCATGTTTTTCAAGCAACTGGAACCATTTACAAACTTTTCCAAGATATCATTGGGACAAATCTTCTGACCAAGTTTCATGATGATCGGACAATAAATATTGCTTCTTGATTGTTAACAAGATTTTACTATAGCTATATAAGGAAAAATGCCACGCCCCCTTGACGGCCATGATTTTCCACCAACAGGAACCATTTTTGAACTCATCCAAGATATCATTGGGACAAATCGTCTGACCAAGTTTTATGATGATCGGACAATAAATATGGTCTGTAGAGTGTTAATAAGGTTTTACTAAAGAAATATTAATCTTCCTTGTTGTAAATATAAAACATGTTGCAAGGCTGTAGATCAAAGCATTCTCTAGATATCATGTGGAAACAATTGGTCTACAAACCATTGTTACCGACAAACGGACCAAAGGACCTGATGCAAATAATACCGATTCTTAGAGGAGGTCCTCTATTTCTAAATAAAGTCTCAGTATGAACAATCTAGCCTGTGATGAGAGGCTCATGACATGCAGCTGGTCTTCTATCTCACAATATGTTATGTTGTTATTTAACTTATAGGGCGATTATTTTACTTTCGTTGGTGTCACATGCTCTATTTGTGGAAAACAAAAGATGCCATTGTTAAATGTTTTATTGATATGTGATATTGAAATTTCATACAGTAGCAATTCAATGATTGAAAAAAGGAATATATGAATATTATTTTGCAATTTACTTTATACTACATAAAAATGGCAACGTTTTAAAAATTGGTTGAAAAAATACTTTAATTGTCTTCTCATTATTTGCAAAAATGGTTAAATGGCAGCAAAACAAGAGCCAATTGCTGTTCATAAGCTATTTTATATGACCATAAATTATAACCAATTAAGAACCATTTGAGGTGTTTCTTTGATGTGTAAGTTGTTTATATGTAATTTATGCCATCACATGCGTTCTTACCACAATACGTTAGGTGTTTCTTGAATTGGCAATTAGTAAATTTCATTGTGTTATATGAAATATGAAAGTGCCTTTGATGTCCTTTGAACTTCAATAAATTTAATTTGTATAATTCTTTACACGTTATACACTTATGTAGTTTGTAATTATGTTTTCTTTTGATTCCTACTTAAATGTCCTAATAATTCGGCACATATATTCACATTATAAACATTTTGTCTGTAAACTAGTTTGATATTTATAGTATACAGATATATATCTAATTTAACCCAAAAAATACCTTATTATCTTATTAGGAAACGTCTTGGTAAGAAAAGGCTTGGGATGGAAACGTCCACATCGAGGAAATGGTTTAGGATGGAAACATCCACAGTGAGGAAATGGTTTGGGGTGGAAACGACCACAGTGAGGAAATGGTTTGGGATGGAAACGTCCACAGTGAGGAAATGGTTTGGGGTGGAAACGTCCACAGTGAGGATATGGTTTGGAATGAAAACGTCCACAATGAGGAAATGGTTTGGGATGGAAACGTCCACGGTGAGGAAATGGTTTGGGGTGGAAACGTCTGGTAACCATCTGCAGTACATGTTCAGGGGAGCTTAAAGTTACGATATTTTTGAAACAATTATTGCAAGAATAATGTTGATTGAAATAGTGAAAATTAAATGCATTGATATGTTTATTATTTCAAACTTAAGATATAAACGTGTCCCATACCTGTGAATTGTTAGAACACAATCAGAGCAACACAGTTGACTGTGGTCATTGCAAAACTGTATCAGTGTTTTATCCTCATGCACTTCACACTTCCTGAGAAAATCCTCTACCTCATTTGAAACAGGCAATTTGTTCATATCTCCCCTTCCAAAAGTAGTATGTTGTTTAGAAAGCCAATTATGAAGGTTAGCACATCTTTTGCAATAAAACATCTGACAAGCCTCACAATGAATGACTGCTGATTCCTGAAGATTCTGTTCTTCGCAAGATGTGCAACGAAAGTCTTCAACCATACGCAAACGTTTTGCAACAGTAAACAAAGAACCTGTCGCCATTTTGTTATTATGTTTATAAAGTGATAACTTATTTTGTTTACAAAGTTTAAGTGTATTTCTGGTAAAATATGCAACAAAGCACAGGAATAAAGACAGTTCCAAACATTTATCAGCTCAATAAGTTAACATTAGATATAACACTGAAACACAGATACATTCAAACAGAAGATGTGCAACAAAAGTGTTCAACCATAGGCCAACGTTTTACAACATTAGACATTGAACCTTTAGCCAATTGTCATACTCTGTGTCTTTTTGTTTTAAGGTTAAAGTATATTTCTGTTAAAATAGTCCATAAAACACAAACATAAAAGCTAGTTTGTATAATTAATCAGCCCACGATATTAACATTTAATAACACAATTAATTCCAACACAAATCAAGTGCAAGCCCAATATCATCAAGCTTTACCGTCTCTAAACAAAGTAACTATGTAAAATACCATGTGAACTTCATAGTTTAAGTAAATAATATTGTCACACACTACGTAAGCAGGTAGTTTTTAACTCTGTTTAGAAATCAATAGAATTAGATAAGCTCTTGAAGTTTAACAGTTTGTTTACTTGTTTATACATTCAATGTTCAGGTATTTACTCCAATTTAGGAAAACGAGTTATTATGGCTTAATTCATAATTGTGAAACTAATGATTTCCTATTTATAAACTGAACTATAATTAAAATTACATGCAATATAATGGTCTCATAAATTAATTTTGAATTTTTATATTTAATGATATTTTGAAATTAATAAGAATGTTATGTTGACATAGTGATTTAGTGTTTAAACTTGAAGTATTAATACATTATCTGGTAGAGCCATCATCTTACACTAACATTGTATTATGTGATGCTGGAATAAGACATCAATTTGTAAATTACCTTGCTCAGTGAAACAATCTGGTTAACAACAAATTATGATTAAAATGCATGCATGGACAGAGTTTTCAAGTAAAATCTGGATCTTTTTCATTTAGTTTTACACACTAGGGAAAACTTAAAGTAATCTTGAATACTTTTTAAAAGCAATTATACCTCACATGCACTGGGCCTTATATGTTCATAAAATGTATTTAAGTGACACCAATTTTGTATTTCAATTTTAGATGGATAAACAGTATATTAAATGCAAAAAAATCAATAAAAGAAAACGAGCTCCGCAGTCGCAGACAAATGCCCCTCCCCCCTCCTAACAGGACCTTGACACAGGATTGTTTGCACCAAAACTGACCATAAGAGTTAATCTTTCATTTAGTGCGACTTAGCCTGCAGTTAAAAAGTTTCTAGTAGAAACAAAAGAATGCCCTTCTGTGTAATCATCGTTATAGTATATAAGTTGATAATATTATAGTATTATAACAATCAATGTCACGATGTTCGAATAAAATCGATTAATCCTTGTTGGATGAGAAAGTTAGTAATACTAAATTCTCTTTCTGGAAAATTGATGTCACTGATTTAGTAGATCATTGAAAAGACTGAAATTGAGAGGACTCGGCAGGCGGTCAGTGGTTTGCATCTGTGTACATTTATTACACAGTTTTAAACACTTTCCCTTGTTTAAATTTTGTTACTTATTACACATTTATTGTGATATGAATATCATTTGTCAACATTAAATATATTTAACTTCAAATTTATTGTGACAGTGACCTTGACCTTTGACCTTGTGACCCAAATTTCAATAGGGGTCCTGTACTTTCCAAGGGCAATGCATATGGGAAGTGTGAAACCAATCGGCGCATGGGTTTACAAGTTTTTTATCTGAAATGATTTCACATTTAGAGTGACAGTGACCTTGATCTTTGACCTAGTGAACCTACTTTCATTAGGGGTCATCTACTGTCCAACGTCAATGTACATGGGAAGTATCAAGCCAATTTGTTAATCTGGTCACAACTTATTGATCGGCAACAAACTGTTACACCGATAGACAGACCTACACACCGAGCAACATCCAGCAAAACAATATACCCCTCTTCTTCGAAGGGGTGCATAAAAACAATCTTTGGATGCAGTACGCACCAGTTGTGTCAAAATAAATGAGAATCTTTCTTGTAATATACATATTGTTAATTATCAATATATTGGGAATTGCACTGAAATATGGGCATATGTGTATTGTTCTGAAATTAAACATTTTGCTGTATTGCATAAACACCATGGCTGTGATTGCTACCATTAAGATCAATTCTTACAAAATGCTTGTTACAGTTGTCTTCTCTTGTTTAAAGATTTGGGTCATGTAGTTAAAGAAATATGCAAACAAGGGCTGTTTGTAAAACATGCATGCCCCCCATATGGGCTGTCAGTTGTAGTGGCAGCCATTGTGTGAATATATTATTTGTCACTGTGACTTTGACCTAGTGACCTGAAAATTAATAGGGGTCATCTGCCAGTCATGATCAATGTACTTATGAAGTTTCATGGTCCTAGGCGTAAGCATTCTTGAGTTATCATCCGGAAACCATTTTTCTATATCGAGTCACTGTGACCTTGACCTTTGACCTAGTGACCTGAAAATCAATAGGGGTCATCTGCAAGTCATAACCAATGTTCGTATGTAGTTTTATGATCCTAGGAGTAAGCATTCTTGAGTTATCATCCGGAAACCATCTGGTGGACCGACATGGGCAAAAAATATACCCCCTCTTCTTCGCAAGGGCGGCATAATAATAATGTTTATAACTGATGGGATATCAGAGGCATAAGGAATCTCTATAATTATGCAGTGTGTCATCGATCTGTTTTTCCCATAAAAAAATATATATTTCACAAATTGTAGATACATTTGACCTGGTTTTCAATATATTTCACATAGATGTATGCATTTTACCTTGGTTTCATAATTTACCTTGTTCTATATAATAAAGATCTAGTTGACATTGCTCTCTACATGCTGGAGATCTATATGTTGGGCATTGTTCTCTATACAAGGATATCAGAGCTTGTTCTCTTAATATCGAATGATGCTCTCTACATATTAGACATTGTTCTCTATGACATTGACCTTAATCTTTAAATATAAGACATTATGCCTCTTCTATATGTTGGAATTTGATCTCTATATAAAAGAGAATGCTCTTTATACTTAAATTTGATCTAATACTGTGTTCTCTATATATATCAATCGGACCTTGTTCTCTAGAAATTATTTGGATGTTTTGGACGCTTTTCTCTAAATATTGAACATTGTTCTGTATACAAAATACATGTTTATATGTTTTCGTATAATTTACCTCATTCGCTATAATATAATTCACTGTTCTATATTTAGACCTTGCTCTCTATATATAAAGTATTATATTTTCTATGTATTGAACCTTGTTCTTTATAAATTAGACCATGTTCTCTTTATACTTTGTACATAACATGATGTCCTTTTACTGGACCTTCCTCTGTAATACACTATATCCTCTATATATTTTGGTAAGGTGTCATTACATAAATGAAATAATAAGTCTGTACCATTGTTTATCGTAGGTTTTAACATGGTTTGGAGTTCATCTGCAGATGCATAGGAATAGTACCTCAGGGGTGACAGTCTGCGTGGTTTAATTATAAGTGTCCGAAAGACTTTGTCATCCATCATATTTGACAATTTGACCATGTTCAACTTTTATTTTGGCTTTTTCTTCAGTTTTGCTTTTGAATACTTTCTCTTGAATCAAAATTTAATCATTAATTCTGCTACATTTGTATAATGTAAGTTTGTTTTCACTTTCTGGAGGTTTATAAGAAAACCGTTCATTTTGTATCCCAAGTGTACAACATTTAATAACCAACTTCAGGCTAACATAAAAGATTATTGGAGAAAGATTTTGTTTAACATTGACATTAATTTGAAAAGAGGAAATTTATTTTTGTTATAATCTTATGGTAAAGTCAAATATACTTCCTACACATAATCATTAATATGCTTATATTTTCCTTCTCAAGTTCTGAACACAAAATATGGAGACATACCCATATAATAAGAGTATTTCACCCTCAGAGTGAAGAAACCACATTTTCTCTTAGAGATTACAACCTTCTGTGTACTTCTTTCCAGAAAATTAGTGCCTTTGTGTATTTTTTAAAAGATGACACCTGTCCATCAAACATGATAACAATTTCTTACACTTGGGACAAAATAATATTTGTCTTGAAAAAAAGTTCACAAGGTTTTGGCATCAAATGTTCAGTACATTTTGTGATAAGCATTAATGGTTTGAAGAAAATGATGTAAAACCTTGAAAAATTTACAAGAACTTTCTTACAAAATGTACACTTGGGACAAATTTTGACCACATTTAGTATTCAGCTGTTCAAATGTTACATAAACAAATAATTGTATAAATACCTGTACAAGGGTGTTGAATAAGCATGTGACTTGTTAAAAGGACACTATTTTCCTATACATGTAAATGTTGAAGCACTTTATGATGCCACATTTTAATATGTAAAGAGAGATTAAATGATGGCAATACCTTATTTTTCTTTATGTTTTATTTAAGTATAGAATTGAAAATTGCCTTTTACTTAAAATGTCACGCAAAACAAGTAAACTTGGGACAATTTTAAGGATATTTTTCAAGATATTTTATTAATGAAGCAAATAATCGAGAAGAATTTTCACATTTAAGTTAATCACGTGGAAACACTTCCGAAAGATAGAAAAAAAACTCAAACATGCCTAATAGCAAGAAATTAAATGCATGTTCCAATAAGGCTTCATTATCTTTTAAATCACCCTTAAGCGTTATTTAGACCCATGTAAAGCATAATAATAAAGAACCACTTTTTATTTACTACCCAGATGTGATGAACAAGTCGCCTTCCTTGTTGGTTCATGCTACAATTGGAAATGGAAGTGACATATACAAGTAATGCAGTCCAAGGAGATCACTCATAATTATAAAAAATACTTCTCTGTTTGTCCAGGAACAATAAGTTAATTCACTTCATGGAATTTAAGAAGTTCTAAATGTCTTTATAAAACTGAAATACATACGGCATATACTTTTAGAAATAAACAAAAGACATGAACATGTCATAAACATGCTTTAATGTTTGAGATAAATTTATGGAATTTATGGAATTTATGAAATTCTCATTCAAATAATTTGAACGAATTAATACAGGCGATGAATAACAGGCTTGATAATGATTTGATAACTGCTAAGAACAACTTGCTATTCTCTACAATTAATAATTGTCTTAAATTAAAATGCTTAACACACTTTTACTACACACAGTATTAAATGTGGATTTCTTCTCAATTGGGTAAGGACTGCAAAGTCATGTCCACATTTTCCTGAAGTCGAAAAGAAGATGTCAAAAGCCAACAAATGCAACTTGAAATGACAGGCAACACACATTTGACAGCAGACAATCACTGATCACAATATTCCATACCTTAGAACTTAAACCACATGTCAGTACGCTAAATGTGATCGGGTTGCATTCCAATGGGGCTGTGGCTGTTATTGATATTAAGGTCATCTTACCTGACAAGACTTGGCTAATGATTCTTGACTTGACAATTATCCCAGGCACAGTCACTTCCACCTAAATAGGATGTTGGTCAGTATAGGGTCAAGTGTTTGGCTTGAGTTACAGTCCCACTGCTCATTACACTACTGTTCCAACAACAATCACTTCTATCTAGGTAGGATAGAGGTCAGTACAGGTCCAGTGTTTGGCTTTAATTCCGTTTCTGCTGCTCCCTAGATAACTATTGCAACCAAAATTCCACCTTAACAGGAGGTGGCCATTATAATGTCAAGTGTTTGGCTTGAGTAACATTTCTGCTGGTCACTATATAACTGTTCCAACAACTGTCACTTCCACCTAAACACCATTAATGTCCAGCGTCTGGCTCAAGTTCTATTTCTCTTGCCTGCTATGATTGAGTCCCATGCTTGCCAAAGTGCCCTCTGTACATCACCTGTGTATTAGAAACAGAACAAATAATTAGCTCATTAATAAATTCCCAAAAAGGTAAACACAACTCTGTTAATACATATTATTAATGCGTTAAACCATGTTCAGCCGTCAAACACCATATCAGATTCTCAAATTAAGTGTGAAAACATCTAATTGAAATCAACTTACCAGCATTGCTACATGATTTTTTTGGGAAGGTACGGGAAGAGTGTTTTGATCATAACCCCCTCTCCCCCCCCCCGATATATTTCATTGTTTTATTAAAGGTTAATTATATCTTATTATAACAAGAGCACCGCATAACGGGTGCCACGCTCGGCTGCGAAAGCTTGTCAGATTTTTTCTTAGAGGTCACAGTGACCTTGACCTTTAACCTAGTGAACCAAAAATGGGTGTGGCGTGTAGAAATCATCAAGGTGCATCTACATATGATGTTTCAAAGTTGTAGGTGGAAGCACTTTTATTTTAGAGCCTATGTCAAAGTTTTATATTAGAGGTCACAGTGACCTTGACCTTTGACCTAGTGACCCAAAAATGGGTGTGGCGTGTAGAACTCATCAAGGTGCATCTACATATGAAGTTTCATTGTTGTAAATGGAAGCACTTTGATTTTAGAGCCAATGTAAAGGTTTTAGCACGGTGCCTACGTAGGGCGGCTGACGGCGGACGACGAGCTGGCTATGACAATACCTCAGGTTTTCTCCGAAAACAGCCGAGCTAAAAATGAAATCATATAACATATATGTTATTTGGCTATTCAAGAGCTATATGAATATTGCATTTATCAGCTACTGAGGTGTTTTCATGGCTCTATTGATAGTAAAACATAATACAGCAATTAAATCGATGTGATGTCATCAGGGCATTCTCGTTCTTAGTATAAACAACATCATTCATTACTTGCTTGGGTGACGTAGTACATCAACATCATTCACTACTTGCTTGGGTGACGTAGTATATCATTATGTCACACCAACATCATTCACTACTTGCTTGGGTGACGTAGTATATCGTTATGTCACACCAACATAATTCACTACTTTCTTGGGTGACGTAGTATATCGTTATGTCACATCAACATCATTCACTACTTGCTTGGGTGACGTAGTTTATCGTTATGTCACATCAACATCATTCACTACTTGCTTGGGTGACGTAGTATATGGTTATGGCATACCAACATTATTCACAACTTGCTTTTGTGACGTAGTATATCTTTATGTAACACCAACATCATTCACAACTTGCTAAGGTGACGTAGTATATCTTTATGTCAAACCAAAAACGAGAGTTCTCTATTGTAATATGCATAAGGACAACTAAACTTAAATTTTTTATTCACTTAACATATTTTTATATAAACGTGAGCAGTATTCCTTATTCTCATTATGAACTTTCCCCATTGAATCACCAGTGATAACAACGCAATAGTTTAAGGTAAACAAAAATTATATTCACAGTTCTTAATTTATGAAACGTTGAATATGAATTCACAAATAATTACAGGTATACTATAGATAGCAACAAAAAGGCTTTATAATGGTTAAAACATAATACAAAAACAACAAAATATAACAAGATATATCTTTAACATAGATATTCGGCGTAAATGCTGACTTTGAAATAAAGTTTGAAAAATATGTGTCTAAATAATTAAAATTTTACACACAAATTCTACTCTTTTTATTTACACAATTTCACATATTCACCGCATAAAATAAGTTATCATAGTCCAGCGTTTTTTTTCCTTCTTTAGCTAGTACCGGGGAACGGTACCTTTCCCAAAGCCTACTTTAGGCTTCCCAATTTTAGCACCGGACCTTTCCCAATGTCCATATCTACTGTTCCCAATGATCGTAAAAGCTATCCCCTATAAGAACACTCATGTTTTTATGGTCTAATTATGTATCCCCAGACCAGACTGAAAGATGCGTTGGCTGGGTGGGCTATAGCTATGATGAGGGGTCATATGGCATAAGACCCATTTTTGCATGACGCCAATCTTTATAAAAACTAATTGCGTATTGTAAATGGCACATTTTAGCACGATGCTTTTCGATACAAAATTGAAATCAAAATAGCTAATAAAATAAACTGGCAAATTAGAAAAGCGGACCAAGTACGGCAAACAGGCGTGGTTAGATAATTAAGCAATTTCCCTCTTATCGTGACACTGTTATTTCAGAAGTGTTTGTTTTCTCATCTTGAAATCAAAACTGTGTTTATCCATAGTCAATTAATTATTCCCCTGACGATTAAGTGTAGAGTACAGACCCTAAAATTGTGCGAGATGGATTATAATGGGTAATTGTAACTTGGCAACACTTTGTATCTATGTGTCGTTTGAACATGCTGAGAGTAGTCTGGAATTCCTTAAACTGAAGAGTGTTACATGTATATTTTTCTTTACGCTGTGCACAAACGCAGTGATGTGGCCAACGTTCAAGGGATTTCTCTCAATCTAACCACTTAAATATTTGAATGTATTCAATTGTGTCTGCTGGTGTTATGTTTATGTAATGGTCATTGAACATGAAAAGCTGGGTTAAAATCAGCAACGACGAAAAAGCACATTAGCGTTCTATAGTATAGATCCGGATAAAGGTGCGCAGTGCGTTATTTTAACATTAAAACAAACAAGTGCTCATCATTTCCGTAAATTGATGCGCACCATTACATTATGCGATGCCCGTTGCATACATGTTATATAAGATAAACTTCTCTTACATAAATTATTTGTTTGCTCTTACTCGACATATGAGATCATTCATGAAAAAAAAATCGAGGTAGATCAATCCCTGCGTCGTTGCGGTAATGTTTGTTTCAGTTGTTATCATGAAAACTCGTTGATTAACAACGCAAAACGTCTTATTTGAACTGACGCGAATTAATATAATCATATATTTTAACTTTGCTTTTGCTTTAATTTGATAATTTAATCCAAAGTTTAATGTTAGCAAGTGTGTTTTTTTAACTGGAATTGAACACAAAGAGTCAGTTAAAGTCTTCCAAAATTGCGCACTCTGTGTAAATTGACAGTTTGACGTCATTAAAGGAAAGCCGCTTCCTGTCTGAAGCAATAAAGCGACACATTTCTCGCTGACAAAATTGCCTTTCTTTGTCTAGCAATCAACATGCCGAACCAATCGTGTGTTTGTTCCTCAATGGCAATCGTCCAATTTAATAAGTGCACGTGCATAGCTCCGCCTTCGAATCTTTTGCAGAGAACGAAGGTGGAGTTAAACAGTTAATTGAGCAAGTGTTTTACGCAAGTTGAGTTCCGATTGGCCGAAATTACTCGGCCCTAAGCATTGAAACAACGAATACATTTATCAATGATTTTCCGAGATATACCGATTAGTTCCGATTTACAAACGTTCTGTAGAGTTCCTAACCATGGCGGACGCCCGTGTTTACAAAATTCCTAAACACATATATCGTAAATAATGGCAGTGTTTTATTGGATTATTTATACTAATTATCAAATTACAAGGTAATACTATTTTTATGCTATAATATCGGGTTTGTTTAATATAATTAACATGTTAAACAATAAAGTTTCGTCAGTCTCGGAAATAAATTTGATGGGGTCGCAATTTTACTGATTTTCCTATTGTCTGTAATTTTAACCCGAAATAAATCTTTAAAAGTGCCCATTCATTTTTGCAAAGTGTCCATTCAACTTTTTAAGTGCCCATTGTTTTTTCATCTATGGGGCAGTAATCCCATCAGAGAAAAAAAATATCCTGATCTCTGCATACCGATGTTATTAAAAGGTAAGGGACTGGTTAACACTGTGTGAACTGCTAGGGTAACAAGTAATGCATCAACAACAAAGTTTGGGTCAACAGCGCTGTCTTTCTGACTACCTAATTCATGAATAATAGTATTGCTTGCGGATTTATTTTTCATTTATTTTCATCAATTATTTTTTTTGTATAATTTGAAATAGTTTATGGTGTCAAAAAGATAAAAGTTTTCTAAAGGGAATTTCTATCATGAAATAATATTCTTAGTGTGATAGGTATCATAAATATTCCAACAATTTTCATATAATATAATGGTGATTGCAAATTTTATTTGATACAAATTGATTTTCATTATACACCATTTTTACCATATTTTCTATGCTTTCTAAAAGGAACATTTTGTTGTTTTGTGTGTCTAAGTTATCTCTATAACATAAATATGATGATTTACAGTGCACATCCATCTTGACCTTTGCATTAAGACACACTCTTTCTAAATGTGAATGGGTTGTGTTTATTTCAATCTTGCAATAAAAAAGCAAAATCTAATTTTGAAAAATGGGTTGCCTCTAAGATTATACAATGGTGAACAACTTCGTTGCCTTCATCGCATTGATTAATGTAAACAAAATCATCGATATAAGGTCCATTTCTACACTAGGTCACCGAACGATATTTAAAGAAAAGGGAAGCAACTCATTCATCTTTCCTGACAAAATGTACAGTTAACGATTCATTTTTGATTTTTTCATTTGAGAAATTGACATTATAGGATTAAATCCATCGTAAATATATAGTTATTGCACATTAATAAGTGTAAGAAACACATATTTACCTATTTCATTGCATTATACGTGTTATATCTGTTACTAAAATGCATGTTTCATGTGCTTTCACTAAATGCGTTTTCAAACGCCGCCATCTTAGGTTACATTCAACTAAAACATCGAGTATCCTTCTGTAGTGCGTAATTTACAAAGAGTTCTTTTTCTCTTCTTGCATAACAGCCATTTAACAATATGAGACTTGTATTATGTGGCTATTTCTAATATCCTATATGTGTTTTGAGTTTTTTTGATGACGTCAATTGCATTCTAAGTAAAAAAATGAACTTGATTTGCCTTTTCTGTTGTATGGTGCTTTTATCGAAAAATGCTTTGTCAAAATATGGCTGCCAAAACGATGTTTGTACTTGTGTCTGCATTCGTATGGCATGCCCTTTTATTGAAATTAATGAAAAACATGAACCACTTGCTTGCAATAGGAGAAAGAAAGGCTTGAAAATTGCTATACAACTTTGCAGTATTATAATGCGATCCTTTCGGAATTGGAATTAGTGTAATTTAAATGGTAAAAGCACATATACTGGAATGTTAATGTTGCAGAAATTTATCTACAAGCATGATAAAAAAACGATTTTTAATTATTGTTCGACCATTGGAGTGAAAGACAATATGAGAGATGTGAATATTAGGGCCAAAATGAGTGGGTATGTAAGGGATGGGAAGTGGATCCGGTTGGGAAGAATAAGTGTTAAATTTCCGAATTACCCTACTAGCAATCTTCATATATTTAAATTTCAGATGGAGAACAAGATTACAAAAATACACAATGACACGCATGTATTCCATTCACACCATTCTTACTTGTTTCGCATGTATTTGTTCAAATATCTTTAGCTATTGAAATATATTTGAAAAAATCTTGAGTGCATAAAAGACAATTGTTATTGCAGTTTGTGCTAATATCTTTAAGTATAAGAATACATCATTGAATACGTCTGAAATCAGTGACAAAATTTCACGTTGCGTGACGCATAACCGTGCATAACCGTGCAGTACACAATGCATTTTTAAACAATAACACAGGCTTATTAAATAAAACAAATATGATGTATTTCACACTGCCATAAGCAGCATAAAAATCTGTATTTTATGCACTCCTTGATATTCTTGTTTTATAAAGTTATTTTTAAAAAAGCACCGCTTACCGGCGTGTTGATATCAATAAACGTTTAATTGGGAACCCACCAAAGCCGCGTCATCCTGCACCCTGGTATTGATAAAATACTCAATGCTGCAAGTATTTCTCTAGTGCATGTCGGTAGTTATTGTTTGCGTTTGTTTTCGTAAAGTTTTAGAAAGTTCCAATAATTTTAATAATTCGTCAATCTGTAAATATTTCCATTCGAAGGATTTGAAAGAATGCAATTGAGTTTTAAGGCGTATGGTCAGTTCATTGTTAACAAAATAAATAACATAAAATGTGAACACGTGTGTTTGTGTTGGTGGTGCTGGTCCATGTGCACACGTGTGTTTGTGTTGGTTGTGGTCCATGTACACACGTGTGTTTGTGTTTGGTGGTGGTGGTCCATGTACACACGTGTGTTGGTGGTGGTGGTCCATGTACACACGTGTGTTTGTGTTGGTGGTGGTGGTCCATGTCCACACGTGTGTTTGTGTTGGTTGTGGTCCATGTACACACGTGTGTTTGTGTTGGTGGTGGTGGTCCATGTACACACGTGTGTTTGTGTTGGTGGCGGTGGTATATGTCCACACGTGTGTTTGTGTTGGTGGTGGTCCATTTACACACGAGTGTTTGTGTTGGTGGTGGTGGTCCATGTACAAACATGTGTTTGTGTTGGTGGTGGTGGTGGTGGTCCATGTCCACACGTGTGTTTGTGTTGGTCCATGTCCTCACATGTGTTTGTGTTGGTGGTGGTGGTCCATGTACACACGTGTGTTTGTGTTGGTTTTGGTGGTCCATGTACACACGTGTGTTTGTGTTGGTGGTGGTGGCCCATGTACACACGTGTGTTTGTGGTGGTGGTGATCCATGTCCACACGTGTGTTTGTGTTGGTGGTGGTGGTCCATGTCCACACGTGTGTTTGTGTTGGTGTTGGTGGTCCATGTACACACTTGTGTTTGTGTTGGTAGTGGTGGTCCATGTACACACGTGTGTTTGCGTTGGTGGTGGTGGTGGTGGTGGTCCATGTCCACACGTTTGTTTGTGTTGGTGGTGGTGGTCCATGTACACACGTGTGTTTGTGTTGTTGGTGGTGGCCCATGTACACACGATTGTTTGTGTTGGTGGTGGTGGTCCATGTACACACGTGTGTTTGTGTTGGTGGTGGTGGTCCATGTACACACGTGTGTTTGTGGTGGTGGTGGTGGTCCATGTCCACACGTGTGTTCGTGTTGGTGGTGGTGGTCCATGTCCACACGTGTGTTTGTGTTGGTGGTGGTGGTACATGTGAACACGTGTGTTTGTGTTGGTGGTGGTGGTCCATGTACAAACTTGTGTTTGTGTTGGTGGCAGTGGTCCATGTCCACACGTGTGTTTGAGTTTGTGGTGGTGGTCCATGTACATACGTGTGTTTGTGTTGGTGGTGGTGGTCCATGCAAACACGTGTGTTTGTGTTGGTGGTGGTTGTCCATGTACACACGTGTGTTTGTGTTGGTGGTGGTGGTCCATGTACAAACTTGTGTTTGTGTTGGTGGCAGTGGTCCATGTCCACACGTGTGTTTGAGTTTGTGGTGGTGGTCCATGTACACACGTGTGTTTGTGTTGGTGGTGGTGGTCCATGCAAACACGTGTGTTTGTGTTGGTGGTGGTTGTCCATGTACACACGTGTGTTTGTGTTGGTGGTGGTGGTCCATGTACAAACTTGTGTTTGTGTTGGTGGCAGTGGGCCATGTGCACACGTGTGTTTGTGTTGGTGGTGATGGTCCATGTGCACACGTGTGTTTGTATTGTTGGTGTTGGTCCATGTGCACACGTGTGTTTGTGTTGGTGGTGGTGGTCCATGTACACACGTGTGTTTGTGTTTGGTGGTCGTGGTCCGGTTTCGTTGGTGATGATGGTTAAGATGGTTGTGATTTTATTATCATATTGATAAACTTTATCATAGATATTATATTATTGCTTGTATACATAACTGTTACAACATGTATTGACATGTACCTGTTATTCCATTAAAGACGAAGGTCATCATTCTGTGCCGTTTAATAGAAATTGCTAGTGGGGCATCTTAATCGTACAATGCCAAGAATTGTATTTATACATGTTTTTCTCCATTGCATCAATAGCTTATGTTTTTTTGAGGCATTCTAGAGTTTGTTACTTGCACAGAGCCAGTTATTGGTGTGTTTAGACATCTTTCAATCGATTCACTATACAAAGCAGACTTTAAAGCATGCGCTTATATGACAAGCAGTGCAAACAAAGTTTGATGGGGGAAAACGCGTAATAAAAGCAAATATGGATACATACGAAAACTGTCCGTTACAAAGATCAACGAACTACCAAACTTCTTACATTAGTTACATCCCTATGGGCGAAAGAGACGAAGAGAAACATATTTTTTACAACTTTCTTTAAGAGTTGTCGTTCCTTTCTCTCACATACAATCTCTGCCATCCCAAGAACAATCAACATCCTACCACATTTGGTAGGATCATGAAAACAGCATGATGCACTACTGCTTTTATGTTATTTAAAGTGGATCTGATTCAAAGCATACATATAAAGTGCAAGTGAGCGCAAACCTGTAACGTTTGTATGTGATAAACAAAAATCAGTATCAGCAACCGACATAGAAAGTGTCACCGGAATGTGGAACATGTACCCTAAATATCTCGCTATACAGACAAGTAGAGTTACAGAACCTAGCGGGCCGCGTACACAGCTTAAGTTTGGTACAGGGACGAGGATATATTTTCATGAAAACACACACATAATTTTCCATAATATTAAAGTATATACAGGTATTGGGAATTTCAAAATTTAAGAAAATTCAGTAAAACAAGTATCATATGCCATTAAACACTTTTTCGCAAATAAAATTTTCTTAGTACATTATATCGATGTTTCTTATTGGTAAATTTACGAAAACTTAGATTTCCTCCGTGGTAAGGCATTTTACATTAAAATCCCTCTATGGAAGAGCATTGGAGCCATTTCACAGGAGTGAGAATATGCCCTGTAATAATTTGATCCGCTATGTGGGATAATTGGACTTTATATAAGTGCGTCAATGTCGTCCCAGAGTTGCATGTGCAGTCCGCTCAGGCTAATCTGGGACGACACTTACGCACACGTATTAAGCCCATTTATCAGGGACGGCACTTTCCGTCTAAAATGGATGTTCGTGGAGAAGAGACCTCCTTAATCGAAAAATTCCGTAAAATGGAAAAAAGTGTCGTCCATAATTAGTTCTGCGTACTGCACCGGCTTATGTGGGATAACACTAAACAATTTCCGCATTATGCCTAGTTTTTCAAAAACGCGGATCGTTTGTATACGTGTATGCTATTCAAATTATGTTTTCGTAAACCGGAATCTTATGTTATTTTATATAACATTAATATTTTTTAATTTATGTTTTTCAAGATTCTATTTTCAGGAACACTCATTTCATAAATGTATATTTTTAAATATTCATGATTGAGGTATTGCTTTGTAAGATCATTGACCTTACTGCTTAATTTGGTCAGCACACAACCCATGATTCTGAAATAATAGGAGTTACGCAAGAATATGTTGTCGTTTAAAGATTGCTTATAAGACGCACATTTAAGTGGCGTTTTATTTTCCTGTATCGCCTTTGCTCTTCGAAAACCGCGTTAATCATATTACTTTTTGTTTCGGAGACGGAAATATTAAGGAACATTGAAGATGATTTACCGTTGATCATTATATACGTGGTTTATTAATTGATTATATGCGTGTGTGCCATAGATTATTACCAATGTGCATGTTATAACTGCAATGGATATTAAGTGATATGCTCCGTGTAATATTCAAAATGGAGCCTCGTTCTGGGAAAACTGGGCGGTTCGCACAGGCTAATCAGGGACGACACTCTGCAATTACACAACATTGTATTTTAGAAAATACTGCCTGTAAACGCAACATTTCATAAACGCGTTAAGTGGCACCTTTGATAAGCCTGTTCAGACTACACAGGCTAATCTGATACGAAACATAGTGTTCCTGTCTCAACTGACCGTGACCAAGTTTCGACTACTCAAACGTTCCTGTCTCAACTGAGTGTGACCAGGTGTCGATTACTTACATAGTTATCCTGTCTCAACTGACTGTAACCAGGTGTCGACTACTTACATAGTATTCCTGTCTCAAATGACTGTTACCAGATGTCGACTACTTACATAGTATTCCTGTCTCAACTGACTGTGACCAGGTGACGACTACTTACATAGTATTCCTGTCTCAACTGACTTAGACCTGGTGTCGACTACTTACATAGTGTTCCTGTCTCAACTGACTGTGACCAGGTGTCGACTACTTACATAGTATTCCTGTCTCAACTGACTGTGACCAGGTGTCGACTACTTACATAGTATTCCTGTCTCAACTGACTGTGACCAGGTGTCGATTACTTACATAGTATTCCTGTCTCAACTGACTGTTACCAGGTGTTGACTACTTACATAGTATTTCTGTCTCAACTGACTGTGACCAGGTGTCGACTACTTACATCGTGGTTCCTGTCTCAACTGACTGTGACCAGGTGTCAACTACTCACATAGTGTTCCACCGATTGTCGTCCACGGATTGTTTCACAGACCATAACTATGCCTTCTGATTATATATCATATTCAGTATTTTCGCATAATGTGTATCTTAAAGCCGCCGTTCCAATTAAATAAAATAAAATGTGCTTCAAAACTGACTTATGTGGTTTCCGGAGAACACAAACAGCACTACGTTTTGAGCAGTCTGCTTTATTAAACACGTGATAAGATGACAGAACATTGTAAATAACTATCTGGACATGCTTAGTACGTATTTATTTAAGCCTCGTTTTGGGATAACTGGGCTAAATGATTGATCATGTGCACAGGCTAATCTGTTACGACATGTTCCGCCTAACCTGGATTAATTAAAGAAGAGACTTCCTTTAAAATACCTTTAAAGCGGAAACTGCACAGGCTTATCGGAGACGGCACTTTGCGCACATGCATTAAACCTAGTTGCCCTAGAACTAGGCTTATTTTATGTTTGTAGAGATTATACACAAACTACACTGACAACAGGATTATGAACTAATTAATCCACGAGTATATATTTTTGGATTTAGTGTACCGGTGTATAAAAAATGCATTGTTAGTCATATAGCGTGTTCGTTAATAATAAAGGCACTAACTATACTCTTAGGGTAAAGGGATTAGTATTCCTATGTTCTGAATAATAATCAAGCAGCAATCGAAGAGTTGTATATCTCGTTTGAAAAGCAAATATATACCATGAATGTTAACCATAATGTATACCCAACGAGATAAATTAATGCACATTTTTTTTATCTCAGTGAATGTTTATCTTACCTCGAAGAGAACACACGTTTTTCTTTATTTAAGTAAGGCCGCATGCAAACTGTGTATTAGTCACACGGCTTCTCATTGACTCTGTGTGTTGTGATATAGCTCGATCGGTCATTGTAGACTCAGGTATTACTTAATACCCCCGTTCTCACAGAGCTGCGACTTTACGACGATCATCCCGATCAGGCCACGATTTGAAAAAGGTCTGATCGGGGCCGATCGGAGTCTAAATCGGGCAATTTTGGCAAAGTATGGTCTTCATTTCGACCATACTACGATGCCCCTATATATATATACACCGAATAGTGTTGGCCACCATTCCGCTTCGTTTGTTTTGAGCATGTTCAAAATAAGCATGGTGAGAGCGTAGAGCTCTCCGATCACAAAGACACAATCGCAATCATACTGCGCTTATGCCTCGGTCACACTGTCACGAATCAGAGCTACGAATGAGCTTCGATTTAATTGGCTACGAATGACTAAGAAATTGTCTAAATTCGTAGGCCGCTACGATTTCAGTACGGAGCACAACGATGTGAGTACGGATTTCGACGAATCTACCATCAAAATGTTGGAAAACGAACAAGGAGAGGTACGGACTGCTACTGATCGACGCGATTTAGTACGGGGCGCCACGAATCGGTACGATCAAACTACGAATCTGCTACGGTGTGGTACGATTAAGTACGATGCTACTCGAATCAGTACGATCTAACTACGGATCCGCTACGGTCTAGTACGGGTAAGTACGAACTAGAACGGTCCGCTACGAAGCAGTGGGAATTGCGACGGACGGGTACGGACAGGTAGGAACGAACTACGATTGAACTTTGCGCCCACAGCCTCTTGTATTGTCATACAAAGCATGCCTCCCAAAAAGAGAATATGCAAGCGGCAGCAACAGCGCGTAACAGAAATAATGGAACCAGCCGTGTCTAGGGAAGAGTCTACCTCCTCCATCCAAAACCAAGAGCTGGGAGGAACCAACAAAATCTCTCCATGCCCCTGTAATGACTTCGTGGGCATCGTCTTCTTGGTTCAATTGAATGTTCTGATCACCAGGATATGTTACCCTCATTATATTGTGAAGGCAAACGCATGCGAAAACTGTCGATTCTGGTCTTGTGGCAGAATAGACATTAAGCATCGGAATCGCTGAGCAAGAATACCAAAAGCATTCTCCACAACTCTCCTGGCTCTAGACAGGCGATAGTTAAAAATTCGCTCGTCCTTCTCAATGCCTCGTCGTGAGAATGGCTTCATGAGCCATGCCCTCATGGAAAATGCATCATCTGCGATGATATAGTATCCTATTGGTCTGTCGTCACCTGGAAGAGGTGTTTCTTCTGGCATGCCAATCAACCTCCTTTCGATTGCCAACTTGAGGTTACTTTGATTCCAGATTTGTGCGTCGGAACATCCTCCTTGCGATCCAATATTTACCCATATGAATTGGTAATCGGCGTCTACCAGGGCCATCAGCACAACATAATGGTTATCTTTATAGTTAAAGTATAATGAGCCACCGTTCTTGGGATATCGTATGTCTACATGCTTTCCATCTATAGCTCAAATGGCGTGTGGAAATTGCCATTTAGCCGCGAACTGATCGGCTATGGCCTTCCACTCCTCAGGCTCAGTAGGAGTCTGGATAACATACCCAGCATATGCTGAAACTATGGCCTCACAAACGTCCCGTACAATACTAGATATCGTATTGTGTGCAACACAAAACCCATACACCAATGTACGGTAACTGTCCCCTGTGGCCAAGAACCTTAAGGTTATTGCCAACTTTAAATCTGGATTGATGGACTGTCTGAACCAGGTGTGTTTCTTCGTGATCCTGGGACCAACGACCTGTAATAGCTCATGGGACATACCAGGCCCGATTCTGGTGAAGTTTCTAAAAGCCGCCGGATCTTCAGCCATCAGTTCGGCCATACAAGTCTCGTATTTGCCGAGAGCGGGTCGTCTTAAAAGCCAGTCTCTTATTCACCACCTCCTTTTTCTTCTCTGACCTAATAAAGTATGTAATTATTGATGTTCAAATATAAATTATGCTTAAAAAAGTATGATTAATTTTGTATTTTATTATGTCGGCTATTAATTTAACAATTATTAAATTACGTAAATTCAAACGAATTTGAGGCAGAATGAGGCAAAATGAATTTGAGGCAGACACTTACCTGCAAATAAAAAAAATGTATTACTAGTAAGTTCAAATTCTAATATTTTTAAAATACGTAACCTTGAGCGCAAAGCTGTACTAGTTATACGATATTAAATCATTATTACCTCTGTGCATATCGTCAAGAAGCTCGACTACGGCTTCTGCATTTTGTGCCATATGAATATCCAAGAGTAACAGATTTATCGCAAACGCAATTTGCTGGCAGTTCATGATTGTGAACTCAACACATGCAAGTACGGTTGCTTTATAATTTCAATGATGTATTTCAGTAGCAATTTATTGTAGTTGACCGACCGTACATGTCCGTACTGTTTCGTGCTGAAATGTAGTACATCATACAATATCTGCGAATTCCTGTCTATCCGTAGTACAGCGTACTAGAACCGTGGCTTTCAGTAGTATATCCGTGGAATAATCGTAGCTAATACGTAGCGCAACCGTACCGCTCCGTAGTTCTTCGTATCAATCCGTAGAAGTCCTTAAAAAATCTTTGGGTCTACGAAAAGGTACGGACGACTACGGTGTCGTTACGAACAAGTACGGATCAGTGTGGTTTAGTACGGACTGCTACGGATACGCTACGGTCGATAAATTCGTAGCAATTTTTTGAACATGTTCAAAATTTGTCAAGAGTAGCTACGGACATCCAAAGACTACTACGACTGATCACGGAGCAAGTACGGAGAGCCACGGTCCAGTAAAGATAGCTACGAACTGTGCCGAAAAGTATTCGTAGCTCGTTCGTAGCTCTGATTCGTGACAGTGTGAACGAGGCATTATGAAGACTCCACTACGTTTCTCCTGCGATTTGTCACGATCGGCCACGTTTTCGGCCACGCTTTGATCGTAGTAGAAGCGGCGTCTATGTGTGAACGGGGAGTAAAAGTACCCGGGGTATTCTTAAGTATACTACAAAGTACCCGGGGTAAGGGAGATATACCGAAAAATACCCCGGGGTAAAGTCGGGTGCCTTTAAGCGGATTTTCCGTACTCGGAGTACATTTAGTAATCTACACTACTTTTAAGAAGTATCTTGGCCGATAACGACCATTTGAGCTTTAATATAGCGTGAGTGAATTAGAGTAAGAGTGCAACGAGCTCTTACCGAGCACCATTCATTCTCCAGCAAAACCGTCATCACATGACAGATTATACTATATCTAATGACGCGTTCATTACTTTCTGTCGCATAATAACACATATACAAAATCTCCCAGAATAGTTCTTTGTGTTTTATTTAGTTGCTAACACGAGGCTTCCTTAGTTAATGGCATATTTAATCAACTAATATTACGTCCAGGACATGACAAAATCAGCCCAGACAGGGCCCACGAATAAATTGCTTACAGTACTAGATCAGTACTTCATCACTAAGACAAGAGGAACGCAATTGTTCAGTAATGTTGGCTGAAGGAGACGAACAGACTTTGTTAACTTACACTGCATAAATAATTCATTATGATATCATTTAGATAGACGTACAAAACCCTACATTCAATAACTAAAAGGGAAGTCTTAGTTAACATTTCTATCAGACTGTTTCTTCAATCCGAAGATCTTGTTCAATTTATGGACATAAATGATATGTTTTATCCACGCTCTGGGAAAATGCGGCTCAATGCATGTGCGCAGCCCGCACAGGCTAATCTGGGAAAACACTTTCCGCTTGTATGGTATATTTCGTTTAAATGAGGTATTTTCTTCGCGAAAGTTCTTTTCAGGAGGAACGTATTGTTCCGGACAAGCCCGTACGTATTTAATGCATTAAGCCACGTTTTCACAGAGCGAGACTCATATATTTTGTCCGTTATTGAAGTTTGAAAAAACAAAATCTTTAAAACAGGAACATCCTTCGGTTTAAAACTTAAACTAGTTTTAATTACATTGAATTAAGACCCCGCCTTTGAAGCCCAAATAAAATATTAACATTGTACAATTGTACAAAATGTGACAGATTTTCTTATGATTGTAAATGGAGTCTTAAGTAATTATATTGGGTTATTATCTGGAATCCAATGCAATTAGATAAAATATGATTACTATCTTATAAAACTTTTTAATTTAAATTGATATACGGTATAATCAGGTTGATTTTTGTCTACGCGTTTGCGTTTTGTGATAATTCTGGGCCAAGTATGCCGTGAAGTCATCAATCGGTTTAAACCACACATGTATCTAGTGATTGTTCAAAAGCAGTCACATCCGCTGTATTAATTCATTTATTTTTAATGTATTTTATAAATTTCTGTATTTCTATATAAGCAATCCTTTTGAAATAACGGGTCTTAATGCACGAGTTTAAAGTGTCGTCCAAGAAAAGCAGTCAGCACAGGCTAATCTGAGACGGAAATTACCGCTTAGACTTGTTTTTCTAAGTTTAGAAGAGACTGCCTTTAAATATAAAAAAATCCATAAAAAGTGGAATGTGTCGTACCTGATTAGCCTGTACACATGCATTAAGCCCTTTTTTCAAATAGCGAGGATCAAATGAATTGGTCAGTTGCCTTAAATAAATGAATAGTGCACAATTATGAAAATGGAGTTTCATTTCTGCAATACATTTTATAGATATTGCATTATATTGAGAACATACATCTCATAGATTTAATGCCATATTACATACTATATTACAATTAAATATTCCGGTTTCAAGTTTCAAATTAATTGGCAATCCGGCAATCAGCCTTTGGCCAAGTATGTATATATGTATTGTATATTCAAAAGATATATGACCGATACAGGGAATCTGACCATTTTTCTGACAATGCTCTTGCTTTGATGAAATCTTATCTTTCTAATAGAAGACAGTGTATTAAAATAGGTTCCAGAAAATCGTCGTTTCAATATATCAAAACCGGTGTACCACAAGGGTCTATACTTGGGCCAATTTTATTTCTTATTTACATTAATGACATCCCATCCTTCGTTAAAAACTCAACAATTGATCTTTACGCAGACGATTAAACATTACACGTATCGGATTATAACATTCATAATATACAATTACATTTGCAAAACGATTTGGACAGTATAGCAACATGGTGTTCCTTTAATAACATGTCAATTCATCCAAACAAAACTAAATGTATGCTTTTATCAAAAGCTCGTACTTCTACTGACAATCTTAGACTTAATATTAATGGCATTATACTTGAACAAACCAAAGAATTTAATTTACTAGGAGTTACGATTGATGAGCATCTTACATGGCAATCTCACATAAACAGTGTAAGTCTTAAACTTAACTTTAAACTGGCCTTATTAAAACGAATAAACTGTTGTATTAACTATGAAACAAAAACACTATTTTACAACTCATATATATTAACGACTATGAATTATTGTTGCGCATTGTGGTGTTCAGCAACACAGTCACATTTACGTAAAAAACATTCGATACAAAAACGAGCTGCTAAAATAATACTGAACGAACCATATTCAACTCTTTCAGCTCCCTTATTCAAAGAACTTGGTTGGTTGGCATTCAATAACAGATGTACTTACCTAATTGGATCTATTGTTCATAAGTCTGTTATAGACGCAATGTCCTCTTATTTCAATAATGTTATTCATATCTCAAATAACAATGTGTACGCTCTTAGATCCATCTCACACACTGATATATCATCTATTCCATTTAAAACAAATTATGGAAAACGAGCGTTTTCGTTTCGGTCACGAACCATATGGAATTCAATTCCAATAAGCATCCGACAAGTGTCTTCGAATACTACATTCAAAATAAATTTAAAAAAATACCTACAAACAAATCATTGATATATATATATATATGCTCATTTTGTTTTAAATTTTTCTATGTAAATACTTTGTTGTGATGTGTCTGATGTGATTTATTTTGAAAGATTGATTTTTGTAAGATTGATTTTTGTATCAGATTTTGCATATTTTGTATTATCATACTCATCATCGTCATCATTATCATCGTCGTCGTCATCTCCGTCGTCGGAATTGATAAGGAAGTCATTATATAGAGAATAATGGGTTGGTTTTGATTATAGATCAGGTTTTTCATGCGAGGCTTAGAAAACAAAAAGCACGAGCCTTGGCGAGTGCTTTTTCGTTTTCGTGCCGAGCATGATGAACCTGATCTATAATCAACACTAATCTATTATTATATTTATCCCACTTCTAATTTAGTAAACCTTTTTATTTAAACAGAATTAGTTTGACTGGATAATTTCGATGGATTTATGACGTCATTTCGTCGAAATATTGACGTCATTTCCTGCCGTTGATTATAGATGATATTTAATCAACGGGACTTTAATCAACAGAATTCGCTGTTAAAGTGGGATAAAACATTTAAATGTATATATAATTTTCTTTTTTCTTTTGTATGTTCGTATGCATGTTTCAATATGTATACTTGTGTTTTGTTACTGAAGACCACATTGTAAAAAAGAAATTATATCTTAATGTGAATTCTTCATGAAATAAAGTTTTTTATTATTATTATTATTATTGTTATTAATCTAGATGAACAAATATGACTATCGAGAAAAGTTGGAATAATAACATATAATATACAAGATTTTATAGTACAGGTGTGTGTGTAAACATGCAATTCTACAGCAGCTAGACGATTTACATTATCACATCTACCAGAAATTTAGCACTGGTTTTTAAGCTTTAGAACATTTGTGCACGGCATCAATAATATAAAGGGATGCAACATTAACACATTGAATCGCAAAATAACACGGCATCAATAATACAAAGGGATGCAACATTAACACATTGAATCGCAAAATCACACGGCATCAATAATATAAAGAGATGCAAAATTAACACATTGAATCGCAAAATAACACGGCATCAATAATACAAAGGGATGCAACATTTACACATTGAATCGCAAAATAACACGGCATGAATAATACAAAGGGATGCAACATTAACACATTGAATCGCAAAATAACACGGCATCAATAATACAAAGGGAGGCAACATTAACACATTGAATCGCAAAGTAACACGGCATCAATAATACAAAGGGATGCAACATTAACACATTGAATCGTAAAGTAACACGGCATTGAGTTTATGAGATCGACACATGTGAAAATGCTAAGATTGAAAGTCATCAGATTTACATTATAACTGACACTGACGCATAACAAATTCAGTTACAAGTTATGCATATAACTCTTCTTAGTGTCAAATTTGGGACAAATAACATTTTTAGAGGAGCTTTAACTTTTTAGCAATGAATGAAACAAGCATTATCATTACGTCAAAACATTAAAAAAAAATCGTAAATATATTGAAACATTGTAAAGTATCAAATTGATTACGAGCGTAGATTATCTACTAGTAATAATAATCTGATGTTTTCCATAGTATACATATACATATATTTCCGAAAAAAAGAAACCACATAAAAAATGCCTTATAATAAAAGTTCTGCTATCTGCATGCGCTATCAATCAATGTTACGATATTAATTAACAAGATGAACGATTTAGTAATATCATAACTGGTTTCTTACCACCTAATTTTTGATAAGACAATTGTGATTGACAGAAGTATAAATAACCCAGCGCTTTACTTTTCTTTTCGGAACACCACAAAAAGCGGGAGTATAACGACCGACTAAGCGTACATGATAGGCATTCAGCCCGGAGTTGTAGACAAACAGTTTCCGCATCCTCTTCTCGTCGCAATAACGCCAGCACAGAAGCCGATAATGTTATTTAAAACAACAAGATGCCGCGCTCTGGGAAAATAGGGCTTAATGTATGTGCATAAATTGTCGTCCAATCAGAGCGCTAATCAGAGAATACACTTTTCGCTTGTATTGTTTAATTTTGATTAAATAAAGTCTCTTCTTAGCGATAATACAGTTTTTATGGAAAGTGTCGTCGTGATTAGCCGAGCTTAACTGGGATGGCATTTTATGCACGTTCATTCGTTTATGCCCCGTTTTCCCAGAGCTCATTAAAATAATGCACAGCATAACTCGTGCGCTATCGTCACAAAACAGAGGGATAAATTATGACATAATATACGCTATCAATGATATGATCGTTACCTAACGTATAAATAATTTTTAATGTACAAATGGATTCAACAGGGATTCATTTGTCATTTCAAATCGATTGTATTTGCGCGAAATTTATCTTCTGACCACTACGTTGTGATGGTTTTCATTTGCAGAGTCGCTGACCGTATCAATGACCGTGAAGACGTTTAGCATTCAAAGGAGCCTCAATCTGGGAAAACTGGGTTTTATAAATGTACATAAAGTGTCGTCCCAGATTAGCGTTAGCAGTCTGCATGGGGAAAACAGAAGGTTTTTACATGTTCGTAAAGTGTCGTCCCAGATTAGCGTAAGCAGTCCGCATAGGGTAATAAACAGAAGGTTTTATACATGTACGTACAGTGTCGTCCCAAATAAGCGTTAGTTGTCCGCAAAGGGTAAAGATAAGGTTTTATAGTATACAAAGTCTTTGAAATTACTCGTTTTTTTTGTTGTTTTTTTCTTCCGAATATTCGATTCGAAAGACAGTATCAGAATATTCGGTCCGTGACCGAATATTCGGATATTCGTTGCCATCCCTTTTTTATACATGTACGTAAAGTGTCGTCCCAGATTGGCGTTAGCAGTCCGCATAGGGTAAACAGAAGGTTTTATACACGTACGTAAAGTATCGTCCCAGATACGCATTAGCAGGCCGCTTTGGGTGAACAAAAACGACACATTCTACCTTATAGGGGTATTCCACTACGACCCGATTCCCCACAATTTGTTCCGATTTCCAATATTTTGAGGTCGGGGTCATTCGTAGCTAAATCGGCAAAGGTCCTAACTCATTCATAGCTAGTCGTGGGCAAGTCTTAAGTGATTCCTGCAACTCGTGAGCTCCCGAAAAATCGTGGCCAGATTTTAAACGTGTTTACAATTTTGCCAGGACCTCCAAGACTGAATTTAATAGAGGTTGACTCGTATCAGCGTCGTAGTGCGTTCTTTGGCGTCGTAATGGAATCGTATGAATTGTTTTAAATATTCAGTTGTTAAATGGTCTTTAGAAAGAGAACTAAAAACGAAGTGAATACATCGCAAAGCACTAAGCATAACTTAATTTGTTGGTATGATGAGTACAAATTTATTATTGCTATAATTAGAATGATGTGTAATTCTATTGGTATGAAAATGCACACTCAGATACCTAAAAACCAATTCCATTGGTTTAATTTTTTATTTACAAGCAAATACGTTGAATTGATATCCCCCGCCAATATGCTTCTGGACACATACGTATTATATTTGACACTCAAACAAGCATTTTTTAAAGATACAAAGGGCCATAACCCCGTTTTTAACAGATGGTGTACAATGTCATTTGGCGTGCATCATCCTCTTATCCATATATATACTCGAACCAGGTTTCAATGAAATCCGCCAAAGCACTTCCAGGATATGGCCTTGGACACAAAAAAGGCATTTTTTCAAGATACAAAGGGCCATAACACTGATATTAACTAATGGTGTACAATGCCATTTGGCATGCATCATCCTCTTATCCATATACATACTCATACCAAGTTTCAGTGAAATCTGCCAAAGCACTTCCAAGATATGGCTACGGACAGATGGAAAGACGGACAGACGGAAGGATGAAAGGACGGACAGACAACGCCAAAACAATATCCCTCCGCCTATGGCGGGGGATAATAATAAACATTAACACCATTAATGAGCATTGAGTGCTCAACATGCATAGTACAAAACTTCCTTAGCCTCAGTTCCATAACCTTGCATGATAAAATTCCGATACTACATTCAACGTTATTAATTTCTCCACATTGGTCTTATTACTTCCTTTTTCAACCTGCAAACTCCACTAAGTGAAAATTTGGGTGACATCTGCTTTTAAACTTATATTTGCCATACTAAAACCTCAAATATCACATAAAAAGGTCTACAATAATGTCATAAGAAGATTAAATTTTAAGGAATATTTAGAAATAATAAAAATCACAAACCTTCAGTTGTTGTTCTATTCCTAGACAGACTGCTCAAACACTGTATGCATCACTCTTTAACAATATTTCATGTCACTTTCCAAATGATATAAATACATAAGTATTTTAAGAAAGTGTTTTTAATGGAAAAACTAATGAACTCTTCTGTTTGTTAAATTTCTTTAACTATATTTTAACAAGTTAAACCAGTACATTGTCCACCATGTTTCATGTTTCAATCTAACAGGTAAACTTTCTGTATTTGAATTCAGCCAATTAGAAAAGGCTGTTATATCTTATAACAAATAGATTTGCAGCAAACATACCCAACATCTGATGCACAGCACACGCTGGTCTTATCAGATAGATTGTTATTTGACAACCTGGACTGGCTGAATTTGATATTGAGAAAAAACAGTGTGTATACCACTTGGACAGGAATAAGGAATTTAAACTTGTAGAAATTGCTTTGAAAGTAACAACTACTCCTACTTCTGCAGAACTACTACTTTAATTACTACAGCATCAACAACACCACCACCAACAAAAACAGCAACAATAACAGCAGCAACAGCAACAGCAGCAACAACAACAGCAGCAACAACAACAGCAGCAACAGCAGTAACAACTGCTACTACTGCAACAACTGCTACTACTGCTTCTTCTATTGCTACTACTATTGCTACAGAAACTGTTAATTCTCTTACTTCTACTACTACTACTACCACCACAACCTCTACTGATATAAAAAACACTAATGCTACTACATCAATTACTACAACAACAACACCTACTACAACAACAACAACTACTACTACTAATACAGCTACTACAACTACTTCTACCACTGCTGCTGCTGCTGTCGCTACTATGAAGTCTATTTGACTTTGTAAATGTAAGGTGTTCTATATGTGTTCTTATTCCCCATTAGAGCTTTTGTAGAACTTACTGGTTCTTAAAGCGTTCTAGATGTATTCTGGAACTACATTTTAAAACATTTTTAGAAATTTCCTGACTATATTTTGTCCTTGAAATGTTCTAAAAAGGTTCTTGAAATTATTGGAACAGTTTCAGTCCTAAGCCATTTTCCACAAATGTTCTGGATTTATTCTAAAAAAACTGTTTTGGAACAATTCCAGAACATACGTTTTAGAACACAAATATGGAACAGTTCCAGAACTGTTCCAATTTCTAGAACAAATTTATAATTATCTTTATTGCATTTTCTTTTAAATACAAAATACATGATGCAAATAAATTCATACATGTATTAAACTACAAATACATTTCAGACAACCAGCAAATATTCTCTAAGTTATTTTCCATTGATTTCCATCCAAGAAAATGTATAAGTTATTTTCCATAACGATTTCCGTTGAAAAAATTGCAAAGTCCAACTTTCTATGGTGTTTTCCATACATTCCGTGGAAATGCATGGAATTGTAGTCGAGATTCCGTGGAATTCCATAACAGCTTCAGATGGAAAATTGGCAAGTGGATGGAATTCCATCAAATTCTATGGATTTCCATCGATTTCCGTAGAATTCCATAATATTTTCTATGGAATTCCATAGAAAAGTGCTAATGACTATGGCAGATCTACAGACGGGCAACACTCATACTGTATTTAAGGTGTATAGCCTTCTTGCCTTGTTTTTTCTCCAAACAGGGAGAGCTTTTTCCACAAATTCATTCCGGGCAAAATTGCACAACTTCACTCTCATTAGTTTGTATTGTTTCCCTACAGCTAACCTGTTCCTGACTTTGGTCAAGACCTTATTCTGTATAGAATCAAAGTACTGACAGTACTGGTGTGACGATGCTTTTGAGAGGATGGATATAAAAGCATCAAGTTAAGTTTATCTACATCACCACAATCACCACAATTGTGTATGTTGGTACGAAAAAAAAATATTGGTACAAAAAATTGGCGAAAAAAATTTGGGTATGAAAACAAATTTGGGTACGAAAAAATATTTGGAAACAAAAAAATTGGAACCGAAAAAAATTTGGGTACGAACGAAAAATTGGGGATGAAAAAAGAATTGGGAACAAAAAAAATTGGGTACGAACAAATTTAGGTACGGAAAAAAAATAGGGGAACGGGAAAGTAGTACCTGTGGGGAACTTGACCCACACTCGCACATTTTCGGCCCTTTCCGTCAAACATCAGATAAGTTCCTCGAAGGCAAAAGTATGAATACACATTTCGGAAGCGGTAATACGGTCCTACCTACGCGCGTCAAAATGTAAGCGAAATATGTACACAAGTCTGTCAGGAATTATTGAATTAACGAAGAAAATCGTGTATTGATGTAAGTTTTTTGAAGAAATGTGCAGAAAATATATTAAACAAGAGCTGTTTTTGTGAAACACAATGCCCCCTGCTGCGCAGTTTCGAAGCCATATATTTTACCTTTGACCTTGAAGGATGACCTTGACCTTTCACCACTCAAAATGTGCAGCTCCATGACATACATATGCATGCCGAATATGGAGTTGCTATCTTCAATATTGCAAAATTTGACCTTTGACCTTGACCTTGAAGGATGACCTTGACCTTTCACCAATCAATATGTGCAGCTCTATGAGATACCCATGCACGCCAATATTGAAAAAGTTATGGCCAATGTTAAAGTTTTCGGACAGACAGACAGACGCTTTATATTTGACATTTGACCTTGAAGGATGACCTTCACCTTCACCTTTTACAACTGAAAATGTGCAGCTCCATGAGATGCACATGTATGCCAAATATCAAGTTGCTATGTTCAATATTAAAAAAGTTATGGCCATTAAAGTTTTCGGACAGACGGAAAGACTGACACACTGACTGACTGACTGACTGACTGACAGTTCAACTGATATAGGCCACCCTACCGGGGGCATAAAAAGCAATGGCGATATTTTTCTCAACCACATAATTGTTAATAGTTTGATATCACAAAATGAAAGTGAAAGTAGAACTGTCAAAAATGACAACCTGTCAACGTGTTGTTTTTGCTGGCACGAGAGGGCGATTACACTCAATGTGTTCACATTTTGACCATAGGCTTTGTCAATGACCTTTATAGTATGGGTAGCTTTGATATTATTTATTGCTATCATGTAACTGCATGATTGTGTATATGTTTACAATACACAAAGCATAAATAATGATATAAATATACTGATTGAGCTTATAATAATCTGAGAACTATAGCCAGGTCAATTAAGGACTTAAAACACGATTTTGTGTCCTGATGTCATGAAGAAATGACCATGCATGTCCTAGATTTCAAATTCAAGGCCCTGGTGTGACACATTGGTAGCATTACCGTTAAACTGTTACCAGGCTTATGAAATTAGTTTTTCTTGAACTATCTAAGGAAATCTAAATCAGGCACTGATTTTTCTTGTTTTAATACAGTCATAGATCAGTTGTGGCCTCTGGGCAATGACCAATTTTTGCTTACTTGTCACACCCTTAAAACTTTCCACACGTCTGTAATAGCAAATCTGGATTAAGGTGATCTCCAATGGTACATTTAAACATTAGCTCTGTTACAAGAGTGCTGGTAAAGTCCAGTCACATATCTAAATCTAGGCCATGTCAAAATCAAAGTGTCAAAGACAAATAAAAGATGCGTTCATTAATTATTGTCAAGTTGTTTACTACTGCTGTAAGTTTTTATATAATATGACTGATGAACATCATGTGAGAGAAAATTCACATAATCATTGTATATCAGGTTTAGCAGCCTTTTAGATAACAAAGTATGCTAGTTTTCAATGTCACTTTTGGGGATCAAACCCGTAGGGCTTTTAGGAAGATTTTGAAATTTTCGATCCCTCGAGAGCAACCAAACCAAAAATTAAGTCAAATATTGCCAACTCGGTTTTTTGAGTTGGTTCATTAGGAATAATGGAGCTTGATTGGTCATTGTCGGCT